>NW_019744412.1:639293-648076 GCF_002891405.2 Cryptotermes secundus
TCCACCCACCTACGCCTTGGTCTTCACTGTGGTTTCCTTCATTCTGGTTTTCCTGCCAATATCCTATACTCATTCGTCGTCTCCCCATTCGTGCTACATGATCTGCCCACCTCATCCTCCTTGACTTGAGCATTATTATTATTATTATTATTATTATTGTTATGATATTAATTCCTTTGTTTTGTCTTTTATTGTGTTATTATTTGTATTTACTTTGTAATGAACCAATGGGCTGTTAAGTCAGAGCGTAAATAAACAATAATTGTAATCATCATCATTGCTACTACTACTACTACTATTACTACTACTGTGCTTCTGCTAGACGTGCTGCAGCTGCTAGTGTTGTTTGTAGAGACACTGACGTATTTCCAAGCAAAACTGTTCCTCTTAATATTTATAAGGACATTTTCTTCATTATAAAAACATTCACTGTATTCGGTATGAATATATGTAAATATATTTTCCCGCCGCATAAATGTTGACGTGAATTTACTAACTGAATTGTTATTGTCTAAATTACACATATTGCTTTGATTTGTCTTTTTTATTGTTTGTTTTGTTTCCCCTTGCATATTCTTAATTAAGTACTGAAGTCAGTACTAAAAATATCAGATAATTGAATTTTTATTTAAATGATGTGAATCACCTTTTTATGTGTATTATTTGTTAGTGTGTGTATTCGTTTGTTTGTTTCCTCCTTACTGGGCTGTGAATTAGCATGTAAAGAAATAAATAATTCAGTTGGATCATTTACAACTTATTACATAACTACAGAGTCTGCCTACGTTAAATTCATTGGATATAATTCTGAATTGTCGAACGATCGGCTTGTTTCCAACTGCTGAGTTATGAACAACCTATAAAAAACATACACATTGGGTAGACATATTTACGACTGTCTCCATACAACATTTCAGACGCCGAGTCAAAGTCATCATACAGATGAAAGAACTTTTCCGCAACCTCCAAGCTATTTTATATTCTACAACCAGCCAAAAAAAAAAGTTCCTTATTTTAACATAAAATAATTTCTCGATATTAAATTACTGTAGCTTACACCTCACGAGTTTTTAGTGCGCCACATTTTTATTACTGATCGTAAATAGAAGATTAGGTTGGCTTCAAATAACTTACACGTAAAGTTCACAACATTTTGCGTGAAAATCAATCAGTTTATTTACAAACTGAAAAGGGTTACACATATACAGACAGGACTGTGATCTCTAAAGGACACTTTTGTTCCTTAGGTGTAAGTTAAAGATAGGCAGGCCTACGTATCTTGTACGTTCAACGATCAGACTGCTAGGATACTGATGTTGGACAAAGTCCCAAAACCCGGTAATTATGGGTGTTATACATAGTCGTCAGAGCCCTTAAGAATCTACTTGCTTTATTCATGCTTGACAACTTCATATCACGGTGTGATCTCCTGGATTGTACCACCGTGTAGTTCAGGGAGATCCCCGCGGTTTCGGAGGAACATTTCTCCTCAATCTTTAGTGTCGACGAATGAGTCAAGAAAACTGAGCACACTCCTTCCCCTTATTTTTTAATTAGTGCCCTTCTTTCTATTTTCCCACAAAAAGTAAAGGTAAAATTGTCCTTATGACAATTACACATTAGGACGCACGGAGACGTGCAAGTAAAGCTTAACAGATTCTACAACTCGATAACAGATGGAGCTTCACATTGCGGTCTGAACGTCTTGCAAAGAGGCAAACAGACTTCGATGAAGTCGAACACCGGTACCTCTGACTGGAGCACTGTTAGCACTATGCAGCAACCGACACTCGAAAGATGACAGTCGCTAAGCTTCTAGAGAAAATCTCCAGTAGTTATAAAACATGAACATTCATTACAGTGCTAACAAAAGCCTGCAAGTGGATCCAGTCCATACAGTCACGCCTTATTTCTTTAAGATCGATTACAATATTATCTTCCAATCTAAGTTAAGGTTTGCTAAATGTACTCTTTCTCTCGGTGTCAGGCACTTTATTCCAAAAGTAAGCTGTAAATGTCTATTCTAGCGTGCGAGGTTGGTTGGTCTATGGGCCTCAGAGGAAATAAGTCTCAGACAATATTAACGCATAATTCGATTAACATATTTATAAGCAGGTATCACTAACAACGAAAGTTCCTTAACTTCTGCTAGGAGGCTGGCTGATACAAGATCGTTTGTTTAAGATAGCGGAGGCGAACAAATTTACGTAACAGTTTCAGGAAACCCTCAAGGAATACGTCATCAGAAGCAACCCTTCGGAGCTTGAAAGTCATCCAAAAAATATTATGGATTATTTGCTCAAAGCAAGAACTGAAAGCCAGCAGAGACAGTCGTTGTTAGGGAACGGCTCTGTAAACATGTCAGTTGCTAGGCAACAGTTTCGTAAGCAGCAACAATGCCAGAGCAATCACTAAGCAACGTGTACATGCTACAATGAATGAGGTGTTCGAAGCGGTATTTTCTGTGCGGTCCGTGCCGAGGCTATATAAGGAGGACCAGTTGCCATTGCCAGTCAGTCTGAGATCAGCCCGAGTCTAGAGAGGAGTCGAGATAGAGTCTGCAAGAAGACAGACAGTTAAGAGTTGCAGAATCTAGTAGCTGAGGCCGGACACAGTTCGGGAACCCAGAAGAAGGGGAATGTCCGCCGTTGGTAGCCGCTACCAAGTAAAGCAGTGACCGTGACTGAGAACAGAAGTTTCTGTGTGATAGTGATTTGTAAAGTGTACGAGAAGTCACGAGTTGTTCAAGTATTCAATAAATCCGGTTACCAATCTAAACCCCGCCTATAGTCATTCTCACAAGTGACGATACAGAAAAATTCAGTTGGTGCCTCACAGGAAACACATTACGTCTCCGCTACAAAGTCCAACCGGTTAATGCTGTTTAGGGAAACAGTCGCTGTTTATTTTGAGAACCATACGGAACACACAGATTCAGTTCGTACCTCACAGGAAACACATTACGTCACCGCTACAAAGCCCAACCGGTTACTGCTGTTTAGGGAAACAGTCGCTGTTTACTGTGAGAACCATACGGAACACACGAATTACACTCTTGGGCATAGTTGTAAGATTCTGAATGTTAAAGTAAATGGTCCATATAATAACAATTAGCAATTACTGTGCCTTGAAGTAAACATGTTTTTCAAACAAGTGCTTGATGATTTTATACAACTCCCTGCTGTTGAAGTCATCCATTCGGGTACAAATAAGTACAGGCAGTATTTAAAATGTTACAGTGTGCTACAGACATGAAGTTACACTCAGATAGAAACGTTTTCTGTAAGTTCGTGTAGCGGTGACACTCTGCGAGAAGGACACTCGGAACTTGGACCAATGCCGGCTATTCTGACTGAGGTATTTCGTGGTTTTCCTTAGTCCCTCGAGGCAACTGCTGGGATGTTATCTCGACTTGACTACGACTGCTTCGTTAAAAACCGTTTCCAATTCGTCAGCCACGGCATCATTCGATATATTAAATACGTCGTAGAAGAAGCAAGAGAAAATAAATTGATAAAATGTTTTCCGTTTATTTCGTCAAATATTAATCGTGTGTTAATGAAAATTTTACATCTTGATGATGAAGTGCCGGCATAGCGACTGTCTACGGACTGAACGGCCAAAGGATCGGAGTTCGAGTCCTGGTAGGGGCAAGATATTTCTCCATTCCACGTATTCTAGACCGGCAGCCTCTTATCCAGTGGTACCGGGTGCTCTTCCCCAGGAAGTAAATCGACCAGTGTGTGAAGTTGACCACTCACCTGCAACTAGTGCCGAGGTCAAGAATGCATGGGTCTATATATCCACTCCCCCACACATCTTCGTGGCGTAATGCTTAATTAGTTACGCAATGGATAAATTTACCTTTACCTTACACTCTTGATGAGGTGTGCATTTAATGACACGTATCAATATTGCATAAGATGAGTTTTCGAAAAAACATGATAAAGATTTATTTCAAATTCATGCAACCAAAGAACTCAACTGGCTCATAGGAAGAAAATCCCAGCTCTCCATCGAAAGCAAGTTACTAATCCACAGAACAGTCATCAAGCCTTATGGGGCTGAGCCAGCAACTCCAACATTGCCATTATACAGCGTGCCCAGTCCAAAATACTCCGATCCATCACGAAAGCACCACGGTATGTATCCAACTGCACCTTACATACAGATCTAAAAACTCCTTGCGTAACAGAAGTCATCCGAGAGAACAGCACCAGGTACTTCAGCAAACTAGAAAATCACTCCAACCCACTTCTTCAACCACTACTTGAACCTCACGAAAATCGAAGACTCAAAAGAATTTGGCCACCAGATCTAAGGAACTGAGGAAAACACCACTGGATGTTTATTCCGCACACGCCAGAAGAGTGTACAATAAATCAGTTATTATATTGTACACCAATCAGCTCATTGACTTACAGATTGTACAGTCTGATTGTCAGTAAAGGAGAGAAAAAATCATGCAAAGTAGGTGATAATTCGGGCTCATAGAGATCGCAGTTAAGTTCAGAAGCCAAAGATTACTTTCCGTTTGCATACACAAATTAAATTCCGCGACTGACAAAACCGGATACAAATGGAATACCGTATGTACGTTAAGTCTGCAGTTGGAGAGCAGTGCTGTGGCTTTTGGATTTGGGAACCACGTAATCACTTCTCTGCCACAGCCGCCATAAGCAACAGAGAGCAAAGTAAGACAAAGAGACCTTTCAGTACATGACATCCAGTTTACCCCGCCAAACTGACACTTCGCCTTCACCTTTCCCAGCCTCCCGTACCGTCTAACTTCACGATCCGTGCCGATAATCATTACAGCACATCCATGGGGTTGCATTCAATTATTATTTTGTTATGCAAACAAGACTCATTCAGACTACGTACTGCCCCCCTCCCCCACACACACACACACACACACACACGAGCAGCGCGAGTTGACCGGCCGGGTGATGGATAATCTCACTTGCGGGCTCCAGGGATGCCCAGACAGTGAGCTGGAGCCACATGCGGCTCCTTGAGCAAGAAAGCAAAGAAGGAACTGTCTCGTGGGATGTCACGCTATGTACCGACGTTTCGGAGGATCGCGCAAAATTTTCAGCGGTTTCAAAATTTTTTAATTTATATACGTTGATTAACGAAAATAAAGGTAAATTTGTTCATGTGCTTAACCAATTAAGTACTATGCCATGAACTCATATGTGGGAGTGGAGGTATAGATCCACGCTATCTTGACCTGACACTGCATTTCAAGATTTCTCGAGTGTTATGTATTCTAAGTACGGAGAGCGAAGCCGATGTGGGATTCTTAGACGCACGCATGACTTTGAGCAAGAATATGAATTTGTTTTCTTAACACGGGAGCAAAAGCCTTGCCTCATGTCTGTGATCGCCACTGGACTTGCGACGTTGCATTCTGCTCTGACGTCACGCAACACAGGAGCGAATCGCAATACTGATGCAATGCCTGAAGAAATAACAGAGCTCGTCTCTGGGAGCTACGCACAGTTCAGTAAACGGAAGGAATCAGTTCTTTCGACAAGAATTCAGCTTGCCTTTTAAGAACATATGGTCAAGTATGAGGCTACAATCAACTTATTTTCAATGTCATTTGAGGCTAATATTGAAGATTGCCGGTCACGGTAGCCGAGCGGTCTAAGGCATGTACTGTCTTCTATTGGAAACCGGGATCGTGGGTTCGAATCCCACTCAGGGCATGGATGTTTAGTTTGTGTGTGCGCGTTTTTCTGTGTT
This sequence comes from Cryptotermes secundus, assembly GCF_002891405.2. Lineage (NCBI taxonomy): Eukaryota > Metazoa > Arthropoda > Insecta > Blattodea > Kalotermitidae > Cryptotermes > Cryptotermes secundus. The sequence goes on from NW_019744412.1 coordinate 645,045, forward strand.
TGTGTACAGATAGAGGCCTTGCGACGAGCTGATCACCCGCCCAAGGAGTCCTACCGAATGTGTAAGATCAAGAAAAACCGAAGTGAACGGAGAAGTTCGTGGAGGTAGGCCTAGGCCCACTGGGGCTGTAGTGCCAAGGGAAAAAAAATATTGAAGATTTGTCCCTGTGCTTAATTACTTAGGCATTATGCCATGAAGACATGGGGGGTGGAGGTATAGCTTCACCTTCATTTATATTGTTACGTATAGGGGTGACTATAAACGGGGTTTGGATTGCAGATTGGATTTATTGACCACTACACCACACGACACGTGACCACACTTAATTATACCGCCATCGTTAATCTCCACACTTTACAAATCACTACAGCCCACGCTAAGTCATTTCCAGCCTGGTGTGTCCTCAGCAGTCGTTCCTTGGTAACGGCTGCTAACAGTGGAGATTCTTCAACTTCCGCGCTCACTTCGTTGCTGTCTGGGCTTGAACTAGCTCAGTTGAGTCTGAGTCTTATGTTACGACCGATGATTAGTCGGCCAGTCTGTCCTGGAATAAAGCACCCGTCTGGAGCTTACGACCAGAATTTTATTACTGTTAGACAGTTGCGGGTTTGTTGATGTGGGGCGCTCGTTTTGACAAGAGGACGGGTCTGTCGTTTACACTTGCTGCTGTCCCTCGCCATTTTCCCGAATTGTCCTCCTTATAACATTTAGGCACGGCCCGAGTAGAAAACACTCCAATCGTATCTGCGGGAAAACGCCTATCCGCGAAGCCGTCACTCAGCAATGGTTGCGTATACACTTTTATTAAGAAACTGCTGCCTATCAACGGGCGTTATTTCGCGGCCGTTACCAAGCAACGGGTCCACACGCTACAATATTTTTAAATGCAGGTGATACAAGTGTAGTGTGTTATTGAAGTGAGAAATACATTTCGATATATTCGACTCCACGATTTTTATAAAATCTGCCTTCTGATAAGTTATCAGCGCTGGGCGTCCATGAACGGGGAATGACTAGTCTCTTCTGAAGACAATATGCAAGTGCATAGCTCCGTAAATCGGCAAAGAGTAAATGTAGAAAGATCAGAAAGCTGCCTCCTGAGTTCTTGCTTGTCACGTGCTTGCAGACACTGAGACACGGTCTCTTCGCTTGCCGATTTCTTATATTTTTCCTTCTATCCTGAAGATGGAGGCGATACGTTCCTCCGAAACGTCGGTTAACACCACATATACACGGTGCCAAATCCCAGAAGACTGCTTTCTTCATAGTCACCGCCTTGAAAGCCTCAAATCTTACAAAGAGAAGGAAGCTTTGCACTGGCGTTCTTCCATCCTTTCGAACAAAACAGACTTCTAAGAAATTAATATTAACAATATTCATTGCACTGATATCAATTTTTAATTTCGCTTAATGTCAGTTAAAATATTTGGGAACGACAGTAACAGATCAAAATTTGATTCAGGAAGAAATTATGAGGAGGCCAAATTCGGGAAATGCTTGTTACAATTCAGTCCAGGGCCTTTTGTCTCCTCGTCTGCTGTCTAAAAACGCAAAAATTAGAATATAGAAAATTGTAATTTTGCCTGTAGTTCTGGATGGGTGTGAAACTTGATCACTGACATTAAAGGAGGAACATAGACTGAGGGTGTTTTGAGAATAAGGTGTTGAGAATATTAGGACCGAAGAGAGATGGGGTGACAGGAGGTTGGAGAAAACTGCATAATGAGGAACTTCATAACTTGTACTCTTCGCTAAGTATAATTAGAATGATCACGTCAAGGAGGATAAAAGGGGCAGGATATGTAGCACGAATGTAGGGAAAAAGAATGCATACAGGGTATTGGTGGGAAAGCCAGAACGAAAAATGTTACTAGGAAGACCAAGACGTAAGTGGGTGGATAATGTTAAAATGGATCTTACAGAGAAAGAATGGGATATTATTGACTGCATTGATCTGGCTGACAGAGACCAGTGTAGGGCTCTTATGAATACAGCATTGAACCTTCGGGTTTCATAAAATGCTGGGAAGTTCTTGAGTAGCTGGGCAACTGGGGGCTTCTAAAGGAATGCTCAATTCCATGAAGTTAGTTGGTTAGTCGCTTAATGTAGAATTTTGTTGAAAAAGAAATGTTTTCGCTGTTAAAATTTGGCTTGGGGCCTGCTCAGGGATATGCGTTTTCAGACTGGGCCTCGAGCAGAAATTGTTGTTCATCAATGCAACAAGCCCATAGCCGGTGCAGGACGGACCGAAGTTTGGATATCCCTGAACCATATTACAACGCTATAGAACTAAACCACTCCAAACCTTGCACACCCCTGCGTCATATTACAAGAGTCCGGCCCCAACCACCAGCAGCGTCCACTCCTCCGTCCCCCAGTCAATTCCCTTCCGACACGCCTCGACACAGACAGCGGGGTTTGAATCCCAGAAATTAGATTTAGATTGATCGTGAGATAAGACTGGGGGGAGGGGAGGTGGAATGCTCCAACATTCAAATTTTGAACGGAATACCAGGGCGCTGGTGTTATCGGCATGTAGTCTTAAGTCAGTTCCAGGACGCCCGAGATCCGACAGCGTCCATTCTGATGAAGAGCTAAAGACTTGGCGAAGGAAGGTAATTCCTAGGTCCAATTATCCCTTTAAGTATGTGAACCGCTTGTTTTAACATTGTTAAAACTCTACGTTCCGCCCACACAGTAAATTTGTGTGTTTCGTATGGTTCTCACAATAAACAGCGAATTTTTCCTTAAAGAGTCTTAATCGGTTAGACTTTGTAGCGGAGACGTAATGTGTTTCCTGTGAGGTACGAACTGAATCTTTATATATTATTTGTGTGCTCCGTAGGTTGCACTGCATGCCTCACATGCAGCCCTCCCATTGTTAACATCAAAATTTCGCCTTAATATAGCCCTCCCAACGTTAGCAAAAACAAACAAACAAAAAATCCGATCATATGCTCTATCTTTACCAGAAGGACAAGTGGGCACTGCCTGGGAACCTTCAAAATCGGAGATATAGTTTCTTCCCCCCC
>NW_019744412.1:648081-658070 GCF_002891405.2 Cryptotermes secundus
TAGTGTCTCTCACTACCACCACCACTTCTCTCTCACTCTCTCTCTCTTCTTCTCCGTATCTCACAGAGTATGATTCTCACAATAAACAGCGACTGTTTCCCTAAACTGCATTAACCGATTGGGCTTTGTAGCGGAGATGTAATGTGTTTCCTTTGAGGTAATATCCGGATCTTTTAAATATTATTCGAAATAAATTCAGTCTTGAAAGCGTTAAGGACCATGCCGTGAAGAGGTAGAGAGGATTGGAATAGCTTCATGTATTCTTAACCTCGGAACTAGACACAGGTGTGGTATGCCTAACACCACGTCCCTTTTACCACAGAGGAAATAGCCCCCGTTACTAACCGGATAAGAGGCTGCTAAAAATACGATAAATTAATAATTACAAGAAGTACAAGTTATTTTAGAAGCGGAATTAACCATGGTTCGTGTGAGTCATGAAGGTTGAGCAGCGACGAGTACGGAGACGTATCTTCCGGGTTGTGACGCCGTGTAGCGCTCTCTTCTTGTTTGTTCAGTTTAATGTTTGAAACTGAAGATGGAGACAGGATGTCTCTTCTGAAAAGTCGGTAAACTTTTCAAGAATCTACATGGCGTCACATCCCAGAGGACAGTTTTCGTCTGAGGTGCAGTGTAAGGCCCACGTCACCTGCTCCCCAGTTAGGGGACTCGAGACACAGATCTGTAACAAACTCTTCGTCGCCGATCGCAGTAGCCACACGGTCTAAGGCATGAAATATCTTCGCCCATTCGAACACTGGGATCGTGGGTTCGAATTCATCTTGAGGCATGAATGTCTACGTTCGTTATGTGTTTGTGTTGTCTTGTGAAAGAAGTAGTCTTGCGTAGGGCCGATCCCCCATCCAAGGAGTCGCACTGACTGTCTACAAGGTTCACAATTTCAGAATTAATTCTGAACGGGAACAGAGAAGATGGAACCAACCCGTCCAGGTAACGTGCATGGCGAAGGATTTCCATTGACACTCCGACAGTTAAATTCATTCGGGTATTAAGACAATCGACTGTGTTTGCGGAGCAGGGCCGTATTGAAAGAAGCTCGCAACCAGAAGCCACGTTGAGTCATTTCCGTCAGTTCACAAAGTCACGTCATGTGTACCTAAGATACATAAACTACACTGAGTAGAGTGTTTCTTGAGAACCCACTAGTCGCCCAGCTAGTTCCTTTTTATAATTTTCATTTCGTGCATCCTGTTATGTTACAATATACAACTCTTTTATTCACCGTCACAACACAACACACAGAAAAAATCAAGGACAGCGCCCAGCTATGGTTTCGCTACATGTTTCAGCCACTAACGGCCATCATCAGGCAAACACACATTAACAAACATACACCATTGAACTGCTGTACATTAGATTGGATACAATGTTATTAATCATTTAAAATACTTTGCGTAAAAATACAATAAGTCGGATTATATAAAAACTAAATGTTATTGTATAAAACAAGATAAAACTTAATTGATGTTATACAACATCGAATCAGTCGTTGATTTTTTATTTTTCATATGTTTCCATGGACCAATTGGAAGTTCGATATTTCTTTTATATAAGAATGTATAGGAAGCCCATGAAGTTGCAAATTGATTAATCTGAAAAGTATACGAAAATAATAGTACTAAATTTTGTCATAATTAATAATTGATTTTGATATTGAAGATGTAGTATATAGTATATATTATTACTTACTGTACAGTCGGTGCCTCATCTTACGAATTATTGTCCGTACTGTATGGAAAGTAAACAACGACTGATTTGGTGATGCAGGATTAAAGTCAATGTAAGGGGGGAGGGGGTGGTAAAGATAAGGTGTATGCGGGAGTGAAGGTAGGGGGGGAAGAGGGTATAACTCTATATTACTCGTATGTTTTGTATGTATCAATTATTACATCATATATAGGGTTAAACATTTCAGTAAAATTATCATTGAGTTGTAAGTTTTGTTTGCTGATTTCATAAATGTGAAATCTTTCGTATGTATCCAAGTTTCGGCCTTTCTTGCCGATATATAGAACTTCTAATGTTTTGTCTATCGTACTATATTCACGTGTGGTGTCCAATATATGTTGAGCAAATTTGGAACTTTGTCCGTTACTTTTTATGTCTCGTATGTGTTCTCTGAATCTGACCTTAAAGGTACGTCCAGTTTGTCCAATATATTTTAATGGACAGTCAGCACATTGTAGTTGGTAAACCCCACTAAGATTATACACGTACATATCATTTTTGTCGTCATTAATTTACAACAGATGTTTTATATTGTTTTTTGTCTTATATGAGATACAAACCTCAGTATTCTTGAAAAGTTTAGTAATAGATCTGATTTCATGTCCAAAATAGGTAAAAGTGGCCCATTTATTTTTCATCGTAGTATTTTTTGTGGAGGGTTTTTGTGTTAGTTGTATAGCATTTAGTGGGTAGTTATTATTTAAAATAGTTCTAACAATATTTTCTTCTATGTTTTTATTGTTTTGCGAAAGGGGATATTGATTCAATGGATTAATGAGAAAATTTATAGCTGCTTTTTTGTGTTCAAATGGATGACATGAATTATTGTGAATGATTAGATCGGTAGTTGTAGGTTTCCGGTAGATTCCTAGTTGTAGGTTTTCGTGTGTTTTTTCGATACATAAATCTAAGAAATTGATCTTATTATTCGTTTCTTTTTCTATTGTGAATTTTATATTAGGGTGAATTCTTATATAAAAGAAATATCGAACTTCCAATTGGTCCATGGAAACGTATGAAAAGTAAAAAATCAACGACTGATTCGATGTTGTATAACATCAATTAAGTTTTATCTTGTTTTATACAATAACATTTAGTTTTTATATAATCGGACTTATTGTATTTTTACGCAAAGTATTTAAATGATTAATAACATTGTATCCAATCTAATGTACTGCAGTTCAATAGTATATGTTTGTTAATATGTGTTTGCCTGAAGATGGCCGTTAGTGGCTGACACATGTAGCGAAACCATAGCTGGGCGTTAACCTTGATTTTTTCTGTTTGCTGTGTTGTGACGGTCAATAAAAGAGTTGTAGTTCCTTTTTGGCTGCTTAACGAGGCCTTCAGTAACGCAGAATATGGCTGGATGCTGGTATGACTGATGAACTAGAATTGGGAGTGAAGTGATAGAGATATTCCGTAATTTGCCTCAAGATACTGAGGAAAACCACGAATAACTTCAATCAAGATAGCCAATATCCTTGGGCGAAATTCAAAGTGCGCACCTTCCGAATAAAGAACACAGGTCAGTACCGCTACGCTAACCGTTTAGACTCTCCCCTTTTGGAGCCCCTACTTTATTTCAGTGTTCTAAAGGTTTTAAAATTATGAGAAGACTTCAGGGCTGTTGTCTTTTGGGACGTGGTGCCGTGTAGTCTGTCAGATCGTTACAGACGTTTCGCAGAAACTGCTGCCCCCAGCCTCAGGGTAACCACTGTGAGAAGCTCGGGCCTCACATGAGAGAACTTTCGTAACGATATAGAAACTGCATCTGTTCAAGAAGACGGGATAGCTCAGTCGGTATAGTGACTGGCTATGGATTGGACGGACGGGTTTCGACTCCCAGTAGGAGAAAGAAAATTTTCACTTCTCCACAGTGTCCAGGCGGGCTCTGGGGCTCAACCAGCCCACAGTGGGTACCGGGAGCCCTTTTTCCGGGGGTAAAACTGACAACTCAGTTGCATCTAGTGCCAAGAACAGAAATGGTGGAGCTATACCACCACTCCCCCGTATGACTTCATGGCATGGTGGTTACATAATTGAGCATAGGGACAAATTTACCTTTATCTTTCAACATGCTATATTTGGCAGTGGTCAAAGCAGTTATGTGGCCCAGACAGAAGAACATGTGTCAACGCGTGGACGGTTCATAACGGCCCGTAAAACGAAATCACATATCCAATTTAAACGGAAAATAACGCTTGGTCCGTTGATCGTGTTGGATAACCTGTAAAGTCTGCTATCATGTGTAGGCCTACAGAATTAACAGGTCAAGGAACTGAACTCATAACCTAACAATTCCGACTCATTCCCTACTCCCGTTTAATCCTTGAATACTGAAAAGCTTACGGAGAAAGTCCATTTAACTTAAAATATGTGGTTCACTTGTCTCCGCAACTTTTATCAGAATTCATAGCAGCTGGCCCTGTTCTCATGTTCATGTCATTTCTTGTCATTATGCTGACAGACACTATTTCTTCTTCTTCTTCTTCTGTTTCACGGGTTAGTCCCCTCTGGTCTGTTCCCATTCAGAATTAGTTATGAAACTGTGAATCTTTTAGATAGTCATTAGGACTCCTTAGGCGGGGGATCAGCCCCTTTCAAGGCCGTTGCTTACACAAGACAATACAAACACAGTCAGATATCCATATCTGGAGTGGGATTCGAACCCAAATTATGCGAAGATATTTCGTTCCTAAGACGGTATGGGGACTGTATTGGACAAAAAAGTGATATCAGTGGTGACAACTGGGCTCAAAACCATGACCTTTTTAATACCAAAGTAGTAGCTAGATTAGGGGTACTACCCTATCAACCGAGTTCGTTTACAGCCATCGCCATTCATGTCGAGCTACAAATGCAATAAAATGACAAATAATGAACTGGAAAGTTCCGGGTACGCAGGAACTCATCCCCCCCCCCCCNCCCCCCCAGAACAGCTTGGTGTCGGGATAGCGCACTGGGTTAGGCTGTCTTTTGTGTCTGAAGAGATGCTGGCTGAATTCTGTGTCAGGCCAATGAGGTACTGAGCGGATTGTCTCAGGGGTAACGCTCTAGGTTCATATTCGGATGGTTCTCGGTTCGATTACCGGACGAGATATCGCACATTTTGAGAATTTTCGCTTTTCTCATGGACCCCTACAGACTGATGACAGGATACCGCCTCGAGTGGGCTACGACTGCTCCTGTCCACACACATTCCAATTCATCATTCATCAGTCACCTTGCCATTTGACGCCGTACAGTCTGAGACGCTGCCAGAACCAGAAAGTAATTCGCTAAAGGGGTGGGCATTTGTTTTGCCGAGTGAAACAAGAAGCTTAATGATGTGGCCCTACACAGCGTACGATATGCCTGATCAATAAACCTCGGTCTCCAAGCCTCACTCGAGGAGAGAGCCTTATTCACCTGCTTATGTTTAGCAATATATCATTTCCTCATTGGAGCACAACACAATATGACTTGTCAGTCAAGAGGCACTGGGGTTGAGACCTCTCCAGTCCATTTAAGTTCCAGATTATGTTTCAAAAGTGAAATATATAGGTGGGCGTGAAGCACGCTCTTCACTTTGAAGTCTCGTGCCACGAATCTAATTGGGTTATGGCTAATAACACGCGTCTTTTGAAATGTTATTAATATCTCACAGTTACGTCTGGATACACATGAATAATCTGGGCAGACTATCCTAGAGGCAACGCTTTCGACTCATATTCGAGAGGTGACTGGTTCGAATCTCGGATTAGATCTAAGATATTCTGACCGGTGTTCTTCGTGGTCTTCCTCAGTCCAGGCAAATACCGAGAGAATACCTCTCCTAGACCGATGTTGCTTCCTTCCAAATCCTTGCCAATTCATCATTCGTCATCTAAACATTTGGCGGCGTATAGTCCAGTGACTGACCGCGTCGTTAAATAATTCCCAGCCTCAAACGGAAACTCAGATCCCATCTTCTTCAACATTAAGTGGGGCAGTTTTATATACCGTATACTAACGGCTTATAGGCCCGTTGTTAGGCAGCGGCCAGGTCGCAACCACGGAAGTACTTTTGGAAGTGATGTTTTATATGTGGTCCGCTCGGAGGCTATATCATTCGACCGACCGAGTTCAGTGCAGTGCAGTTGAGCGAGTTAGTTGAGAGTTCAGCAGGTGGAAGCCGGTTAGTCCTGCTCGGGAGCTGCAGTGACAACCAGCGAGGACTTGAAGTAGTGAATACAGAAGTTAAGGAAGCTACGGCTTTGGAAGCCGTTATCAGACAACGACTGGTGAAGACACAACAGACTGAAAAGGCTTAGTGCTTGCTGTAGTGATCTGAAAAATGTGTGAATTAGCGATAGCGCTGTAGTTACTTGTAGTTTCTTTCTGTCAGAGTTCAATAAATCCGACTACCAATCCAAACCCCGTCTACAGTCACTCATACACGTGACAATATATTTATGGCCATTTCATGATGTTATCAGTAGCTCAGACTATATAGTGTGGGAGAGTAAGACGACTGAACAATGGTGAACTGGAGAGGAGAAGGAAGGAATAGGTAGTAGCTTAATTTGAAGCAATATTCCGCAATTGCCTGGAAATACTGAGAAAACCCACAAAATCGTGAGCCGGGACAATGGGTGTCACGGCCGAGATTTGAACAGTGCACCTCCTGAAGACAAGTCTGAAGCTTACCGCTTGAGTCGCCTTGCAATGGCATGGAACAATGGCGGAGATCGAAATGCCGAGAAAAATATGTGACCCATAAATTTTACTGATTGGAGAATACAAACAACTGCATAACGGAAAACGTACATGTCTCCATTCTAGAATCTGCATAAACAAAGAGTGAGAAAAGTTACAGATGTTTAGTCCTTAAATGCGTGGAGTCTTACCTCCTCTTCTCAATGTAATTCCGTGGCGTGGACCTTAGCCACAGGGATGTTTATTCATGGACATTTTATTTACATTTTAACTTGTGATACCGATGCTATGCAAAGATATCGAAAAGGAATATGCATTTCTTGGTAATGGCCGGTAAACACGACAACAATATCTGAGCTATCGCTAGGCAACCGCCCATAACAGTACAAAATTATTGGAGGCGGTGTTTTCTGTCGGGTCCGCCCCGAGGCTATACAGCGAGGACCCCAGGCAGGCTGAGTGCAGTGGAGTAGTTGGTTGGCGAGTGAGAGTTCAGTTGAGCTCTGCAAGGAGCTGAGAAGAAATGGCTCTACAGTTGGGTAGAAAATTGATAAGACTTCTGCATGTGGGACTGTGACAAGAGGACCTGAGCGTGTGAAGCTGAAGAATCTGCACTGTTAGAAGCCGTTTCCAGGAAACAACTGTTGAAAACACAGCAGGCTGGAAGAAACTCAGCGGGTGTTGTGGAGATTAGCAGTGGTGTTGTAATTACTTATGTCTTCCAAGTGGTGAATACAAGTGGTCAATAAATCCATTCGCCAATCCACGCCCCGTCTATAGCCCCACACACATACACGTGACAATATTTATGTACCTGAACACAGTACAAGAAGGGACTTACAAAATGGTCACATATTAATACGAATATTACGAAATAAACAGGCCGTATTTTAGCACTTAAAAATGTCCATAGTGCAATTTCAGTCCGTTCAAGCGATTATCCCTTGGCTTCCACTGCGAAGCCTCAAATTCAATCCCGGTAAATTCGCGTGAAGTTCACAGGAGACGAAGTGGCACGGGAGCATGTTTCTTCTGCGTGTTTCTTCGGTTTCACCCCTGTTAATAATCATTCAACCATTGCTCCATACACACCTGTCACCGGCCCCTGAGGTGTGCGATATTCCTGACCAGGCAGCAAATTGTCACATCCTGGGGCTCTGAGTTTGGGGGGGGGGACTTCACCTCCGACACATCACTTGGATGATTACAGACCGAGGAAGTTCATTTATTAATAAATAATTAGTTTGTGAAGGTGCGGATTGGAGTCAACTGGCACCAGATACGGATCAGTGGCGTATGAACTGGATAGTTAACCTTCGGTTTATATACAATGCAAATAACTTCTTGACTAGATGAGCAAATATTAGCTCCTCAAAAATATTTTCTTTTCCATGAAGTCAGCTCCTTAGTTGTAGAAGAATCCATGAAATATTCTTAATTTTGTAACAGTAAGAAATCGCTGAAATTCCGCTTACTATTTCTCTGTCAGTTTGCTACTGAACCCTGACCAGAACATCGCTGAATTTGCGTCATCATCGGATGACTACGTAGATCGTTACGTAACCACCAGAAACTTACTAAATACAAGGGAAACCTACATCGCAATGTGGGCTGCCTATCCACGGTATGACGTGCGCTCAAAGATACTTTAGACAGACAATATCAGTGCTCTGAAAACAGTTAACCTTCAAAACAAGCATTAAAATTTAATAAGAATTGTGATATTTGGGGTTACGTCATCCGATATTTTCGTAGGTGACTACTAACATTTCGATGGAACACAGCGTTTATATCTTCAAGGAAGAGGCTATATGGGTAAGAATGGATGAAATGTGTTCCTCCGATAAATTTAGGACCACTACTCCATTAAGAGAGCCGGTCACGGTAGCCGAGCGGTCTAAGGCCTGTACTGTCTTCGCTCGCTCGGAAGCCGGGATCGTGGGTTCGAATCCAACTCAGGGCATGGATGTTTAGTCTGTGTGTCTGTGCATTTTTCTGTGTTTCTGTATAGGTAGAGGCCTTGCGACCAGCTGATCACCCGTTCAAGGAGTCATACCGTATGTGTAAGATCTAGAAAAACCGAAGTGAACAGAGAAGTTCATGGAGGTAGGCCTAGGCCCACTGGGGCTGTAGTGCAAAGGAAAAAAAAATTTCATTAAGGGAGACAGACTTGACCGCTGGTTCCATATTGTGAACACACAACTGAATCATTGAGTTTCATAAGGGCAGGAAATTACTTGAATACTTGAACGTGTATCGGCTTTCTTGTTCCATAGAGTTGCTACAAAACCAACCAAATTGTTCATTTTAAACTGGGACAGCTCAGTCAGCATAACGAATAGTCTATGAGACGCGTCCTAGAGGAGCAGCGTCAGTGTTGATTCCACGACCCACCTAGCCTCCTCTCCAATTGATATCAGGTTCCTTCTCCTGGAGATAAAGAGGCTGGAGCGTGAACTGACCACCTCCATCTAGTGTCAAGGTTAATAACGCGTGAAGCCATACAATATACCGCAAAAGTCTTCATAGCGTAGTGCCTGATTAAACATAGCGACAACTTTAGGCCTGCAATAAAAATGTGGGGCCCACAAAACCAAATTTTCGTAAGACACATTACTTTATGCGATCAATTGGAACGTCGATCCTGGCAGAAACGTCCATTTTGTTTGTCAGGTGCAGTGCAGTACCCGGATTGCCGTTAGGCCCATAAGACCCTGGAGACTTGCCCCAAACATAAAGCTATAAAGTTTATGGCTTATGGAATACATCTAGAAGTTTACTTGGCTTTAGTAGCAAAATGGTAACACCGCTGGCTTCTTCATGAAAGCCCTGGACCATACAAGACATCCAAACGCTGAACAATAAAAACCGTATTATTTTACGATAACGTGCTCTGGTGTGAGACGTGGATGAACCCTGGATCACTGCTACAGCCTGATCCAGAAATACGAACTTACTTGTAATTTATACAAGAGGTACAGAGCTTGTTCAGAGATATACAGGAAACACATTACGCCTCCGCTACAGAGCCCAACCGGTTGATGCTGATTAGGGAAACTGTAGCTGTTTATTGTGAGAACCATACGGAACACACAAATAATATATAAAGATCCAGTTCCTACCTCACAGGAAACACATTACATCTCCGCTACACAGCCCAACCGGTAATGCTGTTTAGGAAAACAATCGTTGTTTATTGTGAGAATCACATGGAACATACAAATACAGTCTGTTGGGAAAATGGAGATTTTTTAAACCTAAAACAGGTGGTATATATATATATGGTCACGTGATGGAGTGTGACTACAGAAATGCTTGGATTGGTAATTGGATTTATTGAACACTTACAGAACGTAACTAGAAGTGACTACGGTATTATCACCGGTTTACACATTTCAAACACTCGTATCACTGCAACTACAACACATATAAAGTCTTCTCTGTCTTCACTAGCCCGTGATTGTTGGTGGCTTTCACAACTGCAACTCTCAACCGTCTCAACAACTAAGTCAAAGTCACAGCCAAAGTCACTTTACAACTGGTGGTTTACTGCCAAAAAA
>NW_019744412.1:658128-692021 GCF_002891405.2 Cryptotermes secundus
GGAGAAGAAACTATATCTCCGATTTTGAAGGTTCCCAGGCAGTGCCCGCTTGTCCTTCTGGTAAAGATAGAGCATATGATCGGATTTTTGTTTGTTTGTTTTTGCTAACGTTGGGAGGGCTATATTAAGGCGAAATTTTGATGTTAACAATGGGAGGGCTGCATGTGAGGCATACTGCCAATCATTCCTCGTTAGGTACAGTCCCGGCACGGACCGCACAGAAAACGTCTCTTCCAATATTGCGCCTTTTCTCGTTACCGGGGAAATATCTGTCTACAGAGCTGTTCCCTAGCAATGGCTGTTGTATCGATGACAGTTTACGCAGCCGGAACTTGGCAATAGGTCTACATATCACAATACTAACCACTGTCCTTCCAAGACTTAACGGAAATGAGTAAGCCTGAGGTGCACACACTGTAAGGACAGCCCTATCTTGCACAAGCCTAACAATCTGTGATTCAGGATCACTTTGAAGTCCACTCCAGCGACTGACCGCTCTATCGATTTATCGGACCAGCTCGAGTTATTGTACGGTGCTGTCATTACCTGAATCATGTAGCGTAGAGAGGTAAGGCTGTTGGTAAGCGAGGAATTGGAAGCGATATTGACAGAAACAGGCGTAGCCTAATCCAGTAATTTACCTTAAGCGTCTGAGAAAAGCCACGAGAAACCACAGCTAGGGCAGCCGGTGTCCCGGTCGAGATTTGAAGCCAACACCTACCGCATACAAGTCTGAAGCGTTACCGCCATGCCAACCAGCTCGGTGTCATTGCAGAATTGGCACAGACGTAAGCACTGCGTAACGAAGGGCCCAGTTTCATTGGTTGGTGTATGTAAAAAGCATCGTTTTCAATTCATATCGTTGCTTATAGACCCGTAGCCATGCGGTGACTCTGTAAACAGCGTCAGTTGCTAAGTAACGCCCGAAACATACACGCGAGCAACAATAAAGACAACGGTGTTATGCAACCCGTTTCTACACAACGGATCGGTAAATACGCTTACAACAATAAAGCTATTGTGGGAAGCTGTGTTTTTCTTTTCGGTATGTGCAAAGTGTTTATAGGGAAGACAAGTGCGGCGATCCAGTTCAGTTGAGAGTTGAAAGTCCGTCTGTGAAGAAAAGAGTTTGTGCATGAGTGAGGCCGTGAAAAGAAGACTCTATGTGTTCTGTAGTTACAGTGAGACTGTTATAATTTCTGTGTTAAAAGCCGCTGCTAGGAAACGGCTGTTGAAGAAAATGCAGGCTGGAGAAGATTTACAGTTTGTAGCAGTGATCTGTATAGTGTGGAGACTAGCGGTGGTGCTGTTATCACGTGTGGGTCGGGATCGTGTGTGTAAGCTGTCAATAAATCCACTCCCCACCCATAGTCACGGCCTTAAAACGTGACAATATTGTGCTGCCTCCAGATAAGACACCGTACATTCTGGTAGGAGGTCGCAAATATTTTGTAGCATATACTGCCTCCATTCTCAGCCATTAAGTTCTACCCTGGTAACGAAGGCAGAATATTCTCCCGAAATATTTGTGATCTACCACACTATACGGTGTCACACCACACAACCTCAACCCCCCTGGTTGTATAGGTCGCTCGAAACACCGACCCGGATGTACCATTCCGCTTGGTATCCGGGAGATACCGGGTTTAATTCCTGGCCCGGACATCGAGTATCTTGAAGGAGTTCCTCAAGAATTTTCTCAGTCCTTCGGGTAAATTAATGGATTGTTCCCAAAACAGATGAATGCGCTTCCTTTCACATCCTTCACTAATCATCATTAACAGGCATTCTCTCACAGATCCCCTTAACCTAATTCAGTTGAAGAATCGTGCTAAATAAACTAAGGAATCAGATAGACACAAACTAAATTGAGCTGAGATTTGAGAACATGACACACGAACACGTAGGCTATGTTCTTCATCTTGCACCACGAATCAGCACATATTTACAGATTTAACAATCACTGCGCCTGCCATGAGTTCATGAGCTTCAATTAAATTCCAAGGCCGTACATCACTATAGACATTAACCGAAGCTGTGTTTGGGTGACCGGCTGCTAGTGACATCTTCTGGACTGATAACCGAACTAAGGGGTTGCTTAGTGCTGGATGGACAGCTCCTCATCTTAACGGTAACATTAACTGGGCTACGATGTACCTAGCATTCCCGCACTACATTTAGTGTAATTTGGGTTCAGAAGACTGGCAAGTTACTTACACTACAAATTTGGGCTACGGAAAGGGCAACAGACGACTCGTCGTTCCATTTCCGACAGGGGAAAGATATTTCTTTCTTCTCCTTTAGATCCAGACCGACTCCGGGGCCCACCCAGCCACCTATACGATGGGTATAGTTCCCAAATGGAGGGGGTAAAGCGGCAGGGGCGTGAAGCTGACCACTCATCTCCATCTCTACCTTGTCTCAGCAAGTTGCAGAATCACTCCTATTACCCTTCACTGAGAAACATGGCCGTAAATTGGAGGCGGAAATGTTACTGCTAATTCTGAAAAAAATAGCTTCCTTTCGAAATAGCGGATGTACGGAGCGATTCTAAACTGCTGTCGGGGTTTCTCTGGCCTATACACGGAAACCCTGACAAGAATTTAGAATGTGAATGGAATTAAATATTGATAAACACTACATAAGATAAAAATTGAAAATCTATTAATATGAAGAGTTCCATCTTCTGGGACGTCACGCCGTGTCGTTTCTTACTTAGCTCATTGTTCTGCCCTGAATATGAACGCAATATACCCCTCCGAAACGTCAGATGACTTTCACCGCTTTGCTCTGCGTTATACTCCAGAATACAGGAAAATTCCTAGCCACAGCTGTGTGAACATGAAATGCAACAAACTGACGTGAAGCAATCAGCTTAGTGTGCGGGCCTTCCTCTCCATCAAGTCATCTGCGCTGTTGTCATCAGTGTCTGGATCATCATCAAGTTGATGACCATATTCTTTGTAGCTCTTGTTTGACCGAGGGTAGGATCAAGAATTTTCTCTTCTCCACAGTGTCCAGACTGGCTGCAGGGATCACCCAGCATCCTTCCCAGCTCTTTCCCTCGGGGTAAATCGGCCAGAGCGTGAAGCCGACTACTCCAGCTAGTGCTGAGATAAAGAAAACATGGATCTATACATCCATTCCACATACGTCTTCATGGCGTAGAGCTTAATAAGTTAAAAAAGAGGGGCAACTTTACCCTAATGCTTTGTCTAGCTCGTTAAGCACTAGCCACTAAACCTGTCAATTCAAGTGCAATATGAGGATTAAAGTTACAAATAAGTAAAATTTTCCCTGTGCTTAATTAATTAAGCACCACGATATGGAGGAGTATGGGGAAGTGGAGGTATGGCTCCACCGTTCTTGACCTTGGCACTGGATAGAGATCAGTGGTTAGCTTTACGCCCCGGCCGCTTCACTTCCGAGGAAATCCCCCTCCTCCAGGTACCCATTGGACAGGAGGCTGGATGGGCCCTAGAGCCGGTCTGGACGCTGTGGAGAAGAGAAAAACGTCATTCCCCTCCCGAGAATGGAACCCCGGGCCGCCCAGTCCATATCCTGTCGCTGTTCGGCTGAACTATCCCGGCTCCGTAATATGAGGATTATCTTCTATCTCTGTACCGGTATTAGCCTGTGGAATTGACGAATTCAGGAGAGACCAATTCATAAGCGCAGTCACAACAAACGTACTGTAGCGTGCTGACCCGTTACTAGGTAGTGACGACGAAAAAAAACAGGTTCCCGCGGCAAAGAGTTCACGCGCAATAAAGATGAACTGTTGAAACGGAGTTTTCTACGCGGTACGTGCCAAGGGGTGATATAACGAGGACAGCAACCGAGCAGTAGTCAGTTGTAACAGGTGAGTTGGCAGAGAGTTTTAAGGCAGTTTATGAAGAGAAGACATAGTCGGTGCAGTTGAAGAATCCCCCTTGTTAGAAGCCGTTACCAAGGAACGACTGGTGAAGACACAGCAGACTGAAGAGATTTAGCGTGTGCTGTAGTGATTTGTAAAATGTCAACATTAGCGACAGTGTTATGGTTATGTGTATTTACGATAAATCGAGTCACCAATCCAAATCCCGACTATATCCTCGTGACAGTCTTTACTCTTGAAAGATATTGCGACATGTCTGATAAATAAAATGGGACCATGACAAAAGAAAATGTAGGCGTAGATGGAATAAAAGCCGGTCACGGTAGCCCAGCGGTCTAAGGCATGCACTGTCTTCGCTCGCTCGGAAGCCGGGATCGTGGTTTCGGATCGGTTTCCTGTGAGGTACGAACTGAATTCTTATATATTATTCTTATACACTGCCGGTCACGGTAGCCGAGCGGTCTAAGGCATGCACTGTCTTCGCTCGCTCGGAAGCCGAGGTCGTGGGTTCGAATCCCACTCTAGGCATGGATGTGTGTGTGCGTTTTTCTGTGTTTGTGTACAGGTAGAGGCCTTGCGACGAGCTGATCACTCGCCCAAGGAGTCCTACCGAATGTGTAAGATCTAGAAAAACCGAAGTGAACGGAGAAGTTCATGGAGGTAGGCCTAGGCCCACTGGGGCTGTAGTGCCAAGGAAAAAAAGATGGAATAAAATGAATCCTGAATATGTATTCAGTGCAGTGTTACTTTTCTGAGCAGTGCAGTGACCGACAGGAGCACAAGAGGCGTTCTTTCCTTCTCCTCCACCTCCTCCTCCATTTCCTCCATTCTTTTTTATAAACTTCCTTTCTTTTTCCGATCTTCCACGCTTATTCCTCTACCTTCTTCGATTCACCTTCCTCTCTTTTTCCCATCAGCTTCTTTACTTTCATCTTCTCTATCATTTGCCTTCTCTCCCGTCTCTCTTCCCCCTTTTCTACTGTTCCTTCTTGTTTGCAGTTTCTTCCCACCCTGAATGTCTTTCCTTTCATTCTACTGTTCCATTATCCCTGTCCACAACATTTCATTAATCCTACTTCATCTGCTGTCCTTTATACTCTTCCTACAGAGAATTTTCCTTCTTCGTCTCTCCCACCTTCTCCATTCTATGTTTTCATTATTCTCTTTCTCTACCCCCTTCTCTGTCGTCTTTCCCATCTTAGTACCATATTCTTACACTAATGAGGGTTCAGTGTCCATAAGCTTCAACAGGGGGCGTGAGGTTGTGGACTGGGGCCACTTGAGGTCCAGCGGTGGCCTGTTGTGAGCAAGGAAATTAACCTTTGTCACAAAAGTCATCACACTGCACGGAGTCAGATATGCCTCTCTTACTCTGTGTTTAAAATCGGTTTGTGCGCATGACAAAATCAAGGACAGTGAGATTGGCAGTGCATGCAACATGCATGGAAACGAGCCGCATTCAAAGTTTCGGTAACAAGACTTACAGAAAGTATAGTGTGTAGGTTAGAAGGTTATCACCAAAATAGATACAAAATAAATAGGGTGGGTGTCCACTGAATGTATGGGGCTTAGGATAGGGACCAGTCGATAGCTCTTATGAACCTGGTAATAAGCCTTCCAATTCGACAACAACCTGAGAATTTGTTAACTAGCTTGGCAACTATGAGCTTCTCAGGGAAGACTCAGCTCCATGAAATTAGTTGTTCAGTCAGGTACAGACCGTGATTTTAGACCTGATTTCTGGGTTGTGCGTTGGGCGAAATGGCGAGATAATGGCATAAAATGGTCGGGCAATACCCGTGGATGCATTGTGGGAGGGAGGAAGGGTGACATACTATTACTAGCCCAAACATAAACTGCAATAAAGTACAATGTTGTGCCTCTTCCCCGCGTCACTCATCTCAAACAGAATATTAATTTATGTAGACATTTTAGCAGGTCAGTAAATTTTGCATTGGAGTGTACATTCCTATGCAGATGAGTGACGCTGGTTAAGTATGGACGGAATGGACGATTATGAGTTGATATCTTCCGCTGTGATGGAATTGGTGTTGGAAAATGAAAGCTAAAGAATGAAACCTTTTCTATACCCCGCGGTGCTGTCTTCAGCTGTCGTTATGGCACCGCGGGGACATGAATAAACCTGTCCCATTGTCTTCCTGCGCTTCTAATCCTGCAGTCATGTCTCGTCAAGGGTATTTTGCTGTGACTCCGTTACCATGGAAACAGCGTGTGTGTTTCTGTAACTCTTTCAATTCACGTGTATGGGTGACTTATAAGACGGGGTTTGGAATGATAATTGGATTTATTAATCACTCCCTGTAAAATCACTTGTAATCACAATGAATTATAGCGCTATCGCTAATATAGTCACTTCAAAAATCATTAGGATATGCTACGTAACCTGGCAACGGATTTATAAGAATCTCACTGTAACTACAGGACAAATGAAGTCTTCTCTTCACAGGCTGACTTCCATATGACAACTGAATATGAATATTAGAACTCATCTGCGGCTTACGGCCAGATTAGTTACGGGTTTGTTGATGTGCGGCGCTCTCTCTGACGAGAGGACGGGTCTGTCATTTTTATATGCTGCTGGCCCTAGACAGCGTGTCTCATATAGAAGATACCTCTTGCGACACTGGTTCTGTTGTTACGTGCGTTGTCTGTTCTATTGTTGGTTGCGTGTTTATTGTGGGATTGTGTACCGAGGAGTTCTCTGGCAACGTGTCTAAATATCACAATATAAACATTCCGTTCCTACCTCACAGTAAACACTGTCTCACATTATAAAGACCTAACAATTAATGCTGTTCAGGGAAAATAATCACTGTTTATTCTGATAATGATAGAAAACACACAAATAAGCTGTGTGGGCAAAACAAAGAAAGAATATGGTTCATATAGTAACCACTTTATGGTAAATTACTGGCATGTCACATAATAACTTTCAGACAAAAAAAGACGTAAAGTTGTCACTGTGCTTAATCAAACACTATGTCATGGAGACGTATGGGGCAGTGGAGGTATAGCTCCACAATTCTTGATCTAGGCACTAGTTCATACCCTCGGTGGCGTTATCCCCGTGGAATGAGACCCGGTACATATTGGATAGGAGGCTGTGTGAACCTCAGAGCTGGTCTGGACTTTGTGGAAAAGAGAAAAATATTTCCCCTTCAAATACATATTCAAAGCACGTAAATATCATACGAAATGTACAGTTACTTCATACTTTGAGATGGCGTTTTCAGTCTTTCACTGAGGTGTGTTCAGCTGCAGTCATCTAGGTTATGACGCCGTGTAGTCTTGCATGTTGATACTAATGTTTCGGAGGGACATGCTACCTCAGTCTTCTGGATCGACATAAAGTTGGACGCAGCATGTTCATCCGGACAGTTGTTACCAACCTACAAGACTACACAGCGTTCACAACCAAAAACATCTCAATTTTAATAATTTTCAGAAGTATGACGAACTTATTTGTGCTAAGACAAGCATCAGGCTTCATCATCCCATGAGCAAGGAGCAGTAATTATGTTAGCTCGCCTTTGTTCAACTGTCTGTCAGCATGTTACCTCCATACTAGCTGCTAAATGGATTTCTATTAAATTTAGTATTAATGGTAGGCAAATGGTAGGCAAATTATGTAAACGTTGCCCGAGGAATTCAGCTGTATTTGATTTGAGGTTTTCACAACAGTGGCTACGGAAATGCTTTCAAGTTCTTGTTCGTTGTTTAGTGCATCTTCGAACCAGAAGATGGAGGCATCACACGCCTGCTAAATATCAGTGAACTTCTATTAGACTCATTTCATGGCGTCATTTCCCAGAAGATAATATTCATCGCCGTGAGAAACCCAAGTTTAATAAGATAGACATCTTCCTTACAGACTTACGTTGCAACAGATAAATTGTACACGCCATGTGAGGACAAAGGCAAGTGATTGCAGAGTTGCTATTTATCATTTCTGATGGCTGGGTGTCCGCGTATGTCCAATCAACATTGGTTTGACAGTACATAATTTCTAATGACACATTCCAACCTTCAGATGGAGATTAGATAGGGCTGCGATGTGTCCAATGGAATGAAGACCAATGCTTAATAAATCAACTGACATTTTAAATTTGTCTTTTTTGCCATTAATTATAACAAATTAACCTTCTGAAGCTCACTGATTATTCTACGTACCACCACAATAAACAATGTGTCCAACCGGTTTCCTTAAACAGCCTTAACCGGTTGGACTTTGTAGCGGAGACGTGATGTGTTTCCCATGAGGTACGAACTGGATTTTTATATATTATTTGTGTGTTCCGTATGGTTCTCACAATAAAGTGACTTTTTCCCTAAACAGCATTAACCGGTTAGTCTTCGTAGCGGAGACTCGATTTGTTTCCTGTGAGGTAATGGTAAATTTGTTCCTGTGCTTAACTAATGAAGCACAGCCCCATAAAATTGTATCGGTGAGTGAATGTATAGATCGACGCATTCCTGACCTCCGCACTAGTTGGAAGTGAGTGGTAAACTACACGCCCTGGCCGCTTTATACTCGTGGGAAAGACCACCCGGTCCCCACTGGATAGGAAACTGGGTGTGCACCAGAACTTTTGTGGAGAGTGCGGATAACAAAGAAACCTTACCCATACCAGGGCTCGAACTCCGATCCCTCGGCCGTCCAGCCTATAGCCAAGAGATAGGAACTAACATTTTAAGTATGCAGATGAACTTCATACATCTAAATTAAAACCCTCGCTCTGGAGGCCCCAAATGTTCACCTCCAAATTATTCCACTCGCCTTTAAAAAGAGAATGACAATTTCGTGGCTCTTATATACAGCAGTTCACAGACCTTGCTATCTTACGTTAATTAATAAATTGTTTCTTTAAACTTCGAGGCTAATGAGCATTGCGCAGGGCCTGGATAACTTCTACGCATTAACTGGTATACCATGCTTGATATGTCCCTTTCATTGTTTCTCTCCCCCTTCAGGGTTCACGCACTGAAAATGAAATTGTTACTCCGTCTTCGGGGATATTCCGAGGCCCCCTTAATTTATCTGTTTGTGCCCTTTGTTCCCCTTCAGACCTTAACGCCCAAATATGCGGGTCACGGCACAGGATATTCAGAAGAGGCAAGCAGAAGATGACTGAGGAAGAGTAAGGTAAGAAGAATGAAATCAAGGGACGAAGAGAGAGAGAGGAGACAGAAGAGTTGAAGAAGAATATAAATCAGTTGATGTAGAAAGAGGTGGAGATTGAGGGAGAATGAGGTGCAGAAAGATAAGAGAAGATGGAGGAAAGAGATTAAAAGAAAAAGAGAGAGGCAGGAGGAAATTAAGAAGTAGAAGGAAGAGCAACAGAAGATGTTGAAGCAGGAAGCTGAATAGAGAGTGATGACGGGAAAATAACTTGGGTCGAAAAGGGATAATAATGCGTTCATGAGGAACGTGAGAGGCGGGATAGCTATGTAGCACGCAATGGACACATAAGAAATCAAAGCAGAACGATAGTCGAATATCATAAAAGGCGGAAAACGCTTCAGAGACAATTGTTTTAGAAGGAAGGATCATATTAAAGCGGATAAGAAAATAGTACGTGAAGGTGTGAATGGATTGAAGGGGATCAGGACAGGAGACATAGCAAGCTCTTGTTAAGGCGGTGATGAACCTTGGGATTCTGTATAAGGGAGAATATTTCTTAAGCAGCTGAGCGAATGCTCAGAATAAGAATTCAGCTAGCGTCAGGTATCAGGCCGCGCCATAGCTCAAGCGGTTAGTCGCTGGCTTCCCACTGCTGCGGCCCGGGTTCGATCCCGGGTCTGGTCAAGTGGGATTTGTGGTGGACATCTCTCACGGTCCAGATTTCGTCTTCACCCAAAGTGGAACGCCACATCTGACAACAATGTGACACTGTACTCTGCCTAGAACACCGCTCACAGCGTCATCAGCAGATAACATGTCGCTTTACTGGCAATATAGATTTAAGCATGTTACATTTTCAACATATAATGGTGACCAAAAGTGAGAGCCGGGATGGCGATTGGCTAAGGACTGGACGACTGAGGGCTCGGAATTTGAGTCCAGGTAAGGTCAAAAATTTTCAGTTCTCGGCGTCTTCCAGACCGACTCTGGGGTCCACCCAACCTCCTACCAGTGGGAACGGGGGCGCTTTCCCAGGGAGTAAAGCGGCCGGGGCATGAAGCTAAACAGTCATCTCCAATTCGTACCGAGGTCAAGAAAACATAAATCTATACAACCACTCCCTCATATTCTTTATGGCGTAGTGTTTAATAAGTTAATTACAGGAAAAACTTTACTTCTAATGGTGACCAAAATCGCCATACCGGAGAGCCTTTTCACCTCACAAAATGCTTCTTCGCCAAAGTTACCTACTAGAAGTACGACGTACCCTCAGAGATGTTTCAGACAGACAATACTGTGTTTCCTTCCCGTACTTAAAGTTTTGATAACAGTTGTGCCTTCTGGGGTGAAATGTCGTACCTTCCTCCAAAACATCGGTTGATTTTTCACCAGACTGCACGGCGTTATATTCCAGAAGAGAGAATTTTACATAATCACCGCTGTGAGAAATTCAAACCCCTACACAGGGGATAAATTGAGCACGGGAGAGCCATGGGAAAACCCAGAATTAGGGAGTAACATCTGCCTTAGAATCTCCAAACATTGGAACGGATTTGTGGTGCCCAGTGCTTGAATTGGGGGAAGCAGAACAACAACAACAAGCTTCACTGATCTCACAATCTCAACATAAAGGTGATTCTATTTCCTGTTTAATATACCGAGATCCAGAGATTTCTAAACATTCTCCAGTGATTTGACACGTCTGATTCCCATGAAAATAAAAATTATGAATCCAGACATACTGTGTAACCAACTAACTAACTAACTAACTCCATGGTTAGGTGACAGTCTACAGAAGTTAACAGCCGTTCCTGTCGTCACGTTCCATTCCGTGAAGATTACCACTCTTCAAGGATGAGAGACCTTCTGGTATTTTCCGTAGCTACCGACGTTTCCGAAGGAATCAGTTGCCTTCCACTTCAGCGTGGAACATGGAGACAAGTTCTTCCGAAATGTTGGCATGTATCTATGACATTACGTCATCCCTGCCCTAATGACTGCGGTGAGAACCCCAAACCCGCGACAGGGCCCTGTCTTCAAGTCATTAGGGTGAAGGCGGCTCAGGGCTAGCTGGATGCCCCTGTGAGACCTTGAAGTCAGAATTGTGAGGGCCACATCACTGGGTGGAAAGGGTGGAAGGAGTGACAGATTACGAAGAAAAATCCAAGGAGAAATAGAAAATGGGAGCAGGAGGATGAGAAATAAAAGAGCTAGGAAAAAGTAAGAGGAAACTGAGAGGAAAGAGGGAATAATTAGAAAAGAAAAATAACAATAAATATCAGGATAGAGAGAGAGACAGTAAAGAACAATAATAAATGAGAACAGAAAGCGCCTTCCTGATCCCTTGCGTTCATGCCAGCCAGGTAAACCTTCTGATCAGGAGGAAGCCTTATGATCGTCTCCTCTGTGCAATCTCTTTTAGCCTACTTTCCTTATTTTAAAAAAATAAAAGCAGGCTTATGCGATTTTCATGCTGTCTGTGTTTGTATGTGTATCCCCCCATATCACTTTTGAAAAATGTGAACAAATCTTCATGAAACCCGTATGTACATCATGGCACCTGAGCCCATCTCAACGGCATACTTCATAAATCCCACCCATCATTCTGTGTGTCTATATGCGTATTTCCCTATCGCTGCTAGGCAACGGCTCTGTAAAGATCGTTACCGCGGCAAAGGATAGACACGCAACAACAGAAGAATTGTTTGACGCGGTGCATCCCGTATCAAGGAAAGCAGGCGATTAATTCTTCCCAGAACTTCTTGTCTCCTTTTTGCATTCCATCTTCTTTTTCTTCCTTCTCTCTTCTCTACCGCTTCTTCCTTTGTCCCTTTTGTTTCTTTGTTCTCTATCCCAGTCTTCCGATAAGGGCAAGTGCGTGAGCAGTCTTGCCAACTTTGCGAAGTTCAGGCAATGGTAAATGTGACAAGCTGTACATTTTGAGCAAGTCTGTACTCACATTTGCCACTACAGCCACCCGGGTCAGGCCGGACCTTCTAATAATGGAGTGTACCCCCCTCCAGCACTAGCAGACACAAGTGGATGAGCGAACATGGACACTTCATGTCTAGTCTGCATACTTAATATGCATAACTGATTATTAAAGAATGAACGAGTTGAGAGGCACGGGGGGAAGGGGCTTATGGCCTGTCAGAGCAACGCCTTAAATTAAACACATTCCAAAGCCTGCTGCTCTGCTGCTGCTCTGCTGCTGCAAGTCTGGGATATAGGTTCGCGCCATGTTCCTTCTCCCCCTTCACCCCCCGGGGTGTGGGTTATGGGGCAATGAGCACCGCTGAGCCCCTGAGATGCGGTCCAGCCGGGATGACAACGCAAGCAGCGCCAAATGTAAAAATATGTAACTAACCGAAATGCATACCATCTCCTTCCCAACACTGAGTCCATAGTCCTCTCTTGAGTGACTTCACTACTCCGCCTGTACCCGGACTATGTAGCGTAGACTGGTGGATTGTAAAGGATTCGGAAGGAAGCGGTAGTTGCATAATAGACGTACTATTCTGACATCCGCCTCGAGAGACTATGGAACACATGAAAAACTGCAGTGGCTGCAGAACAGAGCACTCCGCGCTACTGGAAAACTTGGCAGGTGCACACCGGCCCGCGAATTGCGCGTGCTTTCAACATTCCTTATGTGTATGACTACATAAATAAATTATGCAGGACACAGGCAGAAGTAATTCTAAACCATGTAAATCCAAATATACGTGGCATTGGACAAGGAGAAGCCAGGCATAGGAAGTACAAGAGGCTTGAACTTGGCGGCGGTCAGGCCTAGGCCCGTCCAGCTGACTGCACTTAAGGCATAACCTGCTGCAGGAGCCTGCATTGGCAGGAAACCTCTGTGTACCTTGTATAAATGTTACTTAGTGTAATGCAGTGATAAGGGTGCACAGAGTCCATAGCGACCTGGCCGCTGTGCTGTGACTGCGGTGCAACAAACGTACCGGCTACATAGGAAGACTGGCCCCTCCTCCGTCGAAACGAAGGCCACATTTCGAAACACGTACATGTCTAGGAGAGAACAGAAATCTTGGTCAGATTGAAGCCACGAGTGACTGTGCTGACAAAGGCCAGCAGCAGTATAACCGACCGACCAATCTGAAGGCTATCAGAGCCACCAGATAGTAAGGTCATGAGTCCCATGGGACTCGGTATCAAGAATGACTGTGCTGGCGAGGACCAGCAGACATTTACCCGACCGGGAGTAAGTCGGCTTAGGAAAGGGCCAGTTAAAGAGTGGAGTGAGTGTCCGCTTGAGTCACTCTCAGTATAGGCGGAGTGTCCAGGCACCTCCCCTTGTTGAAGAGGAGGCCCCATTTGAAAACACATAAAAGTCTTGGAAAGAGTAAAAATTTGGTCATGGGTCCCGACAGGACCCGAAATCAAGATTTACTGTGCTGGTGAGGGCCAACAGCAATGAAATCAACTGAACCGAACTGAGGAGTTGTGAGACGTAACCAGCCGGCAACGACGTAAGCACGGAAGCTGAAGAACTTCCCTTTTAGAAGCCTCTAGAAAAGCAACGGCTAGTCGAGACATAGAAGACTTTATGTGTGCTGTAGATATAGTCATTTGTAAAGTATGTAGATTAGTGACAGCGTTATAATTATTTGTTGTAACGAACTATAGATGTTCAAGAAATATAATTATTAATTGAGACCCCGCGTGTAGTCACCAACAAGTGACAGCACGTATCCGGAGAGCCCCGAAACTGCAAAACTCAATCAGTTTCTTGTGTATGGTTTCCCTCGGTCCTGAAGCAAGTGTTGAGCTGGTACCCAAATTCCACGCTGTAATTCATGCTACATATGCAGCCCTCCCAAAGTCAGCATCAAATTTTCGACCTAACATGACAAGATCCTGGTCGACTTCTTTCCAATTCTGAAACCTGGAACAGTCCACTTTCTATCACTTTACCCTATTCACTTGTTCAAGCTTTAACCTCTCCAAAATAAGCACTCGACAGGAGGACGAGCGGACACTGTCTGTGAATCTTCAGGGCCGAACTGTCTCCCATTACCCACAATGGGAGCCATCAGGATTGTTTGCAAGGTGTGGGGGGGACAAGTTCTTCAAAGTGGGATAGCCACGAAATTTGCTTACAGACTTACAATTAAGTCGTCTTAAGTATATTTTTATTGATCGACAACAGGGAATATTCAGGATATGGGGACATTTTTTTATTCTTTAAAATATTGGCGTTAACACTTTCGATATTTCCTTAGAAGTTCCGATTTTTTCTCAAATGTCCAGGGCGAAGGGCTGATGCCTGATTTTCCCTTCCCCTTCTTCTCAACCCATAACACTTTTTCTGTCTCGGTCGCTCTCTCTTCAAGGTTCAAGATTAATTAAGAGCGTCTTTACTAACTTGCAGACTGAATAACAATGATTCATTTTTCCAAAATTAATTATAAAGAAGCAACATTCCATGTCCGCCCGTCGTCATGTCACCAACAAGATGGCCGCTTCCTACGACTGACACTCCGTAACATCACTTCCTCATAAAGTTTATAGACGCAGAGAAAGGACAAGGAGAGCGTGGTTACAAGAGACAAGTACACGGAAACTAAAGAGACCACCGATTTCATTAAACCCTTTTAAGAACCTATTAACACGAGCGTCTCTTGATTAAGAATAGGAGCAGGCAGTGGTCCCCAGTTGAGCATTGTGTCGAGACAAGTTCCAATTAAGTTCATGACGGGGACTGGAAGAAAAGCAGAGGCAAATGGCTGCTGCATGCAGAGGAAGAAAGGAAACAACTAATAAAAGTTTTTATTTTGACTGAGCCCAGATTTCACTGGCGTCTTGTTACAAGCAGCAAGTTGCAGGTGACTAAACTCCAGACGACTCGCCGCTACAATGTTGTTTTCCTTTTACTGCTAGTGGAGTGGGACTGAGTCCCTTGTACTGAGGCCACTTCTGGCCTATTGTACCAGCCCCAGATGATAGGTGAGGGTGATTGTGGAGCAATTGTTGGAATGAAGATTGGCATGGGAAACCGGCGTACTTGGAGAAAACCTGCCCCAGCGCCACTTTGTGTACCACAAATCCCACTTGACCAGACCCGGGATCGAGCCCGGGCCGCCGCGGTGGGAAGCCAGCGACTAACCGCTTGAGCTATGGCGCGGCCTATAATAATGTTAACTAGCATTCCTACTACTTTCACATATCAAAGAAATTGAGGCGCAATATTTTGGAACTAATTAACTCTACCCAATATAAAAACATCAGTAAAATGAGGAGATTTTAAGTCTATCTTTGTAATGTTATTTGCATAAGTAGCAACACTCCTCCGCGTACTCAGAGTCTAGTCACATTACCCAATATTAAAAAAAACTAGTCCTGGGAAGAACTATTCGTCTCCTTTCCTTCCACTGCAAATTGAGTATTTGATAGAGGCTGCAGCATTGGTACTACTGACGACGATTTATTAAGCATGCCACTGAGATTGCCTCAGGTGGCATGACATACCAAGTTTCATGAAGATCGGTTGAGGCATTCGAGAAATATTAGGACTATTACCTCGACAACTTGAGAGGCTATAGTGTATATATTACTGATGAGAGGAATTTGTTATGTATGCCGTTCAGATGACCTCAGGTCATACCACGTACCAAGTTTCGAGGCGATCCGTTTAGGCATTGAAGGAATGTTGAGGTTTTGCATCAGCAATTTGAGAGGGTGTAATGTTGGTATTAATGGCAGCAATGTTCGTGTTATGGACGGCAGGGGTTCCTGAAATACGTCTAAGATGGATTCGTGTGGCACGATACACGTATCTACCAAGTTTCGTGAAGATTGGTACAGGCCTCCAAGCAACAAAGGTTTCGTCGCAGTAATTTGAGAGTGTGTAATGTTGGTATTACTGATGAGAAAGATTCATGAAGTACGCCGTTGAGATGGGCTCGGATGCTATGATATACATACCAAGTTTAATAAAGATTGGTTAGGCATTAAAATGTTGGGGGGAGGGGGACATAAAAACACAGAGATAAGTGATCTTATAAGCATACTTTTTTTTCAAAATAAGGAAAGTAGGCTCGAAAAAGATCTCTCAGATAAAGATTTTCATAAAAATGACGTCAGCTGATGACAGAGGGACTACTGCTGTCAGAGCCACCTAGCGGTAGAATTAATAGTACCTGCTAATCAGTACGCGCAAACTCTCGAAAGGTACACTGCGTTACAACGATATCTCTCACTATCATTATCATTATCTTTATACCGGCGTGACAGAAAATAAAATTCAGTTTCATTTACAGCCACAAGCTCTACAGTTATGAAATTTGTCACAGAGGTAGCTGAAGGTTCCTTCTATCTGCTGGTTCATACCACAGAGTTTGCTTACTGCAGTGCTAGTTGTGTGGAACATTGCATGACAGTGATCGGAGAGGGGGAGGTAAGTGATACGTGGCTGCAGGTCCGTTTCTGTGCCGTGTGTACATGTTTTGCAGTAAGAAAGGTTAGGTATTTATACGCTGATAACTTAGTGCTCTCTCTCCACAACATTACACGTTTCACACTTTATACCACACATGAATTAATACTCACATTTATACAAACTCGAAATTTGTATCACGTTTAGAATATTGAAAACTGCACACTAAGGAGCTTCACTACCTGTACTCTTCGCCAAGCATACTTAGAATGATCAAGTCAAGGAGGATGAGATGGACAGGGAATGTAGCATGAATTGGAGCGAACAGGAATGCTTCTAGGATATTGGTGGGAAAGCCAGAAGGAAAGAGACCACACGGAAGACAAAGACGTAGAGGGTGGATAATATTAAAAATGATCTTAGAGCGATAGTATGGGATGGTATGAACTGGATTGACTTGACTCAGGATAGGGACGAGTGGAGGGATTTTGTGAACACGGTAATGAGCCTTCGTGTTCCATAAAACTCCAGAAGGAAAGAGACCACACGGAAGACAAAGACGTAGGGGGTGGATAATATTAAAAATGATCTTAGAGCGATAGTATGGGATGGTATGAACTGGATTGACTTGACTCAGGATAGGGACGAGTGGAGGGATTTTGTGAACACGGTAATGAGCCTTCGTGTTCCATAAAACGTTGACAAATTTTTGAGTATGTAAGTTTTGAGGTTTTCACGCATTCCAAGCCATTCAACTGCTCTGAAGATGGAGGCGCTACGTTNTGTTGGGAAATTTTTGAGTAGTTGCACAATTGATGGATTCTCAGCTCCATGATGTTAGTTGGAAAATTGATTCATTTAATCATACAATTTTGCAAATAATATATTATATTTATTTATCTAAACACACCTGACGATGATCTCCAGACAGAAAGGGTAATAGTTACAATAAACTGATTGATATACTGTATGTATGTTCCAATCGTTTATTAAACCATAATCAATTCCCTTATTGCTATATCATACAGTCCGGTACTGGTCATAATTACACACAGCAGGACGCAAAATATAAAAACAATCAAAAAGTCTGTAACTATTAGCTGATATCTGTTTATGACCCCACTACACAGTCCGAAACGTCTGAAGAAAGGCAGTCATAACTGCAGTCCAGAATTAGGCCTCATGATTGCTAATTCCCTCGCACACGACAGCAAGTAGTTTGAAGGACAGGTTTAGATGTTTCGGAAGTTTCTCCGAAACGATGATAGTGACTGCATACAAGAAGTCACTCCGCTACTCAAGAACTTCCCAACATTTTATGGAACCCGAAGATTCATGTGAGGGCGAGTGGTGAGCCAGATCAATCCAGTCCATACCATCCCATACTATTTCTCTAAGATCACGTTTAATATTAATCACCCACATACATCTTGGTCTTCCAACTAGTCTCTCTCCTTCTGGCTTTCCCAACAAAATCCTATGTGCTTTTCTCTTCTCCCCAATGCGTGCTACTTCTCCTACCTGTTTCGTCCTCCGTGATTTGATCATTCTAATTACACATGGAGAAGAGTACAAGTTATGAAGCTCCACATAATGCAGTTTTCTCCAACCTCCTGTCACTTCATCTCTCTTCGGTCCAAATATTGTCCTCAGCACACTGTTCTCAAACACCCTCACTCTATGTTTCTCCTCAGAGACAAAGTTTCACACCCATACGAGATATTAGGCAATATTATAGTTTTGAATATTCTAATTGTTATGTTTTTATGCAACAGACGAGAAGACAAAAGGTTCTGGACTGAATGGTAGCAAGAATTACCCGGGTTAAATCTCCTCTCAGTTTCCTACTGGATCAGCGATTCTCCTATAAACGATGAGACAACTACGCGTCTTCATATCTCATCGTCGTGTACATTTAAAATCTTGCCTATTAAGTCTGGACTACGGCACGATGCTATGTGAACTAGAAAGTTGGCAAGGCGTCGTTAAATAGAAGTGTCTAAGTGAGGTGTACTTCACGTTGCCGTCAGTACCTCAGTCTATACAGCATGGAATGAGAGGATGATGTGTGGCTGATGAATTGGAAAGGATGTGAAAGCAAGCTGTAGTAGCTTAGTCGAGGAACTGTACCGCAATTTGCCTGGAGGGACTGATAAAACGCACGAAACACCTCAGTCACGCTACCCAGGGCTAGAGATTCGAACCGAGCACTTCCACAATATAGATCTAGAGATTTACCGCTACGCAAACCGGCTTTATGACCCCTTCTTCCTTCCTAACCGTGTAGAAGAATAGTGGGAACACCCATATTGCTAGAAGATGCAGAGAATGGTTTACGGGAACTGATTGCGAAGAGGTGGAGTCAACAACCAAATGCTAGAAAAGAATTAACGTCTGCTGAAATAGAGACCAAGGTTCTTAGCGGAACATAGAGCTAAGGAGTGAGAAGCCGCCAGTTGCTCAGCCACTGAAGAACTTCCCAACATTCTACGAAAACCGAATGTTAATTTCCTTGTTCACAGGAGCCTTCCAGTGATCCCTATCTAGAGCCAGAATCCAGTCCATATCAGCCCATTAAATTTTTCTAATGTCAGTTTTAATATTATCCTCTCACCTTCGTATAGGTCTTCCTAGTAGTATCTGCCATAGTTCTCTCGCCAAAATCCCAATAATGTTTGGCGAGGAGTACAACCTAGGAAGTTAATTATTATGTGACTTTCTCTAGTCTGCTATTACATGTATATAAGAACATTTCTCCCTTGCTCAGGCATTTTCAAGGAATCCGCACAATTCCGAGGCTCTATGTAACATTTCGTAACAAGCTGTCTTCGTTTCTTACGGTGATGAGTTGTTAATCTCCTAGCATAATCCCCAAGCTGGAGAACCATTCCTTGTTGGTTGCCCACGAGTAGTTCTTCTAAATTATTGTCGTGGTTTCTATGGCCTATATTTTTCAAACCAAAAAATAAAAAATAAAACTGCTTAAGGAATATGAAACTGTAACTCAAACAGTTTCTATTGGATATACAACTAATGCTGCAAAATGCTAAAGCTAAAGCTCGTCTAGTTAATTTTGTGGGCTTCGATAAAGAGCTTCCTGGATTCGAGCAACATCTTTCTGCGGAGTACTCCGTCTTCCCCTTCCTCTTCGGCGCAGAACACTATCAGTCTCTTGAAATTGCTTTAGCCAACGTCGGATAGCATTATCTGAAGGTGGGTCTCTTCCATATTGAGTTCTGTAACGACGCTGCATGTTGATAATGGATTCTGTTTCGGAAAAACAAAGTACGCACATTGTTTTCTCTTGAACAGACGCCATTTTGTGGTATGACGTCATATTTTCTCCCAGGCATCAATGCGGCGAGTTCAGCATTGCCAATTGAAACTTTTTGAGTTACATTTCCACATTCCATTGGGGTTTTATTTTTTTTATTTCCGTTTCGAAAATTATAGGCCACGGAAACCCGGATAATAATGTAGAATCACATTGTATTTGTAGGTACCTTTCCTTCCTGGAGGCCTCTATTTCACTACAGGAAGGAAATAGAAAACTCCATCTAGGAACTTTTTGTATTCGGAGATACAACCTGGAACTTTTGGACAGAAAACAAGTAAAGGATTTAAGTCGCAATAAAAATGTGTCTATTATTTCGCGCGAAACATCAGGTTTCGGCCAACTAACTGTGAGATTGTATCAAATAACGTAACAGGCACAAGAAATTCCGCTATCGATCGATTAATCAATCAAGTT
Source organism: Cryptotermes secundus (assembly GCF_002891405.2). Classification (NCBI taxonomy): domain Eukaryota; kingdom Metazoa; phylum Arthropoda; class Insecta; order Blattodea; family Kalotermitidae; genus Cryptotermes; species Cryptotermes secundus. Next base: position 678,299 of record NW_019744412.1, read on the forward strand.
GACACCGAAATTTGTCGCCCAACATCCGTGTTTTGTTCAAGACGGACTCAAAGTCTTCTCAAAGGATTAATAAGAGCTCTGAGGCGTGAGGGGAGGCGTACCGAGCAGTAACATAGCTTAAAGGGCTGGGCTGATGGTGTTTTGTTTAATGAAGGGTTGCAAGTAAGGTTAAGTGGTGAAAAGCAACATCGTCCGCTAGAGGAGGGTTCAGAAACAACAGAGTACAGGGTTGTTAATTATAATGAATGGCTGAGGGTGTGACCACTATTAGTTACATTTAAGTTACCAGTAATAGTACCGTGGGTAGAATTATGTACGGAGGTATCAGTGTAATGGACTCTCCACAGTGCGATAATAAGTAAGAAGATTTTATGGGAAGACTTAGGTACTTAACACTTATATAATAGACTTAACTGTGGATATGAAAATTGTAACAACTTATAATTCTCTCTATATATACATGTAAAATACCATAATGTTTCTCTGTTCGTCTTGCTGTCATATTTTTTCCAAACGTCACGCGTCGTAAGAAAAACGGGTGAAGACAAAAATGCTCCTCTTAGATAGACGGCATGGCATTAGCACCGTGTTTACGCTACAGCATGACGCGATGCATTCGAATTGTTTTTATTTTAAGGTAACTCAGTTTTGTTGTCGGGTAATTATATTTTGTGTACTACAATTCCACGTATCTGAAATTCCAAAGATAGTCAGGCCATTGTAGTATGGGAATACAACTTCCCTTGTACAACCTGTCCCACAAGAGTTGTGTGTTCTGAGGGAGATGCATGTCTTGAATGAAAGAAACTAAGAAAAGTACAAGCAAGTAACTACTACGAACAAGCTGAAAATTTTTCTGCACTACACAAGTATTTGCATATATATAATTAATTGAACACTGGTTTATCTTCACTCAAATAACAGATTATTACAAAATACAACTTCAAAGATTCAGATTAACTTTACGCCTACATATTTTAAAACTTGCACAGGTATGTATAAATATATACATAAAATGATATATAGGCTACACTATCGCTTTCACATAATTTGAAAAGCCTACTTTTATTTTTAAAGCACAGCAGTCCAGTCTGCTTTAAAGCAAAAAAATAAATAGTAAATTTATCAACAATTGGGGTCCTGAAGCTGACCACTCACTCCCGTCTAGCGTCGAGGTCAAGAACTGGGGAATCATACATTCACAGGGTATTGCTTAATTAACCAAGCTTAAAGACAGCTTTGCCTTTCTCTTACATTTTACTCACAATTATATTCCTTACGGTTCTAAAAAAAAACAGCAATTGCTTCCCTAGACAGCATTAACCGGTAGACTTTTGTAACGGAGACGTAATGTGTATCCCGTAAGATACGAACTGGATCTTTATATATTTTTTTTTCACAAAAAACAGCGATTATTTCTCTAAACAGCACCAACCGGTTGGGCCTTGTAGTGGACACGTAATGTGTTTCCTCTGAGGTACGAACTGGATTTTATATCAATATTAAAGTCAATTTTACCGGTAAAATTGACTCTAATATTGAATAAATACACAACAGGATGCAAGAAACAATTAAAGTGGATTTTATATATTATTTGTGTTCGATATGGTTCTCACAATAAATAGCGGTTATTTCCCTAAACAGTCAAAGTCATGCTGCGACTGATGGTCAGTCAATCTGTCTGTCTTGGTGTCGAGCCCTGGCTGGGGCTCATGACCAGAATTTTTTTCTTTTTGGTTTTTCCTTATATGAAAGTTACAGTCTTTTTCATTTGGGGCGCCCTCTCTGAGGAGAGGTCTGGGCTGCCCATTTGTCAGTCATAGTCCTTAGTAGTAAGTCCATCGTCAGTATTTACACATATTTACAAATTTAATTGTAATTCCTATTTCTATGTACAATGTATACAAGGCCTCTGTCAATCCATGCTCAGTACAGCAGATTATGCCCTATTTCTAGTAGTGTTCGCTACCACGGCAGTCTAGTCACTTGAAGAGGCGTATGCCTGACCGCTGCCAAGTTTAAGCCTCTTATACTTTCTGTAGCGGGCTTCGCCTTGACCGATGTTGCGAACATTCTCGTTATCATGATTTTATATGACTTCTGCTTGTTTCCTGTATAATTTGTTATATAGTCATATACATACGGGATTCTGAACGCCATGTGCAAATCGCTGACCGGTGTGCACCTTGGAAAATTGCCAATGGTGCGGAGAACCTTGTTTTCCAGGAGCTGCAATTTCATTAGATGGGTGTCTGCCGCAGACTCCCTGGCGGGACTAGCATAAGTCATTACGGATCTAATAAGAGCTTTGTGGAGGGTCAGTTTAATGTTAGCGCTCAATCGCTCAGTTTTGAAAAGGGAATATACTCTATTGAATCTAGATCTTTATATAATATTTGTGTTCTGTATGACTCACAAACTAAACAGAGACTGTTTCCCTGAACAATATTAACCGGTTGGGCTTTGTAGCGGAGACACAAAATGTTTCCTATTCCCTTCACATTATATTACGGGTTAATACAGTGGCTACCGCGCCTTACGGAGATTAATATCCATATAAAGCTATCCTCAATTCTAAGCCAGGGACTTGAAACTGGTCTTTCTGGTTCAGGTTTATTAGCAGGAATTTAACACCCATTTTCACCTCACACATTCGTGCTTCATGTCCAGACTACCGCATTCTCTTCAATTTGGCCATGCCAACAGTATTTTGTGAAGATTATTGTATTAATGCCCATAGCATAACTCAAATTACTAACTTCTGGGATATGATGTTCAGCAGTCTGATTAGAGTTTACTGACGTGTTCGACAAGCTTATTCTCAAGCAAGCGACGAGAATGAAGCAAGCGTACCTCTTTTGATGTGACATCGTCTAGTCTGGTAGAAGCTAGCAAGCTTCTTTCATTCTGCTACTCTAAAGATGAAGTGGCACAGCCTCGAAACATTGGTAAGTTTCTACCAGACTATATGGTGTCACATTCCAGAAGTTAGTAGGCTTATTCTTCATAGTGACCGCCTTGAGAGCCTTCAATGCAACTGAGGCAAACAAATTTCTTCAAAACAAGAAGCCTTCAATCCCTCTCAGACTTCAATATTTTCTAACCCCCAAATAAAGTGAGTATATTAATGAAAATTCAGGGTATAAGAAAAAAAGCTGCTGATATGTTTTCCCTTCTGCTTCAATCCATTTTCATAAGCACAGAAAGCCACAAGATCTCCCCAGCTGAACAAGAGGTTGGAGGGGGTAGTGAAGCATGTTGGGGTGTGAAGGGGTTGAATTAGAAAGACTTAACCCAGCCGTACAAGGGTAGCAAGTAGGAAGAGTTCAAAGGAACGGGAAAGAGAAGTATGAACTGCGGGGGCAGACAGATATTAGCTTTAATTAATGAGAAATTAGCCTTGAGGTCGACATTCCTTCCTCCACCCCTCCCCCCACCACCCCTTAACAAACTCTCTCGACCCTACTTGTTGGCACTTGATTACATTGTTCGCGGCTCCATTTATGCAGATTATTTCTAAAGACCTTAATGCGAACCACTGAGCGCTAATACTTAATATCTGGCCTTAAGTTTTCCTTGCGCCCAGTCTGGGCCGTTGCTCAATGCTTCTGTATGGGAAACTTCAGATACTTGCAAAAATTACCATCTGAACGTGGAGAAGATTTGTAGCATGCAGCCCTCCTTGTACCACTCCAGTACCTACAGGCCTACATACAGATATAACTCTAATTGCGGTTTCAGAGCAGTTACACAAGTTCAGGCATAACCTGCTGCACAAGCCAGCATTGGCAGGAAACCTCTGTGTACCTTGTATAAATGTTACATTGTGCAGTGCAGTAACAAGGGTGCACAGAGTCCATAGCGACCTGGTCGCCGTGCTGAGACTGCGGTGCAACAAACGTACCGGCTACACAGAAAGACTGGCCCCTCCTTCGTCGAAATGGAGGCCCCATTTCGAAACACTTACGTGTCTAGGAGAGAACAAAACTGTTGATCATTGATCTCGAGGGGACTGAATCCACGAATGGCTGTGCTGGCGAAGGCAAGCAGAAATTTAACTGACCGACTAATCTACTGTTTCCTACGACGGACCTAATAGAGAGCGACAAATATTATAATGAAATTCACTTCATAATCTTGCTAATATATCCGATATCCGTGGCGTCGGTAACAATGACAGATGAATGATAAATCAAACAGGGTTTTAGAAGAAATCTTTGAGGGATTGAGCCTCAGTCAGAATAGAGATGTATCGACAGAGTGCATTACCGACACCTCAAGCCATTCTGTTAATCACAAGAGTAAATTTTGGCTGTGAATTTCAGCGTATTTACACATTTACAAAAAAAAAACCCTCGTTTGTGTCTCCACCTTATCGTGGGGAGGGGGTTTGAGTATGCCAAGGACCCTGAGAGCTATACCAGCGGTAGCGTAGCTACTGGCAGGGCCTCCCTTGCTGGACAGGTCAAAGGGTAGGCATCAGACGAAGAGAGACACCAAAAACCAAAAACTGATGCCGGAAGCAGCGTCATCAGCAGCGACTTGAAGCACAGAGCAAATGATGCTCGAGATGGTTCAAGTTCGTATAGCAACAGGCGTGACCAGAGTGGTTTGAACGGCTGCTGTACTGCGATGTGGAAAGCAAATGGAAAAACTACCACATTATCACTTTTCCTGGATAGTCTCTTTCCAAAAACAGAGATACCATGTATGCGACCAGAAGACGAGGAAAAGACGTAAGAAGATGCTGGATGACCTTGGGGACAGAAGAGGATATTTTTATTTGAAGGAGAAAGCTCTAGATCGCATTAAGTGGAGAAACTGTTTTGTAAGAGACTGTGGACCTGTCGTGTGGCAGATTACTGATGAATGAATGAATTGGTAAGGAAATCAACTACATCCAGGGAAATGAACGAGTGTTTCGGCCTACAAATTATATTTTACTCGGACAATAAAGAGCCTACAACAATGATATCGCAATATGTGACTCGTCCGCCATCTAAAAACGTAAGGGCTTAAATATCCAGAGCTCTAGTTCCCGTTGCAGTTTCTTATGGGTGTAAAACTTGGTCTCCTACATTAAGGGAGGAACATAGACTGAGGGTGCTTCAGAACAGGGTGCTGAGGAGAATGACTGGACTTCATACGGATGAAAAAATATATACCTAGAGAAAATTACACAATGAGGAGCTTCATAACTCATATTCCTCGCCGAATATACGAGGGTTGGAACTTTAATAGTGGCAGCACTGCTGTAGAGACGCCATGCAACGGAACCAAATATTGTCGCTTATACCACACGTTAGTTACATACCTACCTTACCTCAGAGCAAATGGACTCTCCCCTCCCACATTATGCGCATGCGCAGTGACGAGAAGAACAGACCCTCATGTTACCTGGCGGTCTAATGTAGTGTTGTCACGATGTTTTCGAAACAGGAACAGCGGAGTTGGATAAATATTGAGTATGTCAGGGGCCGTACAACACGACAGTGCCATCAAGGTCTTCAAGAGGATTGCGGGGAATCTGCATTGCCTTACAGAACAGTGGCAAGGGGGGTAAAAGCCTTCAACGAGGGACGCCAAAATGTGGCAGACATGCGTCGGCCAGGTCGTTCTAGTGGCAGTGAAGAAGAATTGTATGCTCTTTCCGCGTTACTGGAGGGTGATCGACGCCATACGATTCGTGAGCTGGCCCGAGAGACAGGATTAGCGCATACGTCTGTGCTTCACATTCTGAAGGAACGCGTGGGCTTGAGAAAAATTGCATCACGATGGGTTCCGCATGATTTGACGGAAATGCAGAAATGGCTACGATACGACGCTGCTCGTAACCACTTGGAGCGCTATGAGCGCGAAGGAGAGGCTTTCTTACGCCGTATTATTACGCTGGATGAGACATGGGCCAAATCGTACGAGCCACAAATGAAACGCCAATCGAACAAATGGCGTCATTACGGGTCACCACGAAAATCAAAAGTTCGTCAGAACCCCAGCAATGTGAAAGTTATGGTGATTCTCGTGTACGACTGTGATGGTGTTATCCTAACTCATACCGTTCCCCGACAGCAGACCGTCAATGCGCAGTATTACTGTTCATTTTTGGAACACAACCTGCGACCAGCTTTGAGAAAGAAGCGGCGACACTTTCTGCAGAACCCACCCATCATTTTGCAGGACAATGCTCGGCCGCATGCAGCGCAAGCTGTGGCTGATTTGTTCGATCGATGGGGCTGGGAAGTGCTGTACCATCCACCTTACTCCCCGGACTTAAGCCCTTGTGACTTCGACTTAATTCCTAAGATGAAGGAACCACTTCGTGGGATTCGCTTCAGAACTGTTCCAGAGATTCTTCAGGCAGTAGGCCGCTCCATTCGAACTGTCAACACAACAGGCGCTGCTAAAGGTATCCTACGACTTCCACATCACTGGCAATGGACTGTACACAATGCTGGTGACTACACTGAAGGACAGTAGAACTCCGAAACTTACATCTATTTTGTATCAGTTGTAAATAAATAGTTGCCACTATTAAAGTTCCAACCCTCGTAATTAAAATGATCACATCAAGGAGGATGAAGTACGCAAGGCATGTAGCACGCATGGAAGAGAAGAAGAGCCGATACGGGACTTTTGTACGAGAAGCTGCAGGAAACACACCACTAAGAACACTTAGACGTGCATGGGAGGATCATATTAAAACGGATCTTAAAGAAAGCAGGACGGCGGGTGTGGACTGGATTCATCTGGCTCAGAAGAGGCCCGTGGCTGGCTCTTGTGAATAATATAATAAAATTTCAAGTTACACGAAATGTTGGGGTTTGGGAGCAACATTCATGTGTCGTGAAACAGTACACAGTCAGGCTCAAGACAGTGAATGCAAAGACAGAAGAGTGCAGTGGTGTTCAGTGAAACAGTACACAGTCAGGCTCAAGACAGTGAATGCAAAGACAGAAGAGTGCAGTGGTGTTCAGTGAAACAGTACACAGTCAGGCGCAAGTCAGTGAATGCAAGGACAGAAGAGTGCAGTGGTGTTCAGTGAAACAGTATGCAGTCAGGCACAAGTTAGTGAATGCAAGGACAGAAGAGTGCAGTGGTGTTCAGTGAAACAGTATGCAGTCAGGCACAAGTTAGTGAATGCAAGGACAGAAGAGTGCAGTGGTGTTCAGTGAAACAGTATGCAGTCAGGCACAAGTTAGTGAATGCAAGGACAGAAGAGTGCAGTGGTGTTCAGTGAAACAGTACTGAACTAAAACCGATATCAAGATCCTGATAAAATGGAAACAAATGTATAGTTAGTTAGTTATTTGGAGAGGGTGGGTTTCCCCATGCACTTAGACCTGTATTGGTCCACTGTGCTTCCCTCTATGATTTCTACCAGTCTCTATATCCTACCGGTACTGGTGCTTACCATCAGTCCCGCCCAGCCAGCGAGACCGGCTCTACTAGCTGAGAGGTATCTATAATGCTTCCCCCATCTACCAGAGGTATTAGAGACTGCTGTTGGGCGGGAAACGTCCGTAATTTGGCTCAGTGACCCCTTTGGAGATATGAGGATCTTTTACGTGCCGTAAAGCTACGACACGGGACCCACGGCTTGAAGTCCCTCCCGGAGGACTTGTTCCCTGAATTTTTCCGCCCTTAAAAATTCGACGACCTCCGCTGGGTATTTGAACCCGCGTACAAATAAATGTATAAAAATAACATAACATTTTTGATATATATTGCTTTTCCAATGCGTGCTATATACTCGCTCACCCAAATTCATCTTCAATCTCTGGCCGATTGTGAGCCTCTACATAACTGAACTTTCTCCAGATTCGCGTTAAGATCTTTCCATCCACTTTGCTTATAAATTCTTATATGAACACCCTCAGACACTGAATTATAGTTCACGATGAGAGACCTTGCTACTTACTCATACAAAACAAGTAAAATTATGATATTGGAAAACTAATGATTCTGAAATGAATGGCAATAAGAACTACTCTCATTGAGTCTTCTATTAAAGAACATTTTCTTCTGGTTTATGACGCTGTGATAAACAATTCCCTTTAATCTTCCATTAATATATCGAATTTCGCATTGCCACTTTAAATGTTTTAACTCTAGCACAATTTAAAATAATTTATTACCTATAATTAGGGATGAGCAAATTCTAAATCATTTCACCACAGCAGACAAAATCATCCTCCCGCCAGTCATTTCTGCAAAACACTGCGGCTGCACCACCGGAGCACCGCGTCACGTGTTCCAAATTTGTTGAGAAATGAGCAGAAGAGTGTGCGAAAACATTAATGATTCATTCATCAGTAATCTGTCAGACGACAGGTCCACAGTCTCTTCCAAAACAGTTCCTCCACTTGATGCGATCTTAAATTTTCTCCTTCAATTAAAATATCCTCTTCTATCCCCAAGGTCATCCAACATCATCTTCCGTCTTCTTCCTCTTCTTCTGGGCACTTCTATCCGCCCCTCTGGTTTGTTTTGTCTCCAAAGGAAACATCTCGCATACATGGTACCTCTGATTTTGGAAAGAGACTATCCAGGAAAAGTGATAATGTGGTAGTTTTTCCATTTGCTTTCCACATCGCAGTACAACAGCCGTTCAAACCACTCTGGTCACGCCTGTTGCTATACGAACTTGAACCATCTCGAGCATCATTTGCTCTGTGCTTCAAGTCGCTGCTGATGACGCTGCTTCCGGCATCAGTTTTTGGTTTTTGGTGTCTCTCTTCGTCTGATGCCTACCCTTTGACCTGTCCAGCAAGGGAGGCCCTGCCAGTAGCTACGCTACCACTGGTATAGCTCTCAGGGTCCTTGGCATACTCAAACTCCCTCACCACGATAAGGTGGAGACACCAACGAGGGGACATTAATGAATGGACTAATAATTCCCGGGACTCGTAGGGATAAGTGCACGATGGGGTATATGGAGCACCAACTCTATTTACGTTATAAGAACTACTTCATTTAATATTTGCATACAATTTTGAAAGAAATACGTGTACAATCAAAGCTTACCTGTTACAGTATCGCAGTGTGACTTCTACAAGGAGGGGGAGTTGGTGTAGGCACGACAGCCAGTCTTCTCCAAATGGGCAATGCAGTGTTCTCCTTGACCAGTCTGAGCTCTGACGTCCCTCCTCCGGCTGTTCTGTAGATTAACACAGGCAAGCAAAAGAATTGGATTTGGGTTTTAACCAAGGACAACACAGTGGCAACTGTATGTGCCACCTGCTTCAATTTTAAACAATCTCTCTATTTTGTCCATACAGATTGCATTTGTGTGTTCCATATGGTTCTCACAATAAACAGTGACTGTTTCTCTAAACAGCATTAACCGGTCGGGCTTTGTAGCGGAGATGTGATGTCTTTCCTGTGAGGTACGAACTGAAGGTATATAATATTTGTGTTCCATACGGTTCTCACAGTAAACAGTGAGTGTTTCCCTGCACATCATTAATTGGTTGATCTTTGTAGCGGAGACATAATGTTCTTCCTATATTATTTATTTCTTCCGTATGGTTCTCGAAATAAACAGCAGTCTTTCTCCCTGATTCGATTCCCGATAATGTAAGATTTTTCTCCTCTCAACAGCGTCTAGACTGGCTCTGGGACCCAACCAAGCCTCTTATCCATTGGGTACCGGGGGTAAAGCGGCAGAGGCGTAAAGCTGGCCACTCGCCTCCATCTAATGCCGAGTTCAAGAATGGTGGAGGTATACCTCCACTCCCCTGCATGACTTCCTAGCATAACGCTTAAGTAATTAAGCACAGGGACAACTTTGCCTTTTACCTGTGTATGGTTTAATTACATTGTGATTAGGCAGTAAACGGAAAACGTGTCACGTGGTATTTAGCTTGGCTTGATGAAGTGTTCTCATTAGAACCTCACTGTTTAATTGCGACAAATTGCACGCTCCACGCATCGCCTCCGTGGACACCGGATTACTGTTCCGCGCGCCTGAGCTGCGTGCTATGCGTGTCTAATGTGCTGATCTCCTCACAACGCCGATGAAATTTCGCGCCAGCCTTAATGCAGAATGCATTGTTTCATCTGTCGTCTCAACGCCTTTATTATACTGAAAGAAATTCGTTATTCTGAAACAAGAATTTGTAAACGAAGAATAATCCGTCGAAATCAAACGATGTTTCGAAGAAACTTTTTTTTCCTTGGCACTACAGCCCCAGTGGGCCTAGGCCTATCTCCATGAACTTCTCCGTTCACTTCGGTTTTTCTAGATCTTACACATTCGGTAGGACTCCTTGGCGGGTGATCAGCTCGTCGCAAGGCCTCTACCTGTACACAAACACAGAAAAACGCACACACGCGAACTAAATATCCATGCCATGAGTGGGATTCGAACCCACGATCCCGGTTTCGTAGCGAGCGAAGACAGTACATGCCTTCGAAGAAACATATCGCCACCAGTTTCAGGGTAGAAGAATAAGCCAAGGAAGAAACCAGAAACCAATGAGCCTACAACTAGACGGAAATGAACTCAAGCTATAGGGTGCAGTTGACTAACTAAAGATTCAACCACTTCTCTTTGTGTAGGCCTGTACGTTTGTTGTTCTTCCCGTTGAAAACTCAAAGTAAACTCTTTATTTATTATAAATTGTTCGTACATTTGTCTCCTTTTATCGTTTCTTCCGTATTAACATTCCATTTCTTTCATTAAATATTTATATCGTCATTTCTATCCCATGTCTTCCTCCATCTCCTTTGCGATAAACCACTTTAAGTAAACATCGCTCAGAAATGCTTCTGCATGAAAATAATAACGGGAAATATCATTCATGTTACGTTACTCCGCTGTTTTCCCTATTCTCACGTCCACTGTAAGCATGCAATGTTAAATTTGCATGTGTACGTATTTTCTATTTTGAAAAATAAATGTATATACAAAAAATGCCTAGGCAATACCCATCCGGCGTTCTGTAGCAGTCTTATAAACATCTTATTCTATCACAGCGGTAGCCCGCGAGTTTTTAATATGTCTCTTAACTCAATTCTAAGATTATATTATTAATATTTTGTACCTTACTACTTTACCTCTGTTTTTTTTTATAAATCTTGTATGATGTGTAGAAGTCATCTGACTACTAACTCCATCTATCAGACATTGAGAGTAACTACGTTTTCTGCGAGCCGAACACATAAACATAGATCAAACTGGCATTTACGTGTAACATAATTTCCGTCTGTTATTCATAAGTGAAAAGTCGTTCTAGCATGAACGTTCTGAAATCTCGTCAGCTGGTAAGCCCATCTGTGCAAACAGAACTCATGTCATGCTTGCAGCACATATTATTTACTTCACAGATTTAAACGGTTATGCGGTTGTAAAACTTCGTTACAGCAGAACTTACATAACGAAGCAGGAGACAGTTTTGTGGGCTGTATATTACATTCAAATAGACGCTGTCGGATGTAGCCTTAGGTTTTATGTAGCGGGCATGCGCAACCAGAATATCGTATTTATTTGAAGAAGACAGTGCTTCATAATCGGTCGGACTGAACTCTGGTGGATAGGCAGAAGTTACGCATGATGGACGCTCAGATTCTCGGGGATCTGCACTGGGGAAAAAGAAAATAATGAAGGTTGTTCTTTTCTCGCATATCCTACATCCCCCGTCATGCATCATTCGAAATCTGTATCTTTTCTATACAATGCGAGCGTCGTCGTGACATGCTGCAGCTGTGTCTGTAACCCCAGCTGGAAGATCATCAGCCCACATTGGGCTCGTTTTGTCCGCGAATTTCTTGGCATGCATTTTCCTGGACGCTGGGTTGGGCATGATGGCCCAATTCCGTGGCCGATATTATGCCGCGTGATTTCTTCCTGTAAGGATACTTTAAGGACATTGCTTACAAGGTCCCTGTGACCTCTCTCGATGAACTGAAGCTCAGAACTGTTGCTGCGATCGAAAGAGTTACACCACAAATGCTGGAGAACTCTTGGAGGGATACTGACTACCGCTTGGACACCTTATGTGCCACGAAAGGCAGCATTCTGAAGCTGTTTAGCATTTTGAAGTATTGATCCTATAGACAATAAAACTTTTTGAGTTACAGTTTCATATTCCATATGCAATTTTGTTTCATTATTTTCGGTTTGATATTATAGATCACGGAAACCCCGACAATAATTTAGAATCACCTTGTAACACCGTAGATGTAAACAGAGTGATGACATGGTAGCTCTGTGGCTGTTGGCGAAGTATCGTACAGTTTTGGGGCAAAGGGGTGAGGACACGGGGTAGCGTAGTTGGTTGAGACACTATGATACAAGCAGGAAGGTCGCGAGTTTGAGTCCCAATGAGGTGTTTTTCTTTCAATTTACCTAATCCAGCCGCACTATGGCCCTGGGGTAGACTCAGGCTCTAAGAGAAATGGGTGCCAGAAATCTTTCTGGGGGCTAAAGGGCGGCCGGCGTATAAGGCTAACAACCTCACCGTCATCTGTGAGCCGACTGTCTAGAGAAAATGTGGGAGCAAGGAAGTGGAAGCCCCAGATTCGATATTTTTTGTTTCTCTTATTATTCTTCTGACACTACTTTCCGATACACTTGTTGCCTTTGCTACTTCCACTCCTATGTTCTTCACTGTAATTGCTGGCCCAGCCTCTTTCATATACTTATATACATTACTAACAATTTATCTTGATTGTGAATGCAACACTTTTCCACTTCGTGTAGGTGGTATGTTAAAGGAGATAGGAAAAATGTACAAATATAAATAAACAGAAGAGAAAATCAACGAATAAAAATAAACAATAAAATAAAATATTGTCACTGTCACCACTTGACTGCTGGCCCAACACTGCAATGCGACGTCTCAACTATCTTTGGCCGTGGCTGGATCTCAACTGTCTTCGGCGACGGCTATCCCAATACTGACTTCTTGCTGTCTTGTTGCTGTCTTCTGTCTCTGTAGCGCTTGGTTTGTGTAGGTGTTCTGCGGACTGGGTACCAGACACCATTCCTCACTGTTTCGTTTCTACTGTCCGCTGTTACGTAACGGGCGCAACGAACTCTCCATAGTTCACTTCCGGGGAGACGCGTTCGTTGCTTCTGCATTGTCTACGCAACGGCTCCCTGTTCTCTGCGTTACCATGGAAGTGCCCATTCCAAACTCACGTGTTCGGCAATCCGTTGCCTCGGGAACGCTCCTTCGCAACGGTCTGTTTGTATTCGATTTGTCCCTGTTGGAACTCAACAATTTCCACTGTAGCCGTTGCGCGGCGATGGACGTAAGGCAACGCGTCACAATATTAATACAGTAATTACAGAATAATACACTCAAATACGACTCCTAGAGTCAAAACTTTTCAACTCGTCTGTACAAGGAAGAATGCTCTTGAGGCGACTACTCGCACTGAATGCAGACGAATGACTAATCACAACACCCCTCAACTTTCATGAATGGACCTGCCCATCCACTGCGCAGCTTTTCCTGGACTGTCAGCTCTAAGTACTAGAGCTTTAACTAGTCCAACAATTAAATACTGGCAGACCTCTATACACATACAGCCTTCCATTTTACTCTTAGAAAGGTTTCTAGAAATCTACTATCCTATTCTACTAAACCTACTGTTAGTTCCTCAGAACTCTAGCCGTGGCAGAGGGGTCATACCGTCTTCCGCAGAGCGGGGGGGGGGGAGCAGGCTTGTCAGGTTACGACCGCCGGGGTACTACCAGGTTGGAAGGTCGCGTCTT
>NW_019744412.1:692068-694311 GCF_002891405.2 Cryptotermes secundus
CGGGGAGTAGCTCTGAACGTCACCACAGCAAGCGTACAGCTTCGCGGGCTCCACAACAGCGTTTACCTTTCCGCGCGAGTAAAATTACGAGGCACTATGTATGGTACGAAACAAACTTTGTACTCTAACCATTACTGAGTGAACCAGATTTCGTACCTCAACAATCAGTTTTTTTTTCCTTGGCACTACAGCCCTAGTGGGCCTAGGCCTACCTCCATGAACTTCTCCGTTCACTTCGGTTTTTCTAGATCTTACACAATCGGTAGGACTCCTTGCGCGGGTGATCAGCTCGTCGCAAGGCCTCTACCTGTACACAAACACAGAAAAACGCACACACACAAACTAAACATCCATGCCCTGAGTGGGATTCGAACCCACGATCCCGGTTTCCAAGCGAGCGAAGACGGTACATGCCTTAGACACCTCGGCTACCGTGACCGGCCAACAATCAGTTAGTAAACCAAATTACATTTCCTAACAGTTTATTAATTAATCCGATTTTATGTCCTAATACTCAGTTAATGAATAAAAAATTAAACGCTAACAATCAATTAAACAGGTTTTACACTCCAATAATCGTTGAATCAAAGTTCGTATTCTAACAATGAATCAGTGGACCGAACACAGGCAAGTTACTCACGCGACCAGACAGAGTAAAGATAGCCGGCACGCTAGGCTCTGCCATACGACCACTGGGCGACAACTCGAATCCGAATGCCCGAAACTGCTTCTACATCCCGACTCCACAAAATCATCAAAACCTCCCAAAAATGCTGCTTCCTTAGAAGACTCCCTGAGGTCGGCAATTCTCTCCTGGCGCGATAGTGTGGCTGAAAGAATTAGGTCAACTGAAAAAAAAACAGTGGCCTCATCGGAAATCGAACTCGTGACCTTCTGGCTTTTGTAGCATAGTGTCTCAACCAGCTACGCTACCGTGTACCCCCACTTGCTTATCCTTACAGAGTTTAATCCAACATTTATCGTTATAATTCTGAGAGCAGTGTGGGGAGATGTTGCCAGGATGGATCCCCGACAAGCTCACGTGACATCCAACTTGACAGGCTCTGTCAGAAATGTCACTGTCTCTACATTAACTTGTAAATGTTGTTTATTCAAAGTTTATTGCGATATCTACCGTAATTATTTCGTGGTAGTAGACAGTAAGCTGCAGGACAATCTGTAATTCGCAGAGCCTAATTTCGGAGCGACGTATCAGTCTCAAAACTGGGCACTTTTCGAGAAGGCGGCACTTTCAGGAAGATTTCGATTCGAATCTCGGTCGAGACACCGACCATCCTGACTGAGGTTTCTCACAGTTTTCCTTAGCTCCACATAGCAACTGCCTGAATAGCACTTGGATTAGGTCATGGTCACGTCCTTACAAATTCTTTAAATTCATCATTACCATCCTCCCATTTGACGCTATATAGTTTAGCTACTGAAAAAGCCGTTAAATGGACCTTAACAATGGATCGTCAATCCAGGGCCTGACTGAAATTCAACGCAACTCTCTCACTTCGCGACCAAATAAGCGCCGGATCAGAGGTGAGGTCCCCAAATAGGAGCCCCACGATGTGCTAATGTGCTTCTTGCTCGGAGTTATCGCACAACTCAGAGGGCGGTGAGAGATGGGTAAGGAGCAATGATGGAATGATGATTAGCATGGGAAAGCGGAGGAAATCCTGAGGAATGCCTATGTCACTTATTCCACATGTTCCGAAACACAATTCCTTCCTCTCGACAACTTCTACTCTTATGGATGGACGGACGTGTTGCTAAACCCATCTACTTTGTTGCGTTGTGGCAACGTGTCGTCCGAAAGCAGTCCATCGACTTTTCGAAGGAATGCACTGTTTTCTGGTCGAAGAGCCAGTGGAGTAAGAAAACAAGTAACCAGCAAGAACAGCGCATCATTTGCTCTTCGATCCTGAAGACTGAAGCAGTATATTCCACCGAAACGTCGCTGAAATACCACAGAGCTTGGGGCCTGATTTGACCATACGACGACCCCGTAGCGCCCTGTGTGGGAGGGGATGCAAATGGGGGATATATTAACAGTGACTGACTTAGGTTACCATTTACTGGGGCTGGCTTGCAGGGTCCCGAGGTACACAAACAGGACCCACGTAAGCCTGAAGTGGGGCAGCTGTCGGCTGTGTGTTTGCTCACAGTAACAATAGCAGGGGAGTGTCGCTAATTCCTGTCAGAACCCTCAGTGTTCCTAAATGAACCCCCCCCCCCCC
>NW_019744412.1:694357-783700 GCF_002891405.2 Cryptotermes secundus
CTGTAATATTAAAGTCAGCGGTTACATGAGCTGGATAGAGACTCCAGCGAAAAGGTACAGTTATCCTTGTTAATAAAATTCAAAATGACGAGTAGGCGTGTGGGGAAGTGGAGGTAGAACTCTATTGCTTTTTAACCCGCGACACTAGTTGGAGGCGAATGGTGAGCACCACATTCGAGATGTTCACCTCCGATGACCTTTAATAGGGGGTTAAGTGGGCGCCACATTCAGTCTGGAAGTTGCAGCTTACAGAAAATTATCTGCCGCACCCCCCCCCCCCCCCCCTCAAATTCGGCCGTCCAGCCCATAGCACAGTCAATGTCCTGACTCTCATGCTCCGGCTCCCAGTTTAGGTGACATCCCCACACGCATTATAACGGAAATCATTAAGACGCAGGGTGTCCAACTTGTCCCTACAAGTATGTATATGACGCCGCGACGCCATGACAGTAGCTTCCTTCATAGATTGCATCTCCTTTTGTTTTACTGCTAGTGGGGTGGGACTAAGTCCCTTGTACTGCGGCCACTTCTGGCCTATTGTACCAGCCTCAGATGATAGGTGAGGGTGATTGTGGAGCATTTCGTGGAATGAAGATTGGCAGGGAAACCGAAGTACTCGGAGAAAACCTGTCCCAGCGCCACTTTGTCCACAACAAATCCCACTTGACCAGACGCCGAATCGAATCCGGGCCTCCGCGGTGGGAAGCCAGCGACTAACCGCTTGAGCTATGGCACGGCCTATTGGACACTTATACTCGTTAACTGCAAATAACTACGACAGTCTCACTGAGTTACACACTCCAAAGATCACTGTAACTACAGCATATATAAAGTCTTCATTAGTCGTTGCCTGGTAGCAGCTTTCAATGGAGGACCATGCCTTTCCTCTGGGTTCCCGAACTTTCTTCGGCATCAGCTACCAGCTTCTTACCTATCAGAATTGTAACTCTCAAACTGAACTATTAGTCCTCGTTATACTCGTATATCAGCGGCACGGACCGCACAGAAAACGTCTCTTCCATTATTGTGTATCATCTCATTTCCGGGAAACAACGTGTCCACAGAGCTGTTCCCCAACAACGGCTCTCGTATTGTAGCCTGTTTACACAGTTGTTACTTGGCAATACGTTTAAATGTCACTGTTTCATTAAGCGATTTTATTCGAGCTATTTGTATAGCCATGAAATATAATTTTTTAAATAAATTCTGAGATATTTTTCTCATAGTTGTTCGTGCATATTTTATAAAGGGGTCTAAACCCATGAACCGTTCTGCTCAACCCCCAATCAAGTACGTCACCCGTTATCTCTGCTGTCCCCATTCAACTTGCAACCGATAATTATGCTGTATGAGAAAAGCGATTAATGGGTCGATATGCAATTAGATTTCTTCAGCACAGCCTTCAATTAAATATGAACTCACCCAGTTTCGACATCTGGCGTACCGGGAGCGTTATTTTAGAAATTACTAGTTTAAGGGAGGGTTCTGCCTCTGAAGCGGCGATTAATCCCTGCCCCCAAAAGATATATAGGATACTAACGTTTTTACTCCCGCCTAACCCATAATACATTCCACACACACACACTCCTTTGTCTCATGTATGAAAAGTTTCAATTCTCACAATGATCCCCAAAAAAATATATTTAATGAAAGGATCCCTTTATATACGTGGGATAAAAGTCTGTGCTTGTTTTAGAATCCCATTGCATCTTTACAATGAGCATTTCTAAAGGGAAACAAAAGATACGCGAAGGTATTAGGGTGCTTTGAAGGTCCCACATGTGGGTGCTTGTTTCCATGAGATCTGACTGACAGATCATTATTAAAGGTGGCTGGCTACCCTGTGCAGCTGCTGAAGACCGCTTCTATACACTCGTCTGTCTGTCCCGATTCTTTCAAATTGACTGATCGAGATGACTAGTTGGCCAATATTCTCAATACATCATTGTACTTATGAATTTCACGTTAAACTAAAGCTTGCTGTCTTTCTCTTTAGCACCCCTGTACCTTCACTGAATCCAGAGTCATTCATTATAAGACCGAATGTGCGATTCAAGTATGCAAAAACATTTACAAAATTAGTTATAACCGATTTCATTAGTATGACTTCCTTTACTGCAATTATAACTTGATTGTAAAGAGAGGCTTGTAGCAGCGTAGTGCCCCAACCAACTACGCTACCGCGTGCCTCAGGCTTAGTTATAAGCTGTTTAAAGTTAAGAACACCTTATTCCAGATGATGAAGATGGCATCTTCAGGTCACCAGCGGCTTACGGGCAACATGTTGTCCTCGGAAGCATTTAATTAATAAATTTTATTTTAATATTTTCACTGTCAACGGCCCGATACAACGTAATTCAACCCGCTCCATGGCAAACTTTGAAAAGAATCCCACAACCAATCTCACACCGCCAAATGAACCCATCATAAATCCTTAATGTCCGCGGTAGCGCTTTGCCAGGATTGAAGTGACTTCGCCGACTTTGGCAGCTTTTTCAGTTCTTTGATCTTACACAGAGTCGGTTGAACACCTTGGACAGGGCATCAGCCCGTCTCATGGCCTCTATCTACACACAGGAAAACATAAACACAGAATAAACACACACAATAGACATCCGTGCCTCGATTGGGATTGGAAACCACGATCCCAGAGTTCGAGCAACCGAAGACAGTTCATGGCATAGACCGAGCGGCCACTGTAATCGGCACGTACATACTCCAAAATACATCCGTCAAACAGAGGAAATTTCATACGCAAATGACGTTTGTAGCTTAAAAGAATGTCCATGTGTGCATAAAATGATCTTCACATGCGAAGCCTGATACGGTAAAGGTAAATTGGCCTCTGTGCTTAGTTGAGCAAAATATCGTATTTAAGCATTTTGTTGATTTAATATACCAATTGCCCACACACATATTTCCATCTTCAATGCAAGTTCTTATCCAGTCTCCACATGTTTCGGCCGCATCAGGTGTTGTCTACCTTACTAAAACTCCTGCAATGTATGTCTGTGTGAATGCAATGTCTCATAAATAAAATTAATTAATTTAAATGATATTTGCTTCAGAGTAATTATCTTTGCAGAGATTAGTCGCACTGCGCTCCATTTGCGGCGTGGCTGTTATCGGCCATGTGAATATTATATAATGTGTTGTGTTACATACGTAGTTTTGTTGTTATTTTTATCATTGCATTCGTACGTACGTGTATTACTTGTGCACTGCGTATGGGTCTCCATGTAGTGTTAGTATCAGTGTTCTTATCTCCCATGTGAATACTATATAATGTGTTGGTTTTTTTAATGCTAGTGGGTGGGACTATTATCAGTGTTGTTATCTGTAATATGTAAAGGATACATTACTGTCACGTGTATACCCATCGCTAGGCAACGACTCGGTAAACACATCCAGCGGAAGCAAACGCACTCGATAATGACGTCTATTGCTATACAACGGATGAGGAAACACGCATACTTAACAACAGAGGCTGTGTTTTCTGCGTGCTCTGTGTAAAGTGATTATAAAGAAGAGTTCCGAAGCTGCCAAGGGCAGTATAAAATTGAGTCGATTTTTGAGACGCCAGCCTGCTAGTATATGAGCTTGGGAGCACAGGAATTTAACTGAGTTGGCAGTTGCAGAATAATGACAAGAAAGGAATTAGGGTCTGACAAGAACATTTCATGTGTGATTTGAAATGACAGTGAGACTTATAAATCCGTTGTCAGGATACGGCTATTAAAGACAGATAAACGTAATGCATGTGTAACGGTGAACTGTAAAGTGTGTAGATCAGCGATAACGCTATAATTGCATGCAGTCTCAAGTTGTGTGCATAAGGTGTCAATAAATCCATTCATCCACTCCAGAACCCGTCTTATAAGTCACGCACAGAACCCCTACAAGTGAAATTATTATATGCTGCATTTAAGACGGATGTATATATATATATATATATATATATATATGTGTGTGTGTGTGTGTGTGTGTGTGCAAAAGATGAATTAAGCGTCACGCCACAAAGACGTGCTGAGGGAGTGGAGGTACAGTTCCACCAACACTAATAACGTTGGATTTGATCTCCTTACAGAGGTGGGCGTGATAAGTTCTATGGTCTCGGATAAAAATGTCATGTAACTCGGGGAAAGTCAGCCGACTTTTCGGAGGAACATATCACTTCCAACATCAGGGTTGTAGGATAAGCCAAGGAAGAAATGCACTATTTTTTATTGGTAGTGGGGTGGGACTAAGTCCTTTGCACTGCGGCCACTTCTGGCCTATTGTACCAACCCCAGATGATAGGTGAGGGTGATTGTGGAGAAATTGGTGGAATGAAGATTGGCAGGGGAAACCGAAGTACTCGGAGAAAACCTGCCCCAGCGCTACTTTGTCCACCATAAATCCCACTTAACCAGACCCGGGATAAGAAATACACTAAGGAAAAGCATGAAATTCCTGTCATGATAAAAGGTCCTCTGGTCGAGATTCGAAAACGGCACCTCCCGAAAACGGGTTTAGTGCGTTACAGCTAAGCCATTCATTCAGTTTCGTGAACATAGCTGACGTCATACAGTGCGGTATGTGGGTACCTACGTTTCGGAGGAAATTTTTAACCCTTTCTTCAGGGACCAAGAGGAGCTGGATGGACCCCAAAGTCGACCTGGAGAAGGTAATGGAAACGAATTGCTTGTTCCTGCAAAGATTTCAAGTTCGGCCGCCCAGGCCAGTGGCTAAGCACTTAAGCCCGTTAGTCTGTTGCGAACACTTTCAATAAAACAGTAATTAATATTCTGAGTGTAATTCTTGGTCAGTCAGAGGAGTGGGTGATATTTCCTATTCAGTTCTTGTCTGCACCTCCTACCTTTCATGTCTTCTCGTGAATCTCATTTATCAACCTTTGTGTATCCTTCTTCATTCCTTATCTGCGTAAATCATTCTCTTACTTGTGTGGCGCCCTGTTGCCGTACCGAGGGGACGTTGACAACAACTGTGGGTCACAACACGCAGAGAGCGGCTGCCTCAACATCTGAATATTAATCCCTTTAAGCGAGAACAAGACAGAGACGGAGAGAAGTATAGCAGAAGAGTAGGTGAAAGTGAAAAGCCATGGGAGAAGTCACAGACTCTTTACTGCGGAGATGAGGAAGGAACCTACTTTTGTCACAAGGTTCCCAGGCTTCGGCCGCTTTGCCTTCTAAAAAGGGCAGCTGTGAAAGTGAAGATGTCAGGATGCCCGAGACACGGACCACGAGATTTGGATTTTCTGAATTAACGTCGAAGTGTATAATTTGGAGGGTTGGGGAATTAGTGGCTTCGACAAAACAGGAGCTTAATTTTGATCAATTTAAATCCGGGAGGGTTGCATGAGAGGCATGCAGTAGCAACTCGGGCACCATCTAAGTCAGAGGAAAACCAAGATAACCCGTGTCGAGATGGCCGGTCGCAGGAACTTCCGGATGCACGCTGACATCTAGCGAGAAGTCCGGAAAGCAAAATAATATGGGGATTCCCTAATGTATGTGCTGTTGCTTTATTTATAATTTGCTAATAACTGAATTGAAGCAAGAATGTCTTCTATATAATATAGAAAGATCGAGTTTCTACTTCACAACACAATAATTCAGGCTGGTTAACGCAGTTTATGGAAGCAATAGCTCTTCATTGTTCGAATTACATGAAACACACAATTGCAGAGAACTGTGGTATGTACCTCTTCCGATATGAAGCGTTGCAATTCGCATATATAGGTTACCACCAGGCGCAATTTTCTGTCAATGTCTGGGCGGGCATCATCGACGATCATTTGATTGGGCCTTTCCTCCTACCACCGCCACTCAATGAGCCCTTTTACAAGGTGTTCCTGGAATGTATCCTTCCGACTTTGCTAGAAGACGTGTCACTGATCGTGCGGAGGCAAATGTGGATACAGCATGACGGAGCGCCGGCACACTTCAGCATTGTATCATGAGAATACCTGGATGCTGCTTTTCATGGTCGTTGGATAGGAAGAGGAGGCCCAGTGCCGTGGCCACCCCGATCTCCAGACTTGATATCTCTGGACTATTTTGTCTGGGGCCATGAGAAAAGCCTGATCTACGACACGCCTGTGGATAATGAATTCGAGCTGTTGGCCAGAATTCTTGTTGAATGTTACGTGATCCGTGAGACACCTGGAGCATGTGAAAGGGTGCGCCAAAGTTTCTTTTTGTCGATGTAACGCGTGCATTGAAAATGGAGGGCGCCAATTCCAACAGCTACTCTAGCAGGTGAGTCTTAAGAGTTTGGAGGGGGTAATATGTCTTGTGCATGCTCTTCGACATTGAGGCGTCAAGTTTAAACAAAATGATATTAAATGCCGCCCTAGCGCTGCTATTTTACGTTTGCGGACATGGGTTCCTATTTCAGAGTTGTTCCATAGGGAACCCTCAGTACGCTCCTGAAGTATGACACCAAACACCTTGGACATCCTGTATGTTTTAAATGTTACTGCTTGTTTCTTTCTGCTGATTGGTCTCTTTGAAACATCGGTAAACTTCTACCGGACTCCAAGAAGTCACATTCAGTAAGACAGTATTCTGGATGGTCAACGCTGCGCAAACCTCAAATCTAACATACAGTTGAACTCTGGACGTTATGCAGATATTCTAATGTTAGACTAGGCGGCACATCGCTCTAAACGGTGAAACACGAGGCCGCCTCTCCTCAACAGTCATTTCATCCATTTCTCTGCTCATCCGAGTTGTGTAAGTTGCAAACAACTTGAAGTTCTCACGGCGGTGGTTATGGAGAATCTACTTTCTGGGATGTGACACCGTGTACTCCGTTGAAAGTCAACAGACGTTTCAGAGGAAAATAATAGCCCACATCTTCAGGGTAGAATAAGCTGAGCAAAATACCAGCCACTCGGATTATTCGAGACTGAAAATGGAGATATATTCCTCCGAAACGTCGGTTGAATTTCAACGGACTACACGACGTCACATCCTAGAGCTAGGTACCCTTCATTAATTCTGACAGTTTCTGATGCTGGAGTACAGCAACGATTTTTAATTATATTTTGGGCCATGTTGTCAAAATCGGCTCCAAGGCCCATCAAAACTCCTATCTGACGGCTGTTGGTGGTTCAAGCGCTCAGAATACGTGGAGCTATACCACCAAAATCCCATGCGGTATAAAGGTGTAACGTTTGATTAAGCACAGCGACAACTAAAGCAAGGAAACCGCCGCCGTTGGGCCCCTTGGCGGGGTTAGTATCTAACAGTGGTTCTGTTTCCTTCTTCAGCGGACAGGATCTATCTATCTACAGTCTCTAGAGTCCTTTTTGGAGCTTGGCCGCTTCCTCAGTTTCTTAATCTATATACAGTCAGTAGGAATCTTTGGACAGGGGGTAAGCCCGTCGCAAGAATGCTACATACACAAACAAAAAAAAAAAAACGAACACAGACATCCGTTCCTCGAGTGGGATTCGAATTCACGATTCCAGTTTTTGAGCGGGCGAAGACAGTCCATGCGTTTGACCGGGCGCGCGTCCTCTGTGACGGGCAGGAAACTGCTTGGCCCTTTGGCAGAGGCAGTCTCGAACTCTGGAGTAAGGTTTGCCCCGAAACAATGTAGATGTATCCCTTGCCCCATAATTTGCAACACAAGGTTCATAAATGTTGTTCTTTGAAAATAACTGAGACGACAGACGAGGTCCAAAAATATCAGCTACAAAGACACAAAACCCTATTGATAAATTGGGTAATAGATGCGTTAATTTCCAACGGCCATGTGTCACGTTATCAATTGAGGTCATTATCTTCATTTTCGATAACCAAAACGGTACAATGCGTATATGTGCGTGCGCATGCGTGAGTGTGTGTGTGTGTGTGTGTGTGTGTGTGGATATACAGGAAAACATCGCTCTTAACAAAGTGAATTTGGGGCCCATAAATATTTACATATAGCCAGAACCACAAATCTATCGATGTCCTATTTGTATACATAAATAGTATGTATTAAGGAAACTTCCTAATATCCTTGCGGACCTACAGTGATGCTTATATCTGAACGGGAATTATGTTCGACATTAATGATCATTTAGTTTTCTTGAAGCGGCTCTGGAAATTATCAGTCTTTCTTAAATTCATAAACATGGGTTAAAATTATAAGTGTGAAAACCGGATGTTTCTGCTAATCCACTTGTTAAATAAATAAATTCAAAGTTAGGACCGTGCCTGCATATTACAGAATGTCCCACAAATTTATTGTGTCCCCATAACACTCTGCCTGATTTAAAATACACATTCTTGAAGAATAAACAGTATGCTTCCTGCGCAGTTAAAAGAAGTGACATGTGACATGTCAGGGAGAACTTGTTAGCAGCGGCTGCAGTTGCTACAGTCTGTTCGCCCCGGATTGTTCTTTCTTAGGATATGTAATCCTTCGAAGACTATGTTATTTAAAAATTATTAAAAAACCAGTTACTATCTCACAAGAAACATATTAAGTCTCCATGGCAAAGACTAATCGGTTAAAGCTGTTTAGGGGGAAAGCCCTATATACGGAACACAAATAATATATAAAGATCCAGTTCGTACCTCACAGGAAACACATTACGTCTCCGTTACAAAGCCAAATCGGTTAATGCTGTTTACGGAAATAATCGCTCTTCATTGTGAGAACCATACGTAACACACAAATAACATGTCAAGTTTCAGTTCATACTTCACAGGATGCAGTGGATTAGTGTGACGGTGATTAAAATGATTCAAAGATTTAGGAAGCTCCAGGTATTCGGTAAGCTGGACGATTATAAATGGTAAAGCAAATGTTCATGTAAATGAAGAAAGCTGTCTTCTGTGATGTGTCGCCGTGTAGAAATTGTGTTAACCGACGTTTCGGAGTCTGTTGCACCTGCTCTAGCTGGTTCGCTCGCGGATTTCTTCTTGTCTTCCACCCTGAAGATGGAGGCGATACGTTCCTCCGAAACGTCGGTTAACACAATTTCTACATGGCGCCACATCCCGGAAGACGGCTTTCTTCATAGTCACCTCCGTGAAAACCTCAAATCTTATAAATGTTCATGTGTTCGTTGATTTTTTAACTACGGGGAAAACAACCACAGGATCCATGAAGATCTACAAATGAACACAGTGCTCAGTGAAATAAAAAAGTGGAATGCCATATTCTTAAGAAAATTAGAAAACCACAGTAATGCACTAGCAGTGAACCTACTGGACAATAGCGAAACTACATAAAGATACATCGTCCTAACTACATCAGACAGGCCTGAATAAAACCCCAATACAAGAATTAGTATGATAACCAAGTGAACGAAAATAAAATATAGTAAGTCTGTTACGCCACTGGGCATAACTCATCCACGAGCCAGTGCTTATTGAACATATATATTTATTTCAGATTATGTAGATTATGTACTCGTATAATGAAAGGAAAGAGACCACTGGGAAGACCAAGGCGTAGGTTAGTGGACAATATTACAATGGATCTTAGAGAGATAGGATCGGATGGTATGGATTAGATAGATCTGGCTCAGGATAGGGACCAGTGGAGATCTCTTGTGAACACGGTAATGAACTTTCGGGTTCCATAAAATTCTGGGAAATTCTTGAGTAGCTGCTGAATTGGCGGCTCCTCCAGAAGGGCTCAGCTCCATGAGTAAGTAAGTAAGTAAGTATAATTATAAAAATAATTGCTGGAGAGGTGAAGAGTTCACAGCGGAAAGAACTTCATCGAGATTTTTTTTTAACTTTTCTATCCTTACTGACCCTTGGGGCTTCTTCTGATAACTGTTATGACATGCTACGGGCATTGCTACGTTGCTGAGGACGTGTTTATAGAAGAATTTGTGAAAACGTGTTGTCCCTGTAAGTTGAGTGTGCTAGGTGAAGTTATACACCTGAGACAGTGTCATAAACGGCTAACGTCAAGTTCTGTTTCATTCAGCGACCACGTGCAAGTGTACTTCAACCCGTTTATATTCTGGCTAAGGGATGGACAACCGGGGTTCGGTCCCCAGCAGGGAAAAACACATTTCCATTCGAAGACCAGACTGGCTCTGACGTCCACCAACTCTCATATCAGAGGCTACCGGGGAATCTCCCAGCAGGGGGGCTAACCTGACCACTTTTCTATCCATGGCGCCGAGTTTACGAAAACCTGGAACTTTACGTCCACTCCACCATACATCATCATGGCGCTGCTTACACAGTAAATAAGGAAGATAATGCTGAATTACATACAAACTGGTAACGGATCTGAAAGAAAAGTCCGGTATTACAAAGTAAACCAGAACATTAAGGACTGAGCAAAATCAAGAATCCTTGAGGAAAGTCGGATCCCAGCTGAGGTTCGAATCCATGGCTTTCAGATTACGACGCAGTAGGACTAAGTATTAACTAAACCACAATGCTTCAGCGTCAATAACCCTTCATTTTCAAGTAGTTGAAATATCAGATTAAAACGGGAGACGCGTCCTCACAGCAACGGGAGGCAGTACGTCCTCATAGACACTTTGTATTCTCTGATCGCACGTCTGGACACATCACCCCTCCCTCCCTCTCCCCCTCCCGAATTTGGTGGTGATTTCAGACGCCACGACGAATTCCATATAGCTTTAGAATGACTGTCTACACGCGGTGTCTTGCACTCTCAGTGTCCGTGTAGACCATGCGGTTTGCAAGCTGCCACTTCAAGCGCCGAGGACCTGACTCTACCTAACTAACTAACTAATTCCACGCAGCTGAGCCCTTGTTGAGAAGTCGCCAGTTGTGCAGCTACTCAAGAAATTCCAAGAATTTCATGGAACCCGAAAGTTAAGTACCATATTGACAAGAGCCCTCCATTGGTCACTATATTCTGAGCCAGATCAAGCCAACACATACCACCCCATCCCATCTCTCTGAGACCCATTTTGATATTATCCACTCGCTTATATCTTGGTCTTCCAGCTGGTCTCTTTCCTCCTGGCTTTCGCACCAACATCTCATATGCATTCCTCTTCTACCCATTTGTTCTACATGTTCTTCCTATTACATCCTCCTTGATTTCATATTCTAATTATACTTGACGAAGAACACAAGCTACAGAGCTCCTCATTACACAGTTTTCTCTAACCTCTTGTCACTTTGTCCCTCTTCGGTTCAAATATTCTCCTCAACACCCTGCTCTCAAACACCTTCACCTTCCCTTATTGCAAGAGACCAAGTTTTACACCCATACAAAACCGCAGGCAAATTTATACTTTTGTATATTCTAATTCTTATGTTTTTAGACAGCAAACGAGAAGACAAAAGGTTCTGGACTGAATGGTAGCAAGCTTTACCCTAATTAAATCTGTTCTTAATTTTCTCTTCAATCAGGGTTTGATTTGTCATAGTCGTTCCCAAATATCTGAACTGTGCCACATTTTCAAAACATCCTATCGCTATGTTATGATTTTGCCCTGCATTTTTGTGACGAGACAGTAACATATACTTAGTTTTCTCTGTGTTTACTTCTAGGCCAATCTCGTTACTAGCGTCAATGAAAGTTTATGTTTTTTATGGTATAACACCATCAGCATAAACCAGCAGCTGATGTGTCCCATTTAATTTCAGTCTCACCTGGTGTTCCTGGGCCTTCTTAATTGCATTGTGAAGCAAAATTTAAAAGCAATGGTGATAAAGCATCTCCTTGTTTTGTAGAAGAAATGCATCAGACAAATTTTTACCTATATGGACTTCACTATAGGTTTCACTTAAACACATTTTAATCAGCCTAACTAGATTCATGGGTCTCCCAAATTGTATCAGAATATTGTACAATACTTCCCTCCTAACTGAATCATAGGCTTTCCTGTAGTCTATGAATAGCTGATGTACTGTCTCATCGTACTCCCATTTTCTTCAAGTATCTGCCAATAAGAAAAAATGATTTATAGTTGATTTGCCATGCCAAAACTCACACTGATGATCCCCAATAATTTAATGTACATACGGACTTCACTTTGAGGAAAAGATATTGAATAAAATTTTGTATGAAGTCGATAGCAGCGATATCCCACCATAATTAGTGCAGTCAGTTTTATCACCCTTCTTGTGAACAGGTACAATAATAGACTCCTTCAACTGTTCAGGCAATTTTCCCTTATTCCAAATAGAATTAATAAGTTTGTGGATCTCAAACCATAATATCGTATTTCACCTCCTGTTTGAACCAGTTCTGTCGGAATTTGATCACTACCTGGCGATTTATACCTTTCCAATTTTGCAATAGAAATTTCAACCTCGAAAGGACTGGGATCAGGTACTAACGGCTCAGCTGTATGTATTTCTGTCTGCCTAACAGCACTGACCCTATGTACATTCAGTAACTACGAGAACTAGTTCTTCATGGTCTACAGTGACGAAGAAGGAAGAGGAATGGGAGGAGGAGGAGGAGGAGGAGGAGGAGAAGAAGAAGAGAAAGAGCCTAGAGGCACCACTTTATCGTGTTGGTAAAAGTCGACACTCTAATATCGATTTAAATGCTGTCGTCTACTGCTGCCACCGAGATTACATACGTGTACTTCGTATTTCAGGTTCTCACAGCGGTTCTTTTGAAGAGTACTACTTTCTGGCACATAACACCGTGCAGTCTGGTGAAAGTCAACCGACGTTTTGGATATGGCAAGCACCTGCTTCACACTGGAATCTTGTTCGGCTTATTCTTCGACCGTGAAGCTTGGGGGCGACGTGTTCCCCCGAAACGTCTGTTGAATTTCAACGGGCTACAAGGCGTTATATCCCGGAAGACAGAACTGTTATGAGCTGAGACAAGTTTTGCATTTCGTTTCCATGGAAACGACGTAACGACAAACCGACCAACACTAATTACAGACCAGTGAACAGATGTCATACTGGCAGACACAAATGTCGCAAAGCAGCAAAGCTGACTGTGTTCTGCCCACTCTTTCGGGGCGCAATGGTGCGTCACGTCACAGCAACTCTATATCCTCATTAAGGAAACAGTGCCTGTCCCCCCCCCTTCCCCGTCCCGGGCTAATAACACTCCTAACGACGACGTGTCGGATGGTCGGACATCTTGATTTCAGTTTTCCGGGGGTCGAGACTCTGACGCACCGCATCCGGCGCAGCCTCTCATGCCACACCAGCGTCCCCTCTACCTATAAAGAGGAATGAACCCCTTATAAAACAATTGTAACTATATGCACCGTCTACTTTCATATTAAAAGTACATTTTGCGAAAAACATCTATTCACATGATTTTTCACAACAAGAATTTTTTTTCACTACATTTCTTTAACCTGTTTCTCTTCGTAATAAAGACGCAGTGTGTTTTCTGCGATGTAGGAACTGAAATCTTAAATGTTATTAGCATATGCATCAGGCTTACGTGGATTGAATGGGTTTGAATGTTTCGGATCCGTTTAGTCTACACACTGCAATTACGATGGCACAAGGAAATGGAAGATTTTAGATTAAGACATATAGTGCGTGTGTGAGAGTGGGGGTTAGAGGTGCATCAGCATCCATAGCTACCTGCGCATGTGCAGAAACCAAACTGAGAATCCTTTAGATATACAGTACATATCGCCACGTGTAGCAGTAACTAAAGAAGGGGTTCGGATTGGTAATTGAATTTATTGACCATTTAAAGGTCGTAACTACAATTAATTTTAACACTTCAAACATTACTGTAATCATAACACCTAAATAAAGTCTTCTTTATCTGCTTACACTATTCATTGCTAGGTAACAGATCTCAACAATGGCTATTTCTCTGCAAAGTTTCCCTTATCCGTTTCCTGGCAACGGATTTTAACAGGAACCTGTCTTCGCGGGAATTTGTTTATCAACCAGTTGCCTAGCAATGGGTCTACATGTAACAATACCTATGATGAATCCTCCGTCAGATATAACTCTGTTTGATAGAACTGTAAGAGTGCTACGTGAGATAATGAGTGTGCAGGTACTGCTAGTTAGTTATTGTCATTTTCATGAGCAGTATCCCGAACAATCACGTCTTTCCATACCCTGCCCAATTCATTGTCATCCAATCAATCGATGTTATATAAAAGCTATCCTTGTAACAGGCCGTGGAGGCCCATATGGATGTGAGACGTCGAGGCTCCCATATCTTCTAGACATTCAGCTCACAGATGGGAGTGAGATTATCAGCCTTACGCGCCGGTCACCTTCACTGCCAAGATTCCTTGTACTCATTTCTGTTAGAGGCCGAGTTGACCCCAGGGCCATAGAGCAGCTGAAAGGATTAGGTCAGTGTTATGTAGTCCAACTTAATGACAGCGTTAATAAATAAACATAAATTATATTCTAGTTCCGTGTGCACGAGAAATTGAGCGGGTTTGCTTAGCCGTAGGCTACTAGACTCGTATTCTGGAGGTGTTCATTTCGAATCTTGGTGAGTATACCAGTTGCACTAGGTGAGACGCACCTGCACAGTGTGAGCATTTGGAGAGCAGTAACAGCCCACGAGCTCTGCATTTACAGAAACAAGCAGCCAGTAATTAGATTCGTTACTTTCGAGCTTGGAGTTCAGTCACTTCCTTTATGGGTCAAATAATTCGTGTGGAATGTAGACAGATTGTTACGTTGCAGCTGGGTGTTTGGTTCTGCCAGTGGTAGACAATAGGACGCTCAACTGTTTGGCTTCCTCTCTGCTCACTGCTGCCTCCTGTCTGCCTCTTTTGTCTCCCGTCGCTCATCACAGCCCCCCACCACCACCTCTTCACTCCTTTTATTTCTGGTCAGAGAGACTTTTTGTTTCCAGAATTCTATGTATAAAAAATACTAGAGTGATCCCAGTGAATAGCCAATTTCATCCAGTGATGTGAATACAGACAATTATTGTTCAAATCATTCCCCTCTGTAATCACATCCTCCCCAGCTCTTCCGGTAAAGGGGAGACAAAGAGAGAAAGAAATCACTTTCCATCTCTTTCCACATTAACTTCATTACTCCATTGTCATTAGCACGAAACGTTACAGGATTTTGAAGTCTGTAACATCGTGTATATAAAGGGTTATAATTTATCCTGTCGTTTTGTATGGGTGTGAAATTTGATCTCTCATATTAAGGGAAAATGAGGTTAGATTCTAAAGAGTTTTCGGACTTCGCCCATCGTCCGGTATTCTAAAAACAGATGGCACTAGCGGTAGGCACTATATGTTCTCATAAATTCTCCATTTAATTTCATACATTGCTGTTCATGGACTTGATATGTTGCCTAGGTTTGTAGCATAAATTTCTACCTCCATTTCGATCCCAGTTCCACGCATGTGCGTGCTTTATCACATTTTTTTTCCCCATATTTCCCTGTTATCTCCCTTCGACATAGCCTGGTCTCAGGTAATTAAAGAGTTACAGTGAATCTGGCGTGGGCTGAAGAGAAGTTGGGTATCCCATGTGAAGGGGGGGTCGAATACCTCCACCGTAGTCCTGCGAGCCGTAGGAGGCGACAAAAAGGGAAGTATCTAATCTCAGACAGTAAAATATGTTCTCAAGTCCCACGGGGCTCGGACCAGATAATGACTGCGCTGGCGAAGACCTGCAGCAATTGTAAACGACACACCCGTCCTCTCGTCAGAGACAGTGCCCCACATCAACAAAACCGCAAGTGTGACTTTTACTTTGACACGGGTTGTCCAGTGACTGAGGTTAGCTCCCTCTTTGGGACCCAACAGAGTAGGTGTCTCCCCCTCACCTGGGGACGGAAAGAGTTACAGTTCCCGAAACGTTGTGTGTTCCAGTATTTAGAATAGCGAATGATTGACAAAGTTCGAAAACCCCGTAATTCTTAACAGACTGAGGGTGTTTGAGAATAGTCTGCTAAAGACAATATTTGGAACCAGTAGGAAAAATGCCGAAAGTTTGGAGAAAATACGTAATAAGATTGTTCACAATTTACTTGTATACTCTTCACGAAATATTGTTAACTAAATAGCTTCATGGAGCTTCTTCTTGAGAAGCTAGTACCTGCACAGATACTCAAGAAATTCCCAGACTGCTGTGGAGCCCCAAGGTTCACAGAAGTCTGCCATTGGTCCATATGTTAAGCCAGTTTAAAACAGTTCTTCTTCCATATTATGCCTTTAAGGTTAATCTTAATAATTTTTCTCACATCTATGTCTTGAACACCCTAAGCGTCTATTTCCTTCAGGTTCTCTTACCAAAATTTTACATGTGCCTCTACTACATGCCTTGATGATCTTACCCCCCTAATAGGGCGAGGAGTAAACTTTATGTAGTTTTCTCCAGTCTCCTGTTACTTCACCCATCTTATGTGTCAATATTGTGACACGAGGGCTGAAATCAGAAGAGGCGATCCAGAATGGACGGCCGTTGTTAGGGAACAGCCGAAAATTTTTTCCACGCAACGGACACGAGATGCAACAATAGAGGAACTACAGCCAGCCGCTTGGTGGCGAGTAGTAGAAGGCGACGAAAAGTTAACCCGGTACCTGGGGGTGTAAATGAACCAGCATCTCACGGGGGGGGGCATAAATACAGAGATCTGGTCCTCCCAAGCTGGGAGCTGGACGCAAGGCTGACTAACTTCTCTGTAAAGAAATATTTTTACGAAATCCAAAGAAGTGAAAAGCGGATACAGTCTAGCAAAATCATCTAGGGAAGGTTATGGCTCCAAAAGGGGCTGTTTTGCCAATGATCATGATGATTATGATTTTCTTTAACAAAATTAACCGATTTGTCTCTGTTACAGAGACTCGGTGTTTCCTGTAAGGTAGCAAGTGAATACATAATTATTATGTTCATGAAGACAAGGCGAAAAAAAAAATGAAATTCGACATTAATTCAGAAACTCAAAATTCCGCGGCCCCTGACTCAAGCCAGTGTTTCCAACCATCCTAACGTCTCATCTCCCGCACTACCCTTATCAGAAAGTAGAGAGGGAGAAGCCTGGGAAACTACTAACTCCCTCCCCACCATATAATGTCCCTCACTTTCCCCACGACTTTTCACTTTCACCAGCGCAGCGCTAGAAGACCGAGGGGTCGGAGTTCGAGTCTCGGCAGAGAGAAGAATTTTCTCTTCTCCATATCGGCCAGACCAGCCCTGGGGCCAACCCAGCCTCCCATCAAATCAGTACTGGTGGCCTCTTCTCCGGGGGTAAAGCGGCCTGGTCGTGACGCTGACTACTCACCTCCAATTAATACCGAGGTCAAGAAAATGTGGATCTATGCATCCACTTCCCCATACCCCTTCATGGCGTAGTGATTAATTAGTCAAGCACAGGGACAACTTTAGCTTACAAAGTGTTCTTCTATACTTTCTATACCCCCTTCTCACCACAGCCTTCAAATGGGTGAAGAGACGTGAGCACAGGTCACGCTAAACTCCGAGCACTCTGTTACCTTATAACAAGCACAGGTCACGCTAAACTCCGAGCACTCTGTTACCTTATAACAAGCACAGGTCACGCTAAACTCATGGTACTGTGTTACTTTACAGCAAGCACAGGTCAAGCTAAACTCCAAGCACTGTGTTACCTTACAGCAAGCACAGGTCAAGCTAAACTCCAAGCACTGTGTTACCTTACAGCAAGCATAGGTCAAGCTAAACTCAGCGTACTGTTACCTTACAGCAAGCACAGGTCAAGCTAAACTCCAAGCACTGTGTTACCTTACAGCAAGCATAGGTCAAGCTAAACTCAGCGTACTGTTACCTTACAGCAAGCACAGGTCAAGCTAAACTCCAAGCACTGTGTTACCTTACAGCAAGCATAGGTCAAGCTAAACTCAGCGTACTGTTACCTTACAGCAAGCACAGGTCAAGCTAAACTCCAAGCACTGTGTTACCTTACAGCAAGCATAGGTCAAGCTAAACTCAGCGTACTGTTACCTTACAGCAAGCACAGGTCACGCTAAACTCAGGGCACTGTTACCTCACAGCAAGCAGGTCACACTAAACTCATGGAACTGTGTTACTTTACAGCAAGCACAGGTCATCCTAAACTCAGGTCACTGTGTTGCCTTACAGCAAGCACAGGTCACCCTAAACTCAGGGCACTGTGTTGCCTTACAGCAAGCAAGGGTCACCCTAAACTCAGGGCACTGTGTTGCCTTACAGCAAGCACAGGTCACCCTAAACTCGGGGCACTGTGTTGCCTTACAGCAAGCACGGGTCACCCTAAACTCAGGGCACTGTGTTGCCTTACAGCAAGCAGTACCTTCGGCTGTTTCTTATTGATGGATCTCTCTCCTTACAGATAGGCAACTACTCTATTCTTATACCAGGTCACGTGTCCACCGTTCCACGCTCCGAGTAACGACATATCACTCCAACAAGCGCACGTAAGGCCCATTGAATATGAATAGCCCCCACTGTCCGAGCACAAACTGCCGCGTTATTTCGACATGATGTATACATGCTGGCTGCTAGCAGTCAGACCAGAACAGACATGATGCAGTGTCACTCATACTTCGGACGTATGTAATGCCCAATAATCCCGGTTCTTCCGCGACGTCGATAAACTACCAGACTACATGATGTGATATCCCAGAAGATAGGACCCTCTACCGTCACCTCAAATTCTTGGGGATCAGCACCTACCGAGGCTTCTACTTGCACATATGTCACAAAGGCAAAAAAAAAGAGTTTATTCAGAATGTCCTAGGAGGAAGGGTCAATATTTTGTGAGGACATAGTAATGGTCATTCTAAGCACAAAAGTGTACATATACATGTTCCCTGTTCCGAACGGTTTCCGAGATAGAGCTGTTTCACTGTACTGTACATTGTACACAGAACAGACCAGCAACACGCCATGTCCTCACACGAGTTGCACCGAGATAGAGCTATTTCACTGTACACTGTACACAGTACAGACAAGCAACACGCCATGTCCACACACGAGTTGCAACGAGATAGAGCTACGAGTATTTCACTGCACACTGTACAGACGAGCAACACGCCATGTCCTCACACGAGCTGCAAAGTGCATTGATGTTGACGGCGGAATTTTCGAAAATGTATTATATTAGATAAACTGTACCAACTTTGCCACTTGAAGAGTAAATACCGGTATTAGAAACAGTACGTAATATCTCTTTCTTATCAACCGTTTTGCAACTGTACAGTGAAATAGCTCTATCTCGGAAACCGTTCGGGATATATATAAATATATATATCGCTTAGAATGACCGATACTATGACCTCCCAGAATATTGGCAATTTCACCTGGGATATACTGCATACATGCAGCAAATGAGATTCGAACCAACGAGCCTAGTCTGAATACACGACTTCGTCGCCCGACCCCTGTTATCTGCAGCGGATATTGACCCTGTGTGAAGGGAAGTTGGGTCAGGATAAGGGAGTCCCTTCGTCCTGCGGCTTCAACTTCCGGAAACCGAAGTGTTCCGAGAAAACCTCGGTCGAGTGCCACAATTCCCACCACATATCCCACAAATACTGCCCTAGGATCGAAGCTAGGTCATCGCAATGAAAAGACGGCAGTAACCACATGAGCTGCGCAGCTGAGTGGAGGATCGAATATCCACCGCCACGACCTCAGGTTTTAAAAACAGAACCTTTAGCAGATAATGACAACTGGATCCGTTTCTTTAGCGGGTTGACACAGCGGTAACGGTCTCGGCTCCCATTCGAGAATCCCACTGTTCCTATCCTGACTGAGGTCGTCGTGATGTTGGAAGCGCCACTAGGTTAATGCAGATGTAAGGTAAGGTAGAATTGTTCTCTGTGCTTAACTAAATAAGCAATAAGCCATGAAAGTATATGAATCCACGTTTTCTTGACATCGGCTCTAGTTGGAATTGAGTGGTCAGCTTCACGCCTCGGCCGCTTTACCCCGGGGAAAGAGCCGCTGGTACCAAATGAATAGAAGGCTGAGTGGGCCCCAGAGCCTGTCTGGACCATACCGGAACGAGAACTCACATCCCTCGGTCGTCCAGCCCGTGGCCAGTCGCTATACCGACTACGCTATCTCACTTCATTAATATAGGGACAGTACCCCAATTAGGCCACAACAGGTTCCTTCCAAATCCCCTCCAACTTATCCTTCAGTCTAGCTATTGTAAAAGGTACAGTTGCCCCTGTGCTTAACTAATTAAGTACAGCGGCATGGAGACATGAGGAAGTGAAGGTATAGCTCCACGCATTGCTTTCTTCGGCGCCAGATAAAGATAAGAGCGTTTCTGTGCTTGGAGAGAGAGCCCTACGTAGTGACTAGATGGGAGGGTGAGGGGCCCCACAGCCGGTCTGTACGCCGTGATGGAGAGAAACACTCTTGCCCCTGTCAGGAACCGAACCTCTGTTATCGAGCCCGTAGCGTAATCGCTGTAAGCGACGGTCTATGGAGTGGGAGCTTGCTGTGGGATTCCAGCCCATTGCAGAATGTGGGAAACACATTCGTGAGCTGCTTCGGCCGGCGAGAGGACGGGCAGCTGAACAATATCAGACAGGAAGGCTACAGCAAAACAATGCGGGGTGGCGGAACATTTCAGCGAGGCTGTGGTCAGGCTGCTTGCCGGGGCAACAGTGACAATAAGAAATGCTGTTTGCACTCACAGTCCTCATGCAACCGAACGGAACGATTCTTCTCACACTTATAATTGCAAGTCGCTTCAAAAACATTCTGGTAATCGTGGAAACCGAAGGTCAACCAATCGTAGATTTGTAGGGGTACGAGTACATGCAGCCGGAAGGCAGGTTTATGAGTTTTGGTCGGAACGCCCTGACTACAGATTTCAAGGTCGATGAAGAGATGAACGGCACATGACAGACACAAGTCCACATACAACGAAAATTGCATTAATAAGGTAAGGTAAAGCTATCCCAGTAACAGACCGTGGAGACCCATAGGGTTGTGAGACGTCGAGGCTCCCACATTTTCTAGACAAACGGCTCATAGATGTCGGTGAGGTCGTCAGCTTTACGCGCCGGTCGTCCCTTACCCCCAGGAAGATTCTTCCTGGTACTCATTTCTTTTAGTGTCCATGTCGACCCTAGGGTCACAGTACGGCTGGAAGGAATAGGTCAACTGAAAAATGAAACGACCTAATCGGGAATCGAAGCCGCGACCTTCCGCCTTGTAGCATAGTGCCTCAACCAAATGCGCTATCGGGTACCCCCGAATAAGGTAAGTTAAGGTAAAATTATACCGGGGCATGAACTAAGCATCACGCAACAGAAATCCGCCCTTGCCGCTTTACACCTGGGGAAACAGCCACGGGTACACATAGTATAGAAGATATGAGTGGGTCCCACAGCAAGTCTGGACGTTATGAAGAAAATATAAACCTCTTGCCCATACCAGGAATCGAACATCTCCTCGGTCGAGGCTGAGCCATCCCGGCTCCCGGCATTAATAAGGCTACACCGATGGGTGGGGTAAATTAAATCCCCTGCTAGCCGTGACGTCAACTTGTTTTTCCCCGACTTGACGAAAGAGGCGTCCGGCTCTTCCGCTTAAATCCGCGTGTGCGCAGTAGCTGAGCTGTCCAGTGGCTGGGGCCGGACACTGTAGACAGCAGAGGTCATGTGACTGCTCACGCCGTTGTCCTACGGAATCTGACACCGTGCAGTCTTGTATGCAGAGTCCCTTCAGATTTAGAATCTTGTGACTTGTAATCGAGAGTTCTCCGGTTTGATTCTCGACGGGACACTGGCTGTCCTCGCTCAAGTCCTTCGTGATTTTCGTACGGCCCTCCAGACAAATGCTGGAATAAAGCGTTAAATTATGCAACCAACCCTTCTGCCACAGTTTTTCCACTTCAGATGATCTAACGCGAGTGAGAGTTATTGACTTATCGCAACAAAAACAAAAGAGAAGCTCAGAGTACAGAGTACATAAAACACTCGCTAATCCAGTTACAGTTAATCCGGATTTCAGATAATATGGATCGAAGTATGAAAATTGGTGTTCACAGTTGAGTACGTACTTTAAAAGACACATGACATTGCAGAAGGCAGATGAGTCATTTGTCTGTTCAAGCAAAACGTGAGACAGTTTTTTTCAAAACTGCATTATTACTTTCAAAAACAAGCACAACTTCTGAATCGATGAATATATGTATTGTCTGTTTATTGTTTTTAAACAAAATCTCTACAATGATCCTTTTTTTATTTATTATCATCGGCATTACTTACGTCATTAAATTTTCCATTTGTTTGTTCTAAATTATTTTTTGTATATGTATCCCCCATAATTGTTAGGCAACGGCTCGGTATGCACATTCCCGCAGCAACGAATTCACGAAACAAAGATTTGTTGGACGCTTCGTTTTCTATGCGGTCCGCGTAGTATCAAAGAAGAGTCTGTGGATCTGTCTATTCCTCCATCGTTGCAAGGCAATGGATCGGCAAATACTTTTCCGCGGCAAAGAAGAATTGTTGGAGGCGTCGTTTTCTATGTGGTTCGTGCCGCGCAAGAGGAACGTACTCGATCAAAGGAAGGAATCATTCATGGCTTGAGTTGAGTTATTAAGCCGGTATGTGACTGGGGCGAGTGATAACAGCCAGGGAGACATTCATTCAAGACAACCTGTTTCGGGCCGAGAACTGAGCATAGGACCTCCTCAGTTGACTATGATTCCTAATTGAGACGCTTAACAGTTCTAGTTAACGCCGTCCGTACACTTCTGCGTCTGTCTGCACGACCATGATCGTTACCCGTTGCTGGCTGCACACGGAAACAAAAGCACTTGCCGTTCCTACCCGTCCACAAACCGTGGGAACACACCACGTGACTGGTCTTGACATCACGTACCCACAGCCCAATGCGCCATCTGACTTGAAACCACAATCATTGCTCCTCATGCACTGTGTGGCAGTTCTCAGGTTAGGAAACACAGTAATAACAAGGTGTACGCTTCGCAACCACTTAGTCGTAATTTCGGGACGTTTTCAATATTACACCGTGAAGGTTGCTTCAGTAAGAACTCAACTCAGGGTTAAGTACCTTTAATGTGACGTGCTGGCAGTGGGGGCAATTGACCAGGGATGAAATTACTAGTTCTTATTCATATCGTAAAGATAAAGTTGTCCCTGTGCTTAAATAATTAAGCACTACGCCATGAAGGCGTATGGAAGAATGGATGTACAAATCCACATTTCCTTGACTTCGGCACTAGCTGGAGGTGACTGGTCAGCTTCACGCTTCGGCCGCTTTACCCGGGACAGTACCGGGACTCGGAACTCCGACCCTTCTTTCGCCCAGCTCGTAGCAAGTCGCTCTACCGACTGCGCTATCCAGGCTCCTTTTATTCACATCGTAAGCTGAACAAAGTCCTCAGGTGTTCAGACATTTTTTCAATGCATTTTCGTTTCTTCAGGAAATTAAATGTGCTTATGAGACCATCATGTTACTTCTGTGTGTGTCTGTGTGTCCCCTTCAACTTTTGATCCAGCAGATCGATTTCTCACGAGACTTGGTAAAAAAAATCTCCCACTGAAAGCTTCCCAACGTCGAAATTTTAATTTTCTACAATCAGTAATAGCAACACTGAACATAAGTGAACTTCTGAGATGGGATCATTCAAACTGAAGAAAAAATATGCAAAATATATTAAGGCTTTCTTTTGCAGATTGACTGTACTAACGTGGCAGGGCGCGAACAATTGCTCAAACTTTTGATTCAGGGCAATATCTAACAAACGATTAGGGATATGGCAAGAGACACCCGATACAGAAGTAAATCATAAACGCATCCATACACCGTCTCTACGTCATCAATCATAAACACGGAACCGCTCGAAACTTTCGGAACACATCCGACAAATCCAATGCACACAGGTTCTGCAGTTTCATTACAATATCTTAAATAATAAAAATAATAAACAAAAAACACACTCCGTGGTTTGAGTCAGCAAGCGAACTATACCGACCGAGCGACCGCCGTTTGNGATGCAGATTATGTTGAGGAGACCCCACTTGGTTTTATTCCCAGAAGTTCCTAATGTCATTCGTTAATTGGTTGGATAATACCGGCTGCCGGGACAGCACAGTCGGTATAGCGCCTGGCTACGGGCTGAACCACCGATGGGTCGGAGTTCGAGTCCAGTCAGAGACATTATATTTTTCTTTTCTCCACGCCGTCCAGACCGAATCTGGGGCCCACCCAGCCTCCTATCCAACGGGTACCGGGGACTCTTTCCCCGGGTGTAAAGCGGCCGGGGCGTGAAGCTGACGGCCCACCTCCAACTAGGGCCGAGGTCAAGGATGTGTGGAACTATATTTATATATAAATTTGCATAGTTAGTAGCAGCTAATATATTCGATAAACACTCTAGAACGGCAGAAAGGTGTTATCCTCATTCATGGGAAACTGGGCGAGAGGTTAACAGTTCCTCACTATAGAAACTAGCATGTTACACTGTGACTGAAATATCTGTGACGTGACGTCATCATCAGACAGTTGCGTAGATGGAAACCAGATATCTCGTTCAACACAGACTATATGGGGGCATGCGGTAGCGTAGTTGGTTGAGGCGCTGTGCTACAAGCCGGAAGGTCGCGGGTTCCAGTCCCGATAAGGTAATTGAATATTTCAACTCACTTAAGCCTTCCAGTCGCACTATGACCCTGGGATCGACTCAGTCTCTAACAGCAATGAGTACCAGGAATCTTCCTGGGGGAAAAGGGTGACCGGCGCGCAAGGCTGCCAACCTCACCGCCATCTGTGAGCCGATTGTCTACAAAAAAATGTGAGAGTCTATGGGCCACCATGACCTGTTACAAGGATATAGCTTTACCTTTTCACCCTCACAGACGTTTCAGATATGAAACACAAGTTCATTTGACTAAGTGTCGATTACTTCTTTACAGTCTCACGTGCAGCAATATGTTCTATAAAATTTATTAAAAGTTATTCACTTTAGAAGTTTCAAAGTCACTCACTAAATATTTCGACCAATGTGATCATCATCAGGTGTTACAATTTTTGGCGAGGAAACTTCTGCTTTCTATTGTTGCTTATGTTGTTAATGTACGAGCACATGTCCTCTCACTGCACATCTGTACGTATTTGAGTTGGTGGGGTGATAGCTGTGTTGATAGGAATATAATAAATATAATCTATAGTATAGTTTTGTATCATATTGCATTGTATTTATATCGTTCGGATAGTGCTGATTGCAGGGTGGTCACAAATACTGTTACCTCCGCGTGCTGTGGGTTCATGTAATTTTGAACGTACTGTACCCACAAAGGACAAAGAAGCAAGACCGCGACACGCGCTGTATGCACAGTTCGCTCATTATTCTTATGCTACAAGCTGTGAATTAGCTGGAACACACTTTCCACAAGAAAAAGTATCACAAAAGCAAAGCAGTGGACATTTTTAATTGGGAAAATACGGATGTGTAAATAAACTTGAGCTTAGATAGAAGGGGTGAGTCGGGGGGAAGTGTTAACATACATATGGGTACGCATACAAATGACCATTAGATCAACACAAGGACAAAGCCACAGAGCGAAGAGAGATAAAAAGTACAAGGGTGGTGGTCCATGGGACAAACGTAGCAAGATTACTCTCTTTTTGTTATCCTCTTTTTATTATTTTTAATGGTTTTGAGTAGAATTCCAACAGATGGTCCCGTGATGCATTCTTAATTTGAAATGCAGACACACACACACACACAGACACATGTATGTGTTAAAGGAGTAATCAAAGCAGGAATATATATATAGGTATAGGTGCTTGAAAGTGGGCGTGTCGGATAGTATAGCATGGAACACCTCTATACTTACATTTTCATTGGAAATAATTCCCAAACATAAGACTGGCACACGTTAATGGAAAAATAATCTATGTCCTGGTGTTATGTGGACACATTTCTATGTTCGTCACACACCTGAATAAGCTGTCGAAGTGTTCGGAACTAATTCCTTTCCTTTTAAGCATGAATTCATTTTACAAAAATATTAAAACAGCATTCCAAGTTCCTGTCTCGCAGGAAATACAGTACTCCATCCCCGCTACGAAGACGAAACGTTTAATGCTGTTTATTCTTATAATCATAAGAGGAGTGATTAGTCTGCAGGCAAAATGCTCACATGTTTAATCTTAAAATGGTGTTATATACGAGCACATTAACCGCCGTGCTTTCAAGCACAAAAAGAGTTTCTCTACACAGAAATCGTTACAAACAGTTGCTCAGTCAAAGTAGTGACTAGGCCACAGATGAACGACACGGGTTTCAACAGCAGCGTCCAGACCGACTCTGAGAGGCCCGCCTAACATTCTATTAAGCGAGTACTGCGGGCTCCTTGTCTGGAGATAAAGCGGCCGGGGCGTGAAGCTGACCACTCACATATCTGACGCCGATGATAAAGCTAACATTTTTGTTCTTCATCTAAAACATTTTTAGGGTAGGTCTTGGTTTGATGGAAGGAATGTTCTCTGTGTCCAACGAGGTCTGCTGTATGGAGACTCTGCTTCCCATCTTATGTTAAATAGAGAATGTAGTAATTCTGTAGTGATGATGTCACGATCTATGTTCCTATTTGATGGCGACGCATCCTGTCCGAAAATGCTACATATAGAAGTATGAACATTTAGTATATACAGAGGTAATGGTCGTAAACAGGAAGAGAGAAATGGTGTTCTCTATGCGGTCCGAGCGACCGCCATATGCTGCAACACTAGAACAGTTGGGAGAGATGTTTTCTGTGCAGTCCGTACGAAGGCTGTACAACAAGAAGCAGCTACGATTACGAGAGTTTTAAGACGGTATTGAGAGAATAGGAATGAGATAGTGAGACCGTTGCCTGGCTGTGAGTTCATGAACACGAAAGATGAGGAAGCTACGGAATTGGAAGCCGTTACCAAGCGATAACCGGTGAAGATACAGCAGACTTGAAAGATTTCGTATGTGCTCTAGTGAATTGTAGAGTATGTGAATTAGCGATAGCGCTATGTTTACTTGTAGTTACGTTCTGTAAGTGTTCAACAAATCCGATTACCAATCGAAACTCCGTCTGTAGTCACTCATATCACTTGACAATATAGGTAGATTTGAACTGTACGGACTTCAGAGTTGCAACTCAATGTAGTTCGGAAAAAGCATGATACTTCGGAGGAGCATATCGCCTCCATCTTCATGGTCTAAGAGTATACAGAACCAGAAACCTAAAGAACAAGGTAGCAAGCTGAGTCCAGTTGTTCGTTTCTTACTAGATTTAACCTTCCGATCCTGAAAATGTAGGTGATATGTTCCTCCGAACCATCTGGTTCTCTCCGAACCACGCGGAATTGTACACCAGAAGGTATAAATCTTCATAATCAAAACCTTGAGAATCTCGTACATTATTTTTTTTCGCGTTCGAAGCAAAGTGTTGGACAAACGGACAACTTAGCTTCGCCGAATCCTCCTGTTTAATTGACATCCATCTTCAAGGCATAAGACAGCAGGTTTCTTTGAAGTGTTCGTGTGCTCTTGCCAAACTATACGGTGTCATAAATGAGAATACTACAATATGAACCTTTACAGCAATGTAAACTTCAAACATTAATGCAAACCTGAAGCTTTCAAGCCGCTTAAAACTTACACGATCTTCTCAGGCTATCTCGTGCACAGCGAATCCCCTGATCCCCATGGGGGTAAGAACAGGAAGGAATTTCATGAATAATATTCATACGAAGAAACGTCACGGTCGAATAACTAGCAATCGTGTTCTGTGTTTGGGAAGCCTCAGGTTCCTATCAAGGCCAGGAGT
This sequence comes from Cryptotermes secundus, assembly GCF_002891405.2. Lineage (NCBI taxonomy): Eukaryota > Metazoa > Arthropoda > Insecta > Blattodea > Kalotermitidae > Cryptotermes > Cryptotermes secundus. The sequence goes on from NW_019744412.1 coordinate 722,055, forward strand.
CCTCCTTGTTCCCACTGAAGTATTTCGTGGTTTCTCTTAGTCTGGTTCACTCTTCACTAACCGTCCTAGCACTCAACGATACGTAATGTGACCTATTAAATGCCTCTTCCTGGAGGGGAGATATTTTACGAAACTATCAGGGACTGAGGAACACAACGAGAACACTCACTCAAAACAGCCAAGCACCCCTCGAATACGAGCCTAAATCCTGCCGTTTGTAACGTTCTAAATTTATATTCCTGAATTGCTCAGTTGCAGTGTACGCCGGGACACCTGCTACCCTGACCGAGGCTTCTCGTGGTTTTCCTCAGTCTCTATGGAATCTAGAGTACAGATAAATGCCGTAAATGTACTTCATTAGACTACAAGCGCTTCCAAGTCACTTCAAATTCATCTGCCACTCAAACATCTCACGCTATACAGAATGTTCTAGGAGGAAAGGCCAATATTCTGAGAGGTCACAGTACCGGCCATTCTACGCACAATAAGTGTGTATGTACATGTGACCCATTCCAAACGGTTTCCGAGATAAAGCTATTTCACTGTACAGACGAGCAACACGCCATGTCCTCACAAGAGGTGCAAAGTGCATTGATGTTGACGGTGGAACTTTCGAAAATGTATTATGCTAGGTAAACTGTAGCAACTTGTCACTTGAACAATAAATACCGGTCCACGGTAATGACCTTCGGGTTCCATAAAATTCTGGAAAATTCTTGAGTAGCCGCTGAATTGGCGGCTCCTCAAGAAGGGCTCAGCTCTATGAGTAAGTAAGTAAGTAATTAGAAACAGTACGTAATATCTCTTTCTTATCGACAATTTTGGAACAGCACAGTGAAATAGCTGTATCTCGGAAACTGCTCGGAATAGGACACTTTGCTTAGAATGACCGATATTATGACATCTCAGAATATTGACTTTTCCTCCTGGAACATCCTGTATATTCTCGGTGCTGGAAAAGAGTCGATAAGTAACATAATGAAAGAAAACAGGAATCAATGGAGTTAACCGTTACGTCAACCAGCTCGGTACGAGCACATCCTAAGAAAGGCACGAATCCATAAAATACATAGAGCCACAGGAAATGCACTGTTACAGGATCAGTGTATCAGTACAAGCCGCTCGTACTGAGCTTCATGAATCTACTACACAATACACGTTAATTGCAGTAGCCCGCCTGCAGTCTGTATGTCCTTGTGCGTGTATTCCCCTTCCATCAACTTTCGTATTCCTGAACCAGTATTCATGAAACTTGGTATGTACACCATGACACGTGAGCTCATCTCAACCGCGTAATTCATAAATCTATGTGTATATGTATCCCCTGGGCCGCACCATAGCTCAAGCGGTTAGTCGCTGGCTTCACACCTCGGCGGCCCGGGTTCGATCCCGGATCTGCTCAAGTGGGATTTGTGGTGGACAAAGTGGCGCTGGGGCAGGTTTTCTCCGAGTACTTCGGTTTCCCCTGTCAAGCTTCATTCCACTAATTGCTCCACAATCACCCTCACCTATCATCTGGGGCTGGTACAATAGGCCAGAAGTGGCCACAGTACAAGGGACTTAGTCCCACCCCACTAGCAATAAAAGAAATGTGTATCCCCTCCTATTGATGTCAGGCAATTTGTTCTTCCTATAACTTCTTGCTATTTCTTAAAATCACTACATGTTTCGACCTAATGTTGTTCATCATCAGGTGAATATTTACAAATATAAGTGAATGAAGATAAATGTATTGCAAACTGTGAATTCATTACGTACGCACTTGTACCCAGTTGCAACCACTATAATCGTGATTATAGTACTTACAGGCAGCAAGTACAGGTGCATTTATGTCTAAAATATTGAATTCTGTTCCCCTCATCTTGTTCTCCATTTCATTTTCTTCTTCTCCTATTGTTACTGTCTTCATCGTGTTCCTACTCCACCCCTTGTTTTCCTCTCTCGATGCCCTGACAAGGACATCTGTGCATTCAGGGTCTCAAATGGTTGAGACTTATACCGCTCTTACACAGAAGGTGTTTAAGAAGAAGAGGACAGATGCTTCACTTGATGCCTGAACAAACAGAAGGAGGTGGTATCACTTAGTCGAGGACTGTGGCAAGTGCCCAGTCATTAGCAGACACCTTGCTGTATACACAGCCAGACGACGCTGGGGCAACGCGGCCCGGAGTTCTGGCACGACTAATTACATCTATCTGATTACTTACCGTTGCCATAACCTTGCCGTCCTGTATCTTACTTTACGCTCTTACCTCTCGAACATGTCACAACAATAATGATCACTCACTCATGGAGCTGAGCCCTTCTTGAGAAGCCGCCAATTGTGCACCCATTCAAGAACTTCTCAACATTTTATGGAACCCGAAGGTTCATTACCGTGTTCTCAGGAACCCTTCACTGGTCCCTATCCTGAGCTACATTAATCCAATCCATACCATCCCATCCATCTCTCTACGATCCATTTTAATATTGTCCACCCAAATAATCTAATTATATTTATAGTAGTAATGGTAAAGGTAAAGTTGTCCCTGTGCTTAACTAATTAAGCACAAGGCCATGAAGACGTACGAGGGAGTGGAGGTATAGCTCCACCTCGACATTAGATGGAGGTGAGTAGTCAGCTTCACGCCATGGCCACTTTATCCATTGCAGAGGAAGCTGGGTGGGCCCCAGAAACGGTCTGGACGCTGTGAAGAAGAGAAAAATATTTTGCCTCTGTTGAGAATGAAACAGCGGCCATCCAGTCCGTAGCCCGTCGCTATACCGACTGAGCTTCCCCGGCTCATCGTAAAATGTAAAATACAATTTTACGGGTACCTCAAGCCTGTGAAAATTGGTGTGCCTTTAATCACAAACTTAATTAATAAAGTTGAAGCAATTTTTTATTTGGTGCCATATCTGCTCAAGGCAAGAACTGTGACGCCACAAGAGACAGCCGTTGCTAGGGAACAGCTCTGAAAACACGCTCGATGTTAGGCAACAGATTCGTAACACACAAAAACGGAGTAACAGGGAAGCGGTGATCCCTACGCGGTCCGTGCGATAGCTACGTGATGCAACAATGGAACTGCTGGGAGAGGTGTTTTCTGTGCAGTCGACTCCGAGGCTATATAAGGAGTCTATTGTGCATTGTGAGTTCGGCTCCCGTGTGGAGGCGGGGTCGAATACCTCCACCGTGACCCTGCGAGTCGTAGGAGGCGACGAAAAGAGAAGTCTAAAATCTGAGACAGCAAAATACGGTCGCGAGTCCCAAGGGACTCGGACCCGAAAAAGATTGCACTGGCAAGGGCCAGCAGCACATACAAAAGACAGATGCGTCCTCTCGTCAGAGAGGGCGCCCCACAGAATCAAGACCGTAACTGTCAAACAGTAATAATTAATATCTTGTCATGAGCCCCAGATGGGGCTCGACACCAAGACTCACTGAAGCTGAAGAATTTCAACTGTTAGAATCCGTTGCCAAGGAACGGCTAGATGAAGACACAACAGGCTGGAAAAGGCTCAGCGGGTGCTGTAGTGAACTGTAAAGTGTGGAGATCAACGATAGCGCTGTAATTATGTGAAGTTCCGAGTCGTGTGGTGTATAAGTGGTCAATATACCCAATATCCAATCCATACCCCGTCTATAGTCACACCCGTACGTGACTAAACGCTGCGAGGATTCATAACTCTGAAGAGCGTGTTGGAGACCTCCTACGACACACAGAATAGAAGTCTTCGGCTATGCACGGTTACGACCGACATATATATGGACGGCCTCGAACAGGCTGCTCTTATCTCTAGCATCACAGTCTTGAAGCTCTCTGAAGGAGCCTAACATGATCAGTGCACAAGCGACCCAGCAATTGTCTTGAGTGCTAGAAGCGGCTGGCGGGTGTCCCTCCTACGTCAACAGAACACGTCGAAACTGCAAAATAAGCGACCAGCGCTGTAGGCTGAAGGCGATTCGGGACGAACAGTCTTAAGGAGGGAGTAACGTGACGCATATGCTCATTGCTAGGCAACGGCTCGGTACACACATTCCTGAAGTTACACTCTCAACAATAGGACATTCATTGCTAGGTAATGGACAAATATCCACGCTTTTTTGATAAGAGAAGACGGTGTTTTCTGTGGGGTCCATGCCGAGGGATTATAAGAGAGCATAGAATGGAGTACGAAGGGGGACAACGGAGTCAGTCGTAAAACGAGAACTAGAATGGAGTAATATTTAAAAGAATTTCAGGATTTATAGTTTTAAGTACAAAAAAATGTAAGGCTCTCCTTGTAACAGGCTGTGGGGGCCCATAGGTATGTGAGACGTCGAGGCTCCCACATTTTCCAGACAAACGGCTCACAGATGGCGGTGAGGTTAAGTAAAGCTATCCCTGTAACAGGCCGCGAAGACACATAACGTTGTGAGACGTCGAGGTTCCCACATTTTGGAGACAATCGGCTCACAGATGGCGGTGAGGTTGTCAGCCTTACGTATCAGCCACTCTTCCTTTACCCCAAGGAAGTTTCCTGGTACTCAATATTAGAGGCTAATTCGACCCCGGGCCATAGTGTGGCTGGAAGGATTAGGTAAATTGGAAAATCCAGCGACCTCATCAAGAATAGAACCCGCGACCTCCCGGCTTGTAACCTAGTGTCTATGGTGCGCCCCAGGTTTAAGTATGTGGAGGAAAGAAAACGCCGGAAGCTTCTTACACAACCGCTCGCTTTAAATTGACAAACAGAATGGGGAAGCTACGTGTAATTCGCATGGGAAGATGTCGGTGCGCGGCCAGTACCATGCAAACAATCTACCCGGAGGAAATCGAGATAAAAAGAGGAAAATAAGCATAACAAGCGGACATATTTCTTAGCGTGTAAACGCGTGTGCAGCCGGCGGAGACAAATGTAACAAGAGCCGCACGCAAATCAGAACAGATACGGTCGCATTTCGCAAGAACTAACCGGGCGACTTGGTGTAATCGCAGCAGCGTGCCGGCCCTCCATACACGGATCCACTGTGCCATGCTGCAAGAAGGCATCTTACGAACGAGCAGCCGTAAAGTTATTCCGAGTTGCAAGGGCAAATTCAATCATATCCACAGTGTCCATTTTCGTGAGAATTGAGGTCCTCAAGACAGCAACCGCGAACAGTGCTATCGTCACCAATTGCTCCACAATCACCCTCACCTATCATCTGGGGCTGGTACAATAGGCCAGAAGTGGCCTCAGTACAAGGGACATAGTCCCACCCCACTAGCATTAAAAGAAAATAGTCCTAAAGTAAATATTCTGTTCGTGCCCAGATTCCACATGCAGCCCTCGCAAAGATAAATCAAAATTATGCTCTAATGTGGGTTCTACTAGCGTTAACATAAGAGTTCAGAATGAATGCAATAAAGACCCTGCCACATTTCTTACTTCTGTTCAAGTCCAAGATAATTTCCCAAAGCTCTGCCTTCTCTCGAAACTGCTTGTACAAGAAGGACGAGCGGGCACTGCCTGGGAACCTTCAAAGCCAGAAATATTTATCCCCCGCCCCCACAAATATAAACTGTCTCTCATTACTCCCCCTTCCCCCTCATTTCCTGGTTTCTCTTTCTCGCTTCCTCTTCAGAATGAAAGGGTTAATGTAAAAGCCATCAGACATGTAAAATGGTACAGAGAATGTTTGTGCGTCAGACTGAAATACAGATTACTGCTCCTGTTCGAAGCTCAGTCGAGAAGCATACCTACTTGTGATACAGTCTGTAGCGACTCACCATCCGCCCAGGTGGAACACACGGAATACTGGTACAATAATCATTGCTGGTTCCCGGTAGCCGAGGATCATTTTGTAGGGAGGGCAATGAGCACGCACAAAATATACAAATAACACACGGAATAAAGACAGCAGAAAGGTACGGGGTTTCTGCAACAGTGACACAAGATCATTCTTCTATCTATAATCATAATTAATAAAGAACTGGCTACATTTTCGACGACACATTTTCACTTACTGATGCAACGTCTTGAATGTACGTTCAAATATCAGAACACACTGACATAGGATGAAGAGATACGGCAGTCCTTATTTCAATATCTAAACTCATTCAGTACACCATGAAGCAGAGATCTTCTACAGAAGCTAACAGTCGCTTAATTGGTCAAGAATTTCGTAGCTGTCTGTGGCTCCAGGAAATTGTTAACGCGTTCGCAAAAGCCTGTCAGTGAACTACATACTAAGCCAGTTAAAGCCAATCCACACCTTTGTGCCATACTTCCTTTAGACCGTATTTACTTTACGCTTCTGTGTCCCATTTCATCTCTTTCATCGGGTTATTCCAACTGAAGTACAACACAATTCAGTTTCTAAACTCTTAACGTTTTCAAAATATTTAATCACATTAGCAATGAAACTGATGTCCTAGGGAACCAGTCATATTAGCATTGAAACTGATGTCCTAGAGAGCTAGTCATATTAGCAATGAAACTGATGTCCTAGGGAGCTAGTCATATAAGCAATGAAATTGATGTCCTAGGGAGCTAGTCATATTAGCAATGAAACTGATGAGCTAGGGAGCTACTCATATTAGCAATGAAACTGATGTCCTAGGGAGCTAGTCATATTAGCAATGAAACTGATGAGCTAGGGAGCTACTCATATTAGCAATAAAACTGATGTCCTAGGGAGCTAGTCATATTAGCAATGAAATTAATTTCCTAGGGAAGTAGTCTCCTTAGCAATAAAACTGATATCCTAGGAAGCTGGAATAGCTCAGTCAGTATAGTTACGGCCTACAAACTTCATGTCACATTTCGATTCCCAGAAGGGGCAAGATTTTTCTCTTCTCCACAACGTCCACACTGCTCCGGCGCCCACGTAATCTCCTGTCCAAAGGGTACTGGGAACCCTTTCCCTGGGGGTAAAGCGGCAGGGGCGTAACGCTTACCTTCATCTCCATCTAGTGTCGAGGTCAGCAACGGTGGAGCTATACCTCCACTTCCCCATGTCTTCACGGAATTGTGCTTAACTATTTAAACACACGGACAGCGTTGACGTTTAATAAACATCCTAGAAAATGTTTTTCCTTGGACAACGAAGGGATAATTAGCCGTTCAAGAATCCGAAAGTCTCGGCATCAGACTACATCCTTAGATCCCATTCCAAGACAAGTGAAATCTCTTCTTCATGTGCTCAAAACATATTTTAAGAAGACACAATTTACAATCGGCTCTTAATTGTTCACGTGGTCTCCTTCGTAGAGATTTTCACACCAAGTACTTTCCCACTGTTTAAATATTTATTACCTCTCCAGCCAATCAAATTCATCACAATCACATCACATGATATAAAGCCTACAAATAACGGGGTTTCGCTTTATGTGATATCCACCAATCAATTAATTTCGCGGAAATATGTATAGCCTCTTCATATGTTCCCGGTTTGTTCTCCTAATACAACGAACAGACCAGTGCTCGCTTCATTCCGAGGAGTTCACTGATTACAGTTTCACGTTTCATTTCTCAGATTTTAATAAATAGAAATTATATCCAAAAATAATTCTGAAACCTTAAATCAGGAGCAACCAGAATTCGGATACAGGGAAACTCTAGAGTCAACCAAGGTTAAAATTACTAAATTTCATTTGTTGGGTTTGTAGCTCTCAGAAATGTCGCACTTAGTAATGACGGAAGACATGTTTGTTTAGAGAGAATCAACCAGTATCGGGTCTGATCAACTGTAGCAGAAGTAAACGTTAAATGAATATAACGGACGAAAGAACCTGAACAAAGAGAACACATTAAGCGGTTACGTCGTGTAGGAATGTACCGACGTTTCGTCTTAACAGCCCATATGAAGGCCTCTATGCCTTCACTCCTCTACTTTCTCCCATTGGGTCGATTGGAGCTCCTACCTCAGCCTATGCTCTTCCAGCTTCGGGTAAATCTGATTCCTTGGTTTACTCCTCTACCCTGCAGACGGAGACAGTACTCTCCTCCCAGACGTCAGTAAACTTCCACTATCCTGTATGACGTCATATTTCAGAACACAGCCAGCAACGTGAGATCTTCAAATCTTACACAACAACCATTAAGATTCACACTTATTCTGGCGTTGAAGTTTCCAAGGTTTGTCAGGCCTCCAGTCCTGACTATTGTTCCAGTGTGTTTAAATGCATATCTACGGGTCTCCTTCCTATCTGTGTTCTCTCATAACAGCCAATGAAGCCTGTCTGTGGCTACTTATTCAATAAATTCACAGTTGCCCTCTCTCCGCAACCTTAACATGCGCCATGCCATGGTCACAGGGAAATATATCCCTGTTTGTTTGAAATGATCATAAAAAAAGAGAACTATACTGGAATATATTTAATAATGCCACATATTCATTTCATTATTTATTCTTGACATTTTTCAGTTTCGTAAATGACAATGAAACATTTGATACAATTGTCAATGTCTAACTATAAGGAACAGTCAGTAAATAGGTCATAAATGGAAGTAAAACAGCTGTAATGGCTGTAATAGGTTTCATATTGTGACACGTCTAACCGTTGCTGGGCAAAGGGAGGTGGAACGAGTTACCACGAAGATAGCTCCTTGATAAACGGTCGGTTGCCAAGTTACGCAAAAGTAAGGAAATCGGTGTTTCTCCGTACCGTGCCGAGTAGAGCCGAAGTGAGCCGAGCCGAGACGAAGCGCGCTGATTGCTACGCAGCAATAAACAACTCTCGGCAGCGTTGCCCAGCAACGCCTGTAAACACGACGTTTACGCAACAGTGAAGCGACGTGGGTTTTCTGCTGTCCGACTGGGGGTTTATAAGGGAAACTGAAATCCGTAAAAAGTAGGGTTAAAATGTAGCAGTCGCCGAAGACAGCTGAAGTCTAGCAGTCGCCGAGTTCAGTTGTAGCGAGTGTGTAATACGGCGACACTTGTATAACTCCCGTGTTTTACTGCGAATAAGGGAAGACTATTGAAGAAAGTGTGAAGAGATTATGGTGCAGGGTTTGTAAAGTGTGTAAACCCGTAACAGTGTTATAACTTGTAGCTACGACTTGTAGGTTCTTAAAGAAACCAACTAACAATCTGAATGGCGTCTTCAGTAGCAAAACACATTACAATATGTATATCATTAGGTAGCAGCACAGTCCATCTTCCTGATAGTCTACGTAGCAGGCGCATCTTCAGAGGATGGTGTCAGTAGTCAAAATGGCGACCGTACTTGAGGATTGTACTATCCAAGGGCAGCGTTCTGTTGTCCGATTTTTGTGGGCAAAAGGACTCAGAGCAAAGGATATTCATAAAAAACGTTTCCTGCTTATGGTGGGAAGTGTTTGTCTCGTAAAGCGGTTCACAGCTGGGTGGCAAACGTTTCGTTGATGAAGTTGAAGTTGAAACGGAGGTGCGGAAATGGCTGAGACAACAGTCAAAAAACTTCTATGCTGCGGGTTTCGACGGACTGGTAAAGAGACGGGATAAGCGTCTCAATGTTGGTGGAGGACATGTCGAGGAATATAATTTTTTCGAGGTTTGAATATCACGTGTTTTAAATCCATTCGTGATTTGTTTCCTGACCCTTCCTCGTAGGAGCGATACCCTTGTGCTCACCCGAACATACAATGTATGGAAGCTTCCTCTTTTTCCCATTGGCAATGTATTCTGCATAAAAAGACGTAAAACCGTATCAGGCACCCATGAAACCCATGCAACACAAACAGGTCTGCAAGCATTTAGGGCGCATGACACAGATCCAGGAGAACATCCAGTTCATTCAAACTCTCAACGTTTTACATTGACAAAAGTAATTCCGTATAGAGTAGAATCCTTCCCGAGAATCTAATAGTTGCTCAGCTCTCAAGAATTCTTCGAGGATTCATTATCGTGTTAACGAAAGCGTGTAAACAGAGGTTAATATATGACCGCTTTAAGGTAATCTTATTCACAGTCTCCGACGAGAAACCTCAGTTACGAATATGTTAGTTTGTTAGCGCTTGCAGAAAACGTGCTTAATCTCAGTGTCTGACAGATGGAGTTAATCATCAGATGATCTAGATGCACCCTTCGATAACAGACGTAGATATCCACTTTAACTTATATTACAAATTTAGTGTTTGTTGACTTGCGCTCACAGTGGACATGGGGATCATGAAAAACGTTGAAATATACTTCTCTATTGAGTTTTTGACGGGAATTATAATAATGCCACAATACAAATATTTGGAAAAACATTCAGCCAGACTAGACAGATTTGAATCTAAGTAAATAATTAACTCAATGGAGCTGCGTCCTTGTTAGAGCCGCCAGTCGATCAACTACTCAAGAAATTCTTAAAATTGAATGGAATCCGAAGGCTCGTTATCGTGTTCACAAGAACCCTTCATTGGTCCCTATTTTGAGGTAGATGAATCCAGTTCATACCACCCCATTCCATTTCCCTAAGATTCATTTTATTAGTATCCTCTCATCTATGTCTACGTCTTCCTAGTTGGTTCTTTCCTTCTGGATTTCCCACAAAAATCATACATGCATTAGACTTCACCCTGTGCTTAGTTCGATTATCAAAGTATTCGTCAAAGTCCGAGGCCTTGTGTAACAATGTGTAACAGTGAAATCAATAAAATTGAAATTCATGTTTGATTCGTGGTCTCGGGTTGAGGATCCAGGCATGGGAAGAAACCCCCACTAAGACATTTGTATGCATTTATAATTTCAAGCGATTGTTTGGAGTATTGTAACATGTCATGAAATACAAGTTCTGTGACCCATAAAGTAATTATTCATTATTATTATCATTACAAATCTCCATGCAATTACAGTGTATTCTCTTACAATACAAATCGTGTAATTTCTTGTTACAAAATTACAGGGTCATTACAGCATACACAGTTATACACGCGTCACAGAATATTACACGATGTAAAACTGACCACAATGTACTGTTTTAACTAACACATTTGTCAGATCCGTTTCACGTAAACATCACCTGACTCTAATTATATCTCTGGGTTGTTTAAATAGCAGATTTGTTTTCTGTGGTGATGAATTGTCACATTGCAATAGGTAGGCTTTGCTGATGAATGCAAATCAAATTATTACACGCATACAGCTAAAACTTTAAACATCATTTAATTCTTAGTGCGTAAAGGGCGTAAGTGTGTTATTTAAGATGTGGTCAGAAGAGTTATTAGAAACAAATTAGGCAATGTGCTCGTATACACAGCAGTATAATTCTGGTACATTTGATCACGTGTTAAATTATTGCGAAAATTTCTGGACTCGCTGAATAAAATGTATGAGACGGGTTCCTTTGCGGCTTCCGCTAGACAGATCTGTATCTCCGATTAACATTTAACGGTTTATACGCTGGTGATATTGAAGGTGAGCACAGAAACATGTGTAGGTATGTACGTAGTTAAAATTATCATAACCTGCTTTAAAAAAATGGAAAAATTTAGACAAGATTTACCAAAATTCTTCAGTAACCTATATCATAAGAATCCATGCAGCAGCTCCCGAACTGTTACACACGGACGGACAGACAGACAAGACGAAGATAACAGATAAGTTTTGCAAGTTTTTGTTTCGGACGTGCCAAAAATTACTCGCAAGAAATAACCCAGTATAGTCATCTGGATTGTAACAACGTGTACATCGGATACAGCTTGATGTGCCCGGGGGGAGGGGGGATTATAACCTCCATTTTCTTGGTCGAAAAGCAAACTACACGACAAACCGGTAGAAGCAGGTGGCAAGCTCAGGTGAAGAAGCAAGCGATATGTTTCTCCGAAACTTTGGGATTTCTCCGAACTACACGACGTCGCATCCCAGAAAAACGTACTCTTCACAGTGACCACTGTGAGAACCTCAAATCCAACAGGTGTAACTAAGTAATTGTTACAGAACTTCCGTTGCATTTCCAGCCAACAAAAAGCTCCCCACTTCATTTTCTTAAGATCCATTGTAATCCTGTGGGGCACGCGATAGCGTAGTTGGTTGAGGCACTATGCTGCACCCCGTAAGGTCGCGGGTTCAAGTCCCGATGAGATCACTGAATTTTTCTTTTCAATTGACCTAATCCTTCCAGCCGCACTATGGCCCTGGGGTCGATTCAGCCTCTAACAGAAATGAGTACCAGGAATATTCTCGGGGGTAAATGGCGGTCGGCGCGTAAGGCTGACAACCTCACCGCAATCTGTGAGCCAATTGTCTGGAAAATGTGGGAAACTCAACATCTCACAACCCTATGGGCCTCCACTGCCTGTTACAGGAATAGTTTTACTTTCATTTGTTATAATACTGTGACATGTAGAACCATTGCCCAGTAACAGCTGTGTAAACAGGAGACAGTAAAACAGCCGTTACTAGGGAACAGCTCTGTGCACTCATTGGTTCCCTGGTAATGAGAACACGCAATAATTAAAGAGAGAGTTTCTGTGCGGTCCGTGCTAGGGCTACATAATGAAGACTAGTAGTTCAGTTGAGAGTAAGAGTGGTAGTTGATCTTCCCGTGTGGAGGCGTGGTNCTGTTACAGAACTTCCGTTGCATTTCCAGCCAGCAAAAAGCTCCCAACTTCATTTTCTTAAGATCCATTGTAATCCTGTCAAAAGGCCAAGTATATTCATAAGAGACAAACCCATCCTCTTGTCAGAGAGGATGTTAACATAAGGACTATAACAGCGAGGATTCAGCTGAGAAATAATTTCTAGTCGTGAGCCTCAAGGGGCTTGGCGCCAAGATGAACTGCTTGGTGGTAAACCGCCAGTCGTAAAGAAATTTTTACTTTGACTTTGAACTTAATCAGTTGAGAATTACAGTTGTGAGAAGTGAGAAACTGGTAGCTGAGGCCGGGGACAGTTCGAAAAACCAGAGGGAGCGAAACGTCCACTGTTGAAGGCCGTTACCAAACAACGGCTAGTGAAGACTGAGAAGGGTTTATGTGTGCTGTAGTTACAGTGATCTTTGGAGTGTGTAACTCGGAGAGACTGTCGTAGTTGCGCGTAGTTACGCTCTGTACGAGTCTAACAAATCCGATTACCAATCCAAAAACCGCCTATAGTCACTCCATCACGTGACGATATTAACCCAACTCACAATTTTCCAACATTATTTCCATCAGATCCATCAGTTTTCGAATCTAAACTTTTATTTTCTAACTTATGGTCACCGGACCCAAATTTGGAAATGTATTCCTCACCCATCCCATCCTTCTTGGGTTATTAACCCGAAGCATATTTGGTGGGAAGTGCAGATTATGACGTCATGCTAACCGCTGCCGCTATTTACACTTAGGGCATAGACTGTAGCATGGGGTGTGAGATATCTAACGAATAATAAATTGGAAAGGCTTTGGAAGGAAGCGGTTGAGGTTGCCTGCAGGGACTGAGAAAGATCACGAAACCCCTCAGTGAGGATTGCCGAGTTTCGGTTCGCCCACCTCCCGAATATCAACCCCACAGCCGTGGTTGTGCAGAGTTCTATCATCTGGGATAAAACACCGTATAGTCCGTTGAAAGTCAACTGACGTTTCGGCGGAACACCTTTGTTTACTACCTACTTCAGCTTGGTTTCCTGTTTGGCTTATTCTTCGAACCTGAAAAGGAGGCCATATGTTTTTCCGAAACGTCGGTTGATATTCAACGGACTATACGGCGTCATATTCATGAAGAGATTAATTTAAATCACAGGAATTTGAAGCCAAGCCGCTGAGGAAAACATTTTGCCTAAGGATGAAGCCACTGAGTTACTGAGGGCATTACATATAGACAAATTTCGTTGCTTAGACGCCTAGAGGACATATAATATAGTATTTACGTAGTGAAATGTAGGGGCTACACTAGACTGCGTAATAAGAACTGTGTACTGAGTTCTTATAGGAACCCCGCTTAATAAAAAATGGTAACGTTTTCCTTTGCTCAATTAGTTAAGTACCTTGCCACGAATATATACGAGGAAGTGGAAGTATAGCTCCACCTTTCTTGACCTCAACACTAGACGGAGGCGAGTCTTCAGCTTCACACCCCTGCCGCTTTACCCCCAGGAAAACAGCCTCCACTAAACAGAAGGCTAATTGGGCCCCAGACTCGGTTTGGATGCTGGGAAACAAACCTCAGCAGTGCAGCCCGTCTCTATAGCGACTGAGCTATCCTGACTCCCAGAAAACCACTTGAAAAAATGTGAATATCATGTGAAGATGTGCGGTTGTTATACAAAATCGATTTAGATGGGACTGTTTCAGGACCGTGACCAGTGACGGGTTTTGATAGAGGCAGTGTTGAGTGTTCAGGATCTCATATCAAACTTCTCGTCAATTAATCAGTTCACAAATAAACAGGCATCCATTTTGTCTCAGTGGTCAAGGCTGGAGAGCTGTTGCAGTTCGCGAGAAGTGTCTCTACTTCAGGCAAAGAGACATCAGGAAGAGGAGCTCCAGGGCTGATGGCTGGAGAGCTGTTGCAGTTCGCTAGAAATGTCTCCACTTCAGGCAAAGAGACATCAGGAAGAGGAGCTCCAGGGCTCAAAGTAACATAGACCAGGTCCTAAAGAACCAAATTTACAGTACAGAAGTATACAAAGTTCCCGGTGTTTCTTTTTCGCAGTTTACTTGCGACCGCTTCTAAGCGGAATTTCAGAAGTTAAGTGTACTAAGAAAATTCAAATTTTCAAAATCAGAACAAAGCAAAATGCCGAATAACAGCGGAATATTGAAACGGTTAAGGGCACGCGTTGCGAACTTTGTATAACGGCTCTCTCTAACATTAACACAGTTTTCATCATCTCCTTACTTCCACAACTTTGTGCTGGCATAAAGATCAACTTCATTTTTTAAAAGTTGATTTTCGAAACCAATGTACTGTAGATTTATGTCAACTAGGAAACATTTATTAAGATTTTACAAATGCATGAAACTACACAATTGATCTCTAACAACTGTAATGAATGCAATTTTATTATTGTAACATGTTAACGCATTGCCACGCAACGGCTCGATAAACACCCAGCGATACGCGCACCGCTACAATAGGACGGATGTTTATAGTTCGTTGCTAGGCAACAGTCAGCGCGCCAATGGACTGGCGAGATAGGTATCACGTAACTTGTTTTCTGTGTGGTTCACGCTACGCAACAGTAGAACTGTGTTTTCTGTGCGTTGTCCGTGCCGAGGAGAATACGGGAATGGGAATTGACTTCACTTGAGTTCCGAAGTTCCAAGGGAACAGCAGCGTGATCAAAAGTAGAATTATAGTACTTAGTGTGTGACGTTACATGTGCTATGGTTACAGTAATCTTGAGAGTGTAAGAACTAATTGTAGTTACGACTAGTGATGATCCAATAAACCGATTCGATAATCCAAACCCGCGTCTTACTCACTGAGACATGTGACTATCTCTCCCAGAATATTGTACGTCCACCGTGAAGTTGTGCCCCCATGAACTGGAAACATCTGAGGTACAACAAAGAGTCCATTTGTTTAAACTGGGCTTCTCAATTGGGTCTCACAGCGCAGAAACAGAATCGCCTACCGAGGTTACGCAGAGATTTCTCACCTTGATATTTACCAAAATTAGAAAAGTGTTTTATGACAGAGTCTATAAGAAAAGTTCATTTATGGCCTTATGTAATGTAGGCTTTTTAACTGGTCAATATGTTGAAAATCAAAATGGCAGAATAGCATTATGTAAACATCTCTCAGATCGATTGAAGAAAATCATTAATGGTTCATGATAGTCCATTCAAGGTCTCATATGAACGAGGCTGTTTCACGGATCCAGATGGCTGAAAGTCAGCATTGCTCGACATCTTCCAGTGAAAGTCTCCAGTGTACAATTGAACATAAATATATTGCCACGTGAGTGAGTGACAAGAGACGGGGTTTTGGATGGGTAATTTAGTTACAGATGGCAAATTCTGAAGTTAGGCTTTGCGATTTATTTATCAAATACACTTCTACAGCTGGCGGCACAATGGACTGTCGACCGGGGTTCGATTTACGGCAGGGGCAAGACACTTTTTCTACCCCACGGCTCCACCTAGCCTCGTGTACAATGTGGTACCCCATTCATAAGGGGTAAGGCTGACGAGATGTGACGCTGACAAGTCATCTGAATCTAGTGCCGGGGTCAAGAATGGTGGAGCTATACCTCCACTCGCCCACGTGTCCTCATGGCATAATTCTTAATTAATTTGAGCCCGGGGACAACTTTACATTGGGTCACTAAAAGAGCATGAGTTGAGGCAGTCTACACAACAGGACCCATACCATAAAGATAATTTACCTTGAGTCATTAATTATGAGGCGTGCAGTAGTATTTTTGTCCAGTAAGAATCTGTTCCGTCAATGCAAACATTCAACCAAGCAATTTTACCTTCCAAAAATCGAACTAAGGAAATATGACCTAAAAAAGTATAAATAGTGTTGCTCAATTCTGAGTAAAGTGTAACCCCATCACGTATAAAAAATTTCCGGTTACGCCACTCTATATTCGCCAAGAAATTATCTTTGAAATCGACAGTTACTCTTATCAGGTCTTCAGAGATGGCTCCACTTAGAGAGCTGGCTCTCGAATATTTGCCCAATTTCATGGAAAATTTTAGTGTCGTATCAAAAACTGAATAGGTTTTCCATATCTATTTTTATCTCGAGTTCTGCACACCTCATTGTCCTCGATGTCCACTTTAGTGCTTACAAAAGTGTATTACTTCAGAGAAAACCTCCAGTGTTTCAAAGCCCGTCATGGTACACACATCACACGACACACAATCCGTTTTCTTGAAATTTGTTTATCAATTCGCCAAACGGAAAAAAAAATTAAAAAGTCCGTCAATGAGAACACAACTAACTTTATGGAACAGGCTCCCTCTTGAGAAGCTAGTAGTTGCCTTGCACGTGCTGAAATTCCCTGTGTTTTGTGGAATGGCAGGTTCATTACCGTGTTAAAAGAGCCCGTTACTGGTCCCTATTCTGAGCCACAAGAATCCAGTCCATAACCTTCCATAATACTTATTTAAAATCCATTCTTGTATTATTCTATCTATATTTAGGTCTTCTTAGTTGTGTTTTCCTTCAGTATTTCCTACGAAAACTTTGTTTGCACTTCACTTCTCTCTCATGTGTTATATGCCAAGACCTTTTCATACTTATTGAGTTCACCAATCTGGCAATTTTTGTTGTACACAAACTGCAACAGCCAAATTTAATTGAAATCGTTCAAGCTGTTTTGGAGATGTGACATCCACTTTCTGTGAGGTACGCATGGGCTATACCGTGAAAAATGTGAATTTCGGGAAACAGTACCTCCATCCGGAAAAGGAGGTAATTATCAATTACCTTGACACGATAACTAATTCAGTGTGATTTATGCCACTCTAACATTTAAAGACACGCTTACATGTGCGGACCAGAAACGGGTTCTTGTGTAAATACTGAGACGTACACAAACCACGGATCCGTCACCTTTGAGTTTCCCCTTATTTCATGAGCAAATAGAATCATTAACATCCTATGAATATTTATCTAAATTATACAACAAGTTCCGCCCTTCCTCATATCACCAGATCACTTAAAATACAAGTGTGCGCTTTCCAGACACAATGTGAAGCAGCGCGATGGTGATTTTGTTCCACGTCTAAAAGTACAGTTGGACCGTCTGGTTTAAAACAATTTTAGGCATTTTTCCCATGGAGCGCTTAGCTCCTTCCATCTAAGCCTACTTTATTTGAAAAAAAGAAGGCTTATGAGATCACCTAAACGTCTGTGTTTCCGTGTGCTTAACCACTCCCCCAACAAATTTTCCATGCCTGAACCAATCTTTATGAAACTTGGTATGTATATTACGGCACCTGAGCCCATCTCAATGGCATACTTCAGTAATACCAACATTAGAGCCTCTCAAATTGCCGAGCAGCCTTAAAGAGGGAACGATCGGTTGGCTGGAATAATGGAACCAGATTACATGTTCATTGCTAGTAAATGGCTAAGTAGACAAGTTCACGCGGCAACGAATACATACGAAGCAACAGAAGACACGTTTGACGCGGGTCTCCAGGGGGGCCCTAAACCAAAGACGACTGTGCTGGCGAAGGCCAGCAGATATTTCTCAGACCAGACTGTAAACTATAAATGCCTTTATCTGGAAGCTGTGCGGGTACACTCGTGATGAATTACAGTACAATAAATGTGGCGCCTATTCAGAAGGACCGAACCTCCTCTCGCCGAAGAGAAGACCCCATTTCCAAACACATAAAATGTCTTGGAACGAACGAAGATTTGCTCATGTGTCCCGACAGGACCCAAAAACGGAGAATAACTGTGATGATGAGAGCTAGCAGCACTTTACCTTAGCCGAAGTCAGAGTCGTGAGAGAGAGAAATATGGTCACGTGTCCCGCGGGACCTCCCGCCAAGAATGACTCGTGTCTCCTCCTAAACGCTCAGAAAATGCCGAATATTGGTCCTTGAGGATACATCCAGAAACATTTCAGAACCATCATTTCCGTTATTGCTGTCATTGCTAATATAAACCTACGCATAGAGCATATGGTGGCATATAAACCCGTTACTAAGCGGTGACTCTGTAAACAACGACCGTTTCTGGGCAACGGCTCGATAAACGCGCTACCGAGGCAACAAATACGCACGCAACAATAGATTTACTGTTGGGAACGGGGTGTTTCATCGTGGTCCGCGCTGAGATGTTACAAGCAAGGGACAAAGTCAGTTGTTAGGAAGTTCTGCACGGGAGGCCGTGAAGAGAGAACCTGAGCGCGTGAAGCTGAAGGATTTCCACTGTTAGAAGCCGCTTCCAGGGAACGACTGGTGAAGATACAGCAGGCTGGAAAAGGCTTAGGGAGTGTTGTGAATTGTGGAGATTAGTGATGGCGCGGTAATTGCTTGTACTTAAGAGTCTTGTGTATAAGTGGCCAATAAATCCAGTCACCAATCCAAACCCCGTCCATAGTCACTCATACTACGTGATAATATAATTTCTCTATGTCCATAATTTTAGTATTTGATTCTTTCATGTCGCGATATCTTATCAACTACACAGATTCATACCTACATACCTACCATACCTACCGTAATACCTACCTACCTACCATAATCATTATTTCAAAAGAACTTGAATGAAGTGGATGCTTCCGAGGTTCTCGTGGCGGTTGCTACAAAGAATTCCGTCTTCCGGAATATAAAACCGCATAGCCCGATGAAAGTAAAAAAGCGTTTCGGAGGAACAGATCACCTCATCTTAAGCTAATAAGAAACCACCATGAAGCAGGGAGTAGTACAGCACCAGACTATACGGCATTTATCCTAGGACATGAAACATATTTTCCCAACAATCTGTACTACGACATCACTGAACACTGAAACTCATAACGAAATGTGAATATTCAAACCTTCGTCCAAAATACTGGGTTTTCTATATTAACGGCAAACCGAAGCTCAGAGTTCGATAATTTCCCTCTTCAAGGTTATGAGAGTATGCATCGTGAAGTACCCACCTGAATCTAATAGAAAGTAAAGTTTTGATAATCATGTGATTCTCTTATGAATGAATCCTCCATCAATGGAGGATCAACGAAACGTCTCCTAGGATGTCGCGGTTCCAGGACAAAAGCAGGGATAAGCCACGCCCCAAATTTCATTGCTGGATGCATAAAACCACGATGGCAAGTAGACAAACTTAATGAATGAAGCCATACTTTGTGATCACAAAAGCAATTTGAAACAGAGCAAGAACAAGGAAGTATATTCATTATGTCGGTAAAGCATGCAGATTATCCACGGTTGGAGCGTAAGGTCAACGGCCATTCGCTTGTTTGCCAAACCCATATAACACCGACTGAGCATAGCAAGGATCATACCTATCTTACAGAATAGTTCAGAACTTCTAAGACTGAGTCTGAGTCTAAGTCTCAGTCTCATTTGACGACCAACGGTCAGTCGGCCAGTCTGTCTTGGCATAAAGCACCCATCTGTGGCTTACGACCAGATCTTTATTACTGTTTGACAGTTACGGTCTTGTTTCTGTGGGGCGCCCTCTCTGACGAGAGGACGGGTCTGTCTTTTGTATATGCTGCTGGCCCTTGCCAGCGCAGTCTTTCTCGGGTCCGAGTCCCTTGGTACTCGAGACTGTCTCAGATTTGAGATTTCCCTTTTCGTCGCCTCCTATGACTCGCAGTGTTACGATGGAGGTATTCGAACCCGCCTACACTCGGGCTTCTAAGAACTAAAATTCATCTAAATAGTATTTAAAAGTCCAGTTCATACCTCACAGGAAACTATCGCCATCTCCAATCGATTATTGCCTTATGAGGAAATAATCCCTGTTTATTCAGAAGATCATAAGAGATATGTAAATATACACTGTAGCCAAATTTCGCAGTTTTAAACATTAAAGCAGGTGGTCTATATTGTGGCAAATAGACACGTTGCTAGGTAACGACCACGGAAAAGGTAAATATACGACAGATACAGAGGCTTTCTCTCAATGAAGGATTGCGCAGCAAAGTTGTGCCTTAAATGATGAAATAATTCTGAAACTGCATTTGTGGCGGCGGTGAGGCCTACGACCGTTCAGCTGACTAACTCCAGTTTCAGAGAATTTACACAAGTTAAGGCATAACCTGCTGCACAAGCCTGCATTGACAGGAATTCTCCGAATAATGCAGTGACAAAAGTTGCACTGAGTCCAAAGTAACCTGGACGCCGTGCTGAGGCTAAAATGCAATAAACACAGCGCCTACACAGAAAGACCGGAGCCTCCCTCGTAGAAGAGGAGGCCCCATTTCGAAACACGTACATGTCTAGGAAAGAACAAAAATGTTGGTCACGGATCTCGAGGAAATGGTGTGGCATGGCCGCCAGTCTGGGAGTGAGTTGTGCCACGTCATGAAGAAGTAGGTCGAGTGGAGGTATAGCTCCAAGATTTCTTAAACTTGGTATTAGATGAAGGTGAGTGGTCAGCTTCATGACCAGACCGCTTTACCCCAGGAGCAAACAGTCACAAGAAGCCCAGTTAATAAGAGGCTGAGTGGACTCTAGGACCAGTCTGAGAGTTGTTTAGAAGAAATGACTCTCTTTCTGCTCCCGAAGATCGAACACCGATTCCTCGGCTGTCAAGCTTGTAACCCGACACTATATCGAGAAATGAGAAACAGCTCTACTATGCTGAATTAGGACAACAGAGAATGTTTCATGTTTAAACTTCAAGGGACGGGAAATTTCTTGCATGTATGTGGGTCGCTTGTCACCACGCCATGGCGCGTCCTCAGGTTGCGGAAGGAGGAGACACCCTACAGGTTTGAGGGGAAGCTGCGAATATACTGAATAAGCAGTCGCGGACAGATTGTGATACTGACCACTACATGGTGGTGGCAAAGGTTAGGGAAAGACTGGCAGTGAGCAAACAAACAACTCACAGGGTTCATACGGAGAGGTTTAATCTCAAGAAATTAAATGAGGTAGAGGGTAAAGAGCAGTATTGTGTTGAAATCTCAAATAGATTCGCGGCTTTGGAAAACTTGGACACTGAGGTGGATGTTAATAAAACTTGGGAAACTATTACAGAGAATATCAAAATTTCCGCGAGGAGAGTGTAGGTTATTGTGAACTGAAGAAGCATAAGCCATGGTTCGATGAAGAATGCTCAGAATTATTGGACCAAAGGAAGCAGGCCAAATTGCAATGGTTACAGGATCCAAGCAAGCTAAATTGGGATAATCTGAACAATATAAGACGTGAAACCAGCAGGCATTTAACGAACAAAAAGAGGGAATATCTGAAAGACAAAATTGACGAGCTGGCAATGAACACTAAGAAGAAGAAGAATAGAGACCTGTATAGAGGAATAAATGACTTTAAGAGGGGTTACCAGCCTAGCAGTAACTTAGTGAAGGATGAGAATGGTGATCTGCTTGCAAATTCCTACAACATTTTGAACAGGTGGAGGAACTACTTCTTTCACTTATTGAATGTACATAGGGTCAATGATATTAGGCAGACAGAAATTCATACAGCTGAGCTGTTAGTACCTGATCCTAGCCCTTTTGAGGTTGAAAGTGCTATTGCAAAATTGAAACGGTATAAATCGTCAGGTAGTGATCAAATTCCGGCAGAACTAATTCAAGCAGGAGGCGAAATGTTACGTTCTAAGATCTACACGCTAATTAATTTTATCTGGCATAAGGAAAAATTGCCTGATCAGTGGAAGGAGCCTATTATTGTATCAGTTCACAAGAAGGGTGATAAAATTGACTATAGTAATTATCGGGGGATAACACTGCTATCAACTTCATATAAAATTTTGTCCAATATTCTTCTTTCAAGGTTAAGTCCATATATAGATGAAATTATTGGGGATCAACAGTGTGAGTTTCGACGTAACAGATCAACTACAGATCAGATCTTTTGCATTCGTCAGATATTGGGGAAAAATGGGAGTACGGTGAGACAGTACATCAGCTATTTGTAGACTTCAAGAAAGCCAATGATTCAGTTAGGAGGGAGGTAAGTAAGTAAGTACTCATAAAAGTAAAGCTATCCCTGTAACATGCCATGAAGGGCCATAGGTTTGTGAGATGTTGAGGGTCCCACATTATCTAGACAATCGACTCAAAGATGGCGGTAAGGTTGTGAGCCTTACGCGCCGGCCGCGCTTTATTCCCCGGGAAAATTATTTAATTAATTCCTGGTATTCATTTCTGTTAGAGGATGAATCGGCCCCAGGCCATAGTGCGACCGGAAGGATTAGGTCAATTGAAAAAAATCCAATGACCTCATCGGGACTTGAACACGCGACCTTCCGGCTTGCAGCATAGTGCTTCAACCAACTATGCTACCGCAGGACATGCAGCACGAATGGGGGAGACGAGGAATGCATATAAGATATTGGTGGGAAAGCCAGAAGGAAAGAGACCGCTGAGAAGACCAAGGCATAGCTCGGTAAACAACATTAAAATGGATCTTAGAGAGATAGGACGGCATGGCATGGATTGGATTGATCTGGCTCAGGATATGGACCATCTGAGGGCTCTTGTGAACACAGTAATGAACTTTCGGTTTGCATAAAATGCTGGGAAATTCTTGAATAGCTGCAGGATTGGCGGCTCCTCAAGAAGGGGTCAGCTCCATGAGTAAGTAAGTAAGTTTTACACGATAATAAATGTCGGAGTAAAGCAATATGTAGGGTGAAGAGTAAGATAATAAAGGTAATAAAGGAGACATATTTGACATTTATGAAGTAATGGCCGTTCCATGTATCGTCGCAAGAATGCAGGTCAAAATCATAAGGGAGCTAATAAAACCTTCGATACTGTGGCGAAGTCCGAAAATTTCGAAACAAAATTAAGTGAAATCTGAAGAAGGCTTCAGAGCATGGGTTAGTTACCTGAAACATAGCGAAACAAACACAAAAAAAGCTACAATTGTGGGCCTGCCTCCTTTTCAACGGAGTCTCTCACACTGCGGGCAGGACACAGACTTGGGGCTGTCGAGAATTCTACACTAACGCTTACTTGGGTCATCAAATCGAGGAGGATGAAATGGGTATTGCATGCAGCATGAATGGGATATATATATATATATATGTGACAAATGCGTACAAATCTGTTTAATGGAACCAAGCAAGTTAGCTCAAGCGGAAACGCTTCTGAACTGTAAGCCAGCGGTTCTGGTTCCAATCCCTGCCAGGACACCGACTATCCTAAGTGATAAATCCCATAGTTTTCCTCGGGCCCTCCAAGTGATTGCCAGGATAGTACTATCAAAGAGCCTCCGATTCAGGCCTTCAACAGTCTTTGTATCCAACATTTATTAATAAATCTATCATTCGACATTATACGATAATTGAGAAGTTATTTCAAGGAAATAGCGGCTCCGGTCTAGAGAACCGAGATTAACGGCCGTGGGGAACCGTTGTGCTGACCACGTAACACCTTCTATCCGCAAATTGTTGGCACTAACTTCGTCGACAAGCGGCGGTCCCTCGGTCGGTATAGTTCGCTTGCGGACTACAGCCTACGGATTTAGTTATAGTTATGGTAAGCCAGCGACTAACCGTTTGAGCTATGGCGCGGCCTCAAGTTTTCATTAGTCTTATTCTGCCAACGGATTTTGTACGTCTCGCTGTAACTGCGGCACACATGAAGTTTTCTTTACAGAGCCCCACTGTTGTAACTCAGCTAAACCGCTACAATCTCTTCTTAATCATCCTCGACTGTCGTCTCGAGAGACTCCCTCAATTATTACCTCAGCTGGCCTGGGATCCTGTTTATATAGCCTTGGGGCGGACTCAACAGAAAACACTGTTTCCATTGCTATAGCTCAACAATGCCTCGTTTACGTATTCGTTGTCACAGGAACCCGTTTACAGAGTCGTTGTCCAGCAATTAACATCTATTCTGGCTCCACTATTCCGGCTTTCAGGCGTCATGTCACATAAACTTTACGGATTTTTCACTCTGATCAATTATTAATGTCAATTCTATTCTTGGTTGTTACACCGTTTGTACGTCGGCTAAGTTGAAGACGTTTCTGCGATACACGCTATCTATTTCTTCAGAGCCATAGTTAAGTTGAGCTGTGTACGTGTAAAAACCTAGGAAGAGAAGTAAGGTCAAAAGGGAAAAGTATAATCAAGTGTAATAGTGGGGGCTCCGATCGGGGTGGAAACAATTCAGTTGTAACATTCAATACTAAAAAAAAAACTCAGGTTTTAAGAAGATATTCTAAGTAAAGTAAAAAAAAAAAGTAAAGCTATCCCTGTAACAGGCTGTAGAGGCCCATAGGGTTGTGAGACGTCGAGGTTCCTACATTATCTAGACAATCGGCTCAAAGATGGTAGTCATTTTTAATATGAATGACGATAATTGACGATAGAGACACTATTATTGGCTTATCCACACACTGCTATAATACAGATGCAAGGGAGAGCGGAGGTCCGGCTCCACGCGCTCTTAACACCGGCACTACATGGACGTGGGTGGTCTGCTCCACGGCCAGGCTGATTTACTCCTTACTTACTGCAGTAGTAACCGCGTAGATCTCTTGTTGCTGACGGGGATCGAATCAGGATTCCTTCGTTGTCCCACCCGCTGCCTACTCGCCGTTGCGGACTCACCTCTAAGTAGAGGGAGACAAATTGCAGGATTATTGTGTCAAATTAGGAACGGAGACAGCTTTCTACACAAGAAACATGGAAACAAAAGTGACGGCTAATGAATGCTTGGAGCTGCATTATGTAGGCCGTTAAATTAGTAGTAGCAAAGTACGTACATGACGTCAAGTGGAAACAGACGACGGCTGAATAGCGACGGTCACGTGATATCGCAGGCAAGGAAACACACTAATGACCAGTAATAATGGTGGCACTGGATTCCCCTTCTTCGTATGCACATTGGAGTTCTAGTAAAGGGTCTTTAGACTCGGCCTATCATGCATAAAGTCACAGATATAATTGCAAAAGACGGAAGTCATTAACGGAACATGAAGTTACACTTCTTATGACCCTAGCCACTCTATATTATTGCTAGGGTAGCAAGCATTCAGTAGCCTACTGTCCGTCATCCTAGACCTGGCCGTTCTCAGAGGAATGCGCAGTTGACTTGATCGAGTCCACTGAGATAAGGATTGTGCCACATGTACGCGTTAAGGATGCACAGGAGATACAGTCTTAGGCAAAAGTAGCTTAAATTCCAATTTAACGAATATCTGCACTTTGCATGTCTTAAATAAAGTCAGAAAAGACGCAAGTGACAGAGTCCTAAAATTTAATGTTGGAGCTTTCTTATTTTATAATTTTTGGGTACAATTATCATTTATATCACTATTTTGTATCAGTTGTGTAAATAGTTGCCACTATTAAAGTTCCAACCCTCGTACTTGTATATTAGTAAATGGAGCATGCAGACAGCAATAGCGAGGCATTTCGTGCCTCAACTACATGACTTGAGTTACTGAACGTAACTATAGTCCATTCGCGGAGACGAGACAGCGTAAACAAAGCAAGCCCCGCGTCGTCACAGCTGACAGCAAGGAGTGGACAAAGCGCGCAGTTACTTCAGTGTACTCACTGCATTCGGACGCACGTTAACCTGCATTCAGACTGAAGAGTGAACTTTGGACGCCCCTGCAACGGTACACGCATCACGTGATCGCTGCATGATTTCATTCAAAGAGCGAAGGAGATACCGCGTGCATTTGTTTACGACGACTCTCTCGTCTCCGCGAATGGACTATAGCTATGCCACTGCCAACCGAAGTCAACACCAATAATACCACAGACTGTAAAACGCAGTAAAATTGTCCCTGCGCACAATTATAGGTCCACTGTTCATGACCTCGGCACTTGTTGGAGGTGAGTGATGAGTTTCACGCCCCGGCCGCTTTACCCCCAGTTAACTTGAACCCGGTACCCATTGAATAGGAAGCTGAGTGAGCCCCAGAACCGGTTTGAACGACGTGGACAGGATAAAAATCTTCCTCCTATCAGCACTCTGTTAAAAATATTATGTGCATGTATGTATGTATACACATATGTGTGTGTGGTACTGCCGATCAGAGTGGCCGCTGTCTAAGACATGAACTGTCTTCGCCCGCTCGAAAACTGGCATCGGGGGTTCGAATCCCGCTCGAGGCATGGATGTCTATGTGCTTTTATTGTGTGTTTGTGTTGTTCTGCGTGTGGTTAGCGGCCTTGCGACAGGTTGATCCCCCGTCCAAGGTGTCCTACCGACTGTGTACAGGATTAAGAATTTTAAAAAAGGGACAGATAGGGTAATCAGGTGCATCCCATGATCCAGCCATTATTTCCGAACAAGGACGCAGTTTTCCAAAACGAAAATGTCCCCATTCACACAGCTGAACTGTTAGGTCATGGTGTGAAGAGCATGAAGATGAACTTCAACAACTTCCCTGGCCAGCACAGTCACCAGATTTGAACATCATTGAATCACTGTGGATGTTCGTCTACGTGTTTTCTGTGTCTGTGTTACCCTGCGCAGGCAGAGCTCTCGCAGTGCGGTGAGGAATCATACCAAATGCCTACAAGAATTCACATTTTCCGAAGCTAAATCTTAATGTTTCTGAAGGTTTTCGGACTCTCTTGATTGTCCGATGTTCTACTGACTGACGGGCCCAACAGACTATATAACCCTTTCCATCTCCTGACGAAGTAAGTGGCTTCAACCCCAGGATCGCCGTATTCTTACAATATCGGACAATGGACACTGATCCCAAATCATTCATTGGAATATGACATAGGGCATAAAGAGGAAGCAGTAACAATTAATGATGAAACACGATGATGAATTTGATTAATGTTTTGTAATGCGTTAACTAGCCCGTGTAGGCCGTACCATAACTCAGGCGGTTAGTCGCTGGTTTCCCACCGCGGTGTCTCGGGATACGTCATGTGGGATTTGTGGTAGACAAAGTGACATTGGGATAGGTTTTCTCCGAGTACTTCGGTTTCCCTTGCCAATCTTCATTCCAAAAATTGCTCTAATAATCATCATCTATCATCTTGGGCTGGTACAATAGGCCGGTAGTGGCGCAGTACCATGTGGACTCAGTCTGACCCTAATAAGAATAAAAATAAAACAATAATAATAATAACTATCCCTTGATATCTACTCTTTAGTTCTACAATGAGAGCACAAATTTTCGCTGGATTTATGTACTAAATGTTCCGGTAGTCTGATAAGCGGGCTGTTCGGAAACCGAGAGAAACTGGAATCAATAATGTTTATGGAGCAGCAGAGTGATTAAGTGAGCCTATTAAAGCGTCCGGTTCTATGTATTAGTTCCTTGAGGCAAAATTACGCAATTATCTGCAGCTTACGTAATGAATGTTTCCAACTAAATAACAAATTACTCATAACGTCACTATAAACGTAAACTATCTCCGATAGTCGCATTACTTTTCAGTCTTCTTCCAACAGCCGGAATCGTTCGATTCCAGTAAAAAGGACAAAAGCGCCTAGTTTGTTCCTCCTGTTCAGGTACGTTTAAAGTTTGTAAACTGGATTTAGTTGGCTTACCATAATGCGTATTAGTCAAATGTAAAATTAAGATAAATGTATTCATTGGCTTAATTAATTAAGAGCCATGACATGAAAATGTATGGTGAAATGGAGTTATACCTCCATCATTTTTAACCTCTGCACTAGATGGACGCCAGCGATCAGCTTCGGAATCCGGCCGCTTTACCCCAGGGGAAACATGCCAGGTACCCAATGTATTAGAGGCTGGGTGGGCCCCAGAGCCGCTCTCGGCCGAGATAAATCTCTTGCCCCAACAGGTAATCGAACCCTGACTACTTGGTCGTCCAGCCCATAGCATATTCGCTATACCGACTGAGTTATGTAAATATGTGTAATTATATTACGAAGATGTTGATTGCTATACTGTAGCCGTATAAACATCATTGAAGCTATACAGAATGTTCTGTTTTGTCAGCGAGCACTCGGGTGGAAGAAGCGGCCGCTCCTCCCGTCAAGCCGGGTCGATCCATAACGCGAAACTTCGGTTTAAGGATGCGCTGTCTGGTATGAAGCAATACGTAACCTTTGCGAGAAGGTATGGTTTCGGGGAGTATAGAAAGTGTCAGCTCTTAATTACATCAATCGCGCAAGCTTCGGGGAACAGCCTAAAAGGGGTCGCATGTACATATGTAGAGCCCACAGAACACATAGAAAGTCGGGAAAATAAGTTTCAAGATTAATTTTTATCTATTTTTAAGAGCTGCAGATAATAGCAACACAGATTTTTTCAATGTAATTTCCCTCCAGTTCATTACAATGTTTCCAGCGCTTCAAAACATTTTTTAAAATCCTGAACAGGAATGCCTGTAACAATTTTTGGTCACAGATGATTTAATCTCCTCAAAGTCCGAGAAACGCTTTGCTTTCAGCACGCTCATGAGTTCTGGAAGCAGGCACAAGCCAGTTGGAGCCAAGTCAGGAGAGTCTGGCGGATGGTCCATGGCAGAGAAGCCTTTTACTGCTGAAAACTGCAACGCTCGAAATGAAGGATGTGCCGGCGTGTTGTCGTGGCGAAGGATCTATGAGCGA
Organism: Cryptotermes secundus; assembly: GCF_002891405.2. Lineage (NCBI taxonomy): Eukaryota > Metazoa > Arthropoda > Insecta > Blattodea > Kalotermitidae > Cryptotermes > Cryptotermes secundus. The sequence continues at coordinate 751,082 of NW_019744412.1, forward strand.
TCTCTCCAAATCTCTCCTCGCTTGTGCCTCTCGGCAACAATATAACATCTGCACGGAGAATGGGAGATTGTCTGATTAACGGTGGTCCCTTCGGGTACAGGTTCAAAGTGGATGGTTTCGAAAACGCAGATCAACATTGTTTTGAACTTGGGCTTTGACATCCGTGGTCTCTTCGGTCTGGGCACTCAATGCAAGAGATTCAGTTTCATATCCACACAAAATTACACGCAAAATTATAGATTTCTGTATCATAATTTTTAAGTTTATAAATAGCAGACAAAATATTTTGACCTGTGGGAAGCATTATCGGCATTCAATCTGCTGTTAACTTCCTCATGACTGAAATGTTGAATTCTTTCTGTGGTTCCTGACCACTTTCACCTTGCAACATTTTCAAAGAATTCATTGGCTATTTATGTGACGATTTTCCCATGGATTCAGGTGATAGGACATCAACATGTACTACTGTTCTCCTTTGCAGTACTCACTATATCTCCCAATATATTTTCAACATCATCTGATGTGTCCCATTCGATTACAGTCCCATATAATTTTCTTGGACATTCCTACTAGTGTATTCTAAAGCAAAGTCGAAAAGCAGTGACGGCAGAGATCTCTTTTATTTAGACACTTCTTCTTCTTCTCCTTCTTCTTCTTCTTTTCTAATAGGCGGTCTGGCCTGTTCCCATGAGAATTCCTTGAACGGGGGATCAGCCATGTGGCAAGGTCACTATGTAGGCCGTGCCATAGCTCAAGCGGTTAGTCGCTGGCTTCCCACCGCGGCGGCCCGGGTTTGATCCCGGGTCGGGTCAAGTGGGATTTGTGGTGGACAAAATGGCGCTGGGGTTTTTTTTTTTAGTACTTCGGTTTTCCCTCCCAATCTTCATTCCACCAAATTCTCCATCATCATAATCATCCGGAACAGGCTACAATAGGCCAATAAGTGGCCGCCGTGCCGAGTGGACCCAGTTGGACTCCAACCCCCAATAAGCGAAAGGTCGCTATCTACATAAGACAATACAAACAAAGGAGAAAAGCGGACAGATACCCATGCTTCGATTTGGATTCGAACCCACGAACCCAGTGTCTGAGCGGGACAATGCCTTACACCGCGAGGCTACAGTGATCAGAGCTCAAGAGATTTTGAATAGGATACAAATGTGCACGTATATGTACTGCAGTATGGCTTCATTCAAACACATTCCCTCATAACTGAATCACAGGCTTCCTTGAAGTCCTATGAACAGCTGATGTACTGTCTCATTGCACTCCCATTTCTTCTCCAGTATCTCTCGAATGCAAAAGATCTGATCGTAGTTGATCTGTTACGTCGAAACACACACTGATGATCCCCAGTAATTTAGTATAAATATGGACTTAGCCTTGAGAGAAGGCTACTCGATATAAATTTTTGTATGAAACTGATAACCGTAATATCCCACGAAAATTACTACAGTCAGTTTTATCGCCCTTAATGTGAACTGGTATAATAATAGACTCCTTCCACAGATCAGGCAATTCTTTCTTATTACAAATACAATTACTGAGTTTATGGATCTCAGACCGTCATGTTCCACCTCCTGCTTCGATTAGCAAATATAAGGCAGCAGCAGTATCGAAGTGAGAAGTGACTCGGCAGTGAATAAGCGTGCTTTCGAGACGTGAGCAGAGCTACGCAGAGAGGAATTCTTTGTCCAGAAGGAGCTGTGTGTGAGAATTGTTTTAACCGAGTGTGATTGTAATAGTTATGTCAAATAAATCCAATCATCAAATCTAGAATCCACTATTATTAGTCACGCTATTACCGATACAAGTAACATTTATATCCGCTTGAGATCACTGACCCTATGTGCATTCAGTAACTGAGAGAAGTAGTTCCTCCACCTATTCAAAATGTTGTGGGAATCTTCAAGCAGATCACCATTCTCATCCTTCAATAAGTTACTGCTACGTTGGTAACTCCACTTGAAGTCATTTATTCCTCGATACAGGTCTCTAATGTTCTTGTTCATAGTTTTCGTTTCAAGCTCATTAATTTTGTTTCTCAAATATCCCTTCTTTTTCTCCGGAAATATCTGCTAGCTTCTTATCCTACACTGTTTAGAACATCTCCATTTATTTCCCTCGGATCCTGTAACCACGCAATTTGGCTTGTTTCCTTTTATCCAATCATTTTGACCATCTTTCGTCGAACGGTGGCTTATGTTTCCTCAGTTCATAATAACCTAGACTCTCTTTGGCTGATATTTTGATATTCTATCTTACAGTAGCCCAAGCTCTATTACCATTCATTTATCATCGCCTAAGTTTTCCGAGGCTGAGAGCACATTTGACACTTGAATTCAATGCTGCTCTCTCCCATGTACCTCGTTTAGTTTCTGAGATTCAGCCTTTCCATACAAACTCTGTTCATTGTTTGTTTACTCACTGTCAGTCTCTCCCTAAATTTGTTACCATCTGATAGCAGCCAATATCAAAGTCTGCTTCCCTGAAAGAACGGATATTATGTAAATTAGAATACCGCCTCATACCTGTCAAAATTTGGTCGATCTGATAGTGTATTTCCATCAGAAGATGTCCAAATAAATTTACGAATTTTGAGATATGGGAACACTGTACTCGTGACAATTAGATTTTCGGGTGTACCAAAGTTGACTACTTCACCTCTGACATCATTACTAATTTCAAATAACTCTCGTTGCCAATTCTTGGCTTGAAATTAGGTTCTTCACCTAATTTGGCATTGAAACGTCTTAAAAATTTGTCGTGTGCTCTTTAAGAAGTTTTCCGAACACACGCTCCAGTTTCTCAGAGAAGTTGTCCTTCGCGTCATCGGTTTTATCCTCTGTTGAGGCATGAAGATTCAAACCGATGATATGACACCAGCGACCTCTCAGTATTATGTACAACATCCCATTACTAACAAACTCAGTCTTCCGAACTGAGATATGATTCCCTGACGTATAATAAAACATGTTCCTGATTCATGATTCTCATTCCAACTTACACAGAAAAATGCATATCTCCTGCTGGTTCAGTCCCGTTCGTGTCACACCTGGCCTCCTCTGTTCCCACAGAAACTAACTTACACTTTGCTAATTATTTTGCAATTGCTATCAAAACTCCTTACATCCCAAGGGCCAAATCTCACGTCCATTTTCCTTTGTCTACGTCGTCCAACCACGAGGCCCGTGGAACATTTCGTAACAAGCTTTTTTTTTTTTTACGATGAGGTTTTAATAGACCCACGTCCAACCCCAAAGATGGCGCATAACACCCTGTCGGTTGTCAGCAACTGTTTGTTCAATATATTCGCTGCTACCCTTCATATCTGGGAGCACGCGGTAGCGTAGTTGGTTGAGGCACTATACTACAAGCCGGAAGGTCGCGGGTTCAAGTTCCGATGAGATCATTGGATTTTTTTTCAATTGACGTAATCCTTCAAGCCGCACTATGGCCCTGGGGTTGACTCAGCCTCTAACAGAAATGAGTACCAGGAATATTCCTGGAATGTTGTTGGGGGTAGAGGGCGGCCGGCGCGTAGGGCTGACAACCTCACCGCCATCTATTGTCTAGTAAATAGCCGATTGTCTAGATAATGTGGGAACCTCAACACCTCACAACCCTATGGGCCTCCACGGCCTGTTACACGGATAGCTTTACTTTACTTTTACCCTTCATATCTAGAAGCCGTCTCCAACAATTGCAGCCCAAGGACGCCTCATACCGTGGTGACAGGAAACCCACTTAACATGAAGGGAATTTATGGCTGTTGTCTTCTAAGGCTGGGGCCAAACGAGCGCACAAAATGCGTCCGTTGTAACGAACGTCGTGACGTCCGTTGTAGAAATAAACAAGAGAGATGAATGCTACGCTTTCTTCTGGCTCCATTGCAGGCAAAAAACTACGCACCGCATTCTGCAACTGTATAATGTCCTCAGCAACGTCCGTCATAAAATATGTTCGTTGCAACGGACGTACTTTGTGCGCTCGTGTGGCCCAAGCCTAAGAATGCACTTCAGAAGTTACGGAAGGACAAGGAATTGAAATTCTGACGTCAGAACGGACCTGCATTGCATGAGGAGGAGGAACAAAAATAGTTAAATTAAGAAGAGAAAGGAATCACGAAGGACAAGGACAAGGAAGAAGTGAGATCATCAGGGGAGGAGGTAAAATTATGAAGCAGAGAAACGATGAATAAATATGTACTATCCCATGAAGGCGTATGAGGGAGCAGAGGTAGAACTCCACGCATGCTTAACCTTGGCACTAGATGAAAGTGAGTAGGCAGGTACACTGCTCGGCTACTTCCCTTGAAGGCGAATCGAACTCCGATCCTTCGGCCTTTCAGCCTGTAGCCCGTTACTGTACCAATGATAAGGAATAAAATTATGAGGAAGGCGGAAGAGGTGATGTTAACAAGCGAGGAGGAGAAATGAAAGGGAGAGAAGATATTGATGAAGAGAGAAATGAAGATTAGAAGACTCAAGATAATATTCTGAAGGAGAAGACGATGAAAGGCGTAGCGCTGCGAGACGTCGAAGGCGACGAAAATGGAATCCGGTACCTGGGGGGTATAACTGTGCAACCGCGTCACTGGGGGAGGTGGGGGGTGGAGGAGGTAAATACAGTGGCTGTTCCTGCAGGTTTGGAGAGTCTCGAATCTGAGACAGTAAAATTTGGCTATGAGTCTCGCTTGACTATGAACCAAGAATGACTGTGCTGGCGAGGACCAAGAGAAATTCACGAGACAGAGATAATTCAGTTATAACGATGCAAGGGACGTACACAGAACGATTTACCCCCCCCCCTTGAAGGAAGAGGACGTCCCTATTCTAGGGACAAATACTTCGGTCATAGATCTCGACGAGACTTGAAATCATGAATGACTGTGCTGCCGAAGTTCAGGAGCAATTTAACCGACTGATCCATCGATTAAAAAAATTGAACGGATGAAGGTGACGAAAAAGATGACGAGGGAAGAAAAGGGAAAGAAGAAAGAAGGCATGGAAAGAATATGTAGAAAAGAGGAGGAAGAAGTAGCTGGTTCAGTTATTAATACGAGTATTTCAGTTCCAACCGAGGAGATGGCCTTTCTTAAGGAACCGCTGAATTAGAAAGATGATGCTTCGTTTCGTGGCGATCTGATGATTCTATTGAGCCTGCTTGAGCTTCTGGTAAAAATACGACAATAGATCAGCAATATTCTTCTGGTGGGAGAACCAGAGGCTCGTTATTTCTCCAGCCATACAAAGGAAATACGAAACGAAAGGAGACAAACAAAAGACACAGATTATACACATAATGGTAACAGAAAATGAGAGTTGTTCATAATTGGGAACGGAAAAGCACTGTCACAAATATATCAAGAAGAATGCCCTTCTTACAGGTATATAGTTGCTGCAGGGTGACAGTGAAGCTTTGCCTACAAACATATCAATAAAAATGTCTTTCTTATTATATGAGTCGGCGTGCAAGGACTGGGTACGGGCTGGAGGGCCGAGGGGTCGGAATTCGAGTCCCAGTTATATTAAATACCAGGCAGGAAAGCCTTGTCTACAAATTGGCAATAAAAATGTCTTTCTTACAGATGTACACTCAGTATAAGTTGTTTCATACGCGGTAGCGTAGTTGGTTGAGGCACTATGCTAAAAGCCTCAAGGTCGCTGGTTGGATTCCCAGCGGATGGATTTTTCAATTGATCTAATCCTTCTAGATGCAATATGACCCTGGGGTCAACTAAACCTCTAACAAAAATGAGTACAATGAGTTTTCCTGGGGGTAAATGGCGGTTAGCGGTCGACTGACAACCCCACCGCCACCTGTGCACTGATTGCCTAGAGAATGTGGGAGCCTCGACGTCTCACAACCTTATGGGCCTAAACGGCCTGTTACAAGGACAGCTTTATCATAAGGTTAAGCACCAGGAGGAAAGCATTGACAATAAATATAGAGATGATAATGCCTTTCTCACAGGTAAACACTCAGTACGTTGTACAGACTGCTTCATGAGAGTAGACACCAGATAGAAAAGCCTTGTGTACCAACGTGCAAAAAAATTACATTCTTTAGGCATGCACTCACTCTCGGCACTTCATAAAATCCAGCACCTCTCAGGAAAATCTTCCCTACAACTATAACAATAAGAAGTTCTGGGAAGAACTAATGTCCTACCTTCCTTTGATATGAAAAGGACCGAAGAGAAAACTATGCGTCCAAATTGTATATTCGTTGCCTTGGGAACGTGTTTACCAAGCCGTTGCCTAACAACGATAGCGCTACCGCTTGAGCTAAATTCATCGGGGTGACCCCGTGTAATTCGCTATTTTCGTACCAACGTTTCGGAGGAACCCGTTAACACGTTCTTCAGGGTAACATACTGTGATTAGCCTGCAATATGTTCATTTTTAAACAAGTGCTCTTACACAATGCCTTGAAGTTGTAGGCAGTTAGGATCTCCGAAACGTCCACAAACAACCTAAAGCTGTACGGAGCTAATTCCCTGATGCAGGAACGGAAGTACCAGCTGCGTTCCGAGTTGCTTATCCTACGGAACTCATGCGCACTCTTCTTTGAAGGTGAGCCCAGGGGGATTTCTTAACATGGCAAAATTAAACCCTTATAAAGCCCAGTGGTTGCTATAAGTACCACTGGCTTTAACATAATAAAACTCTGCATTCTAAACTCAGAATGTATTTGTGTGTTCCGTGTGGTTCTCACAGTAAACAGCGACTGTTTAAACAGCATGAACCGGTTTTGCTTTGCAGCGGAGACGTAATGTGTTTCCTGTGAGGTACGGACTGGATCCATAAATTTTATTTGTGTGTTTTTTTAATGCTAGTGGGGTGGGACTAAGCCCCTTGTACTGCGGCCACTTTGGGACTATTGTACCAGCCCCAGATGATAGGAGAGGGTGATTGTGGAGGAATTGGTGGAATGAAGATTGGCAGGGGAAACCGAAGTACTCGGAGAAACCCTGCCCCAGCGCCACTTTGTCCACCACAAATCCCACTTGACCAGACCCGGGATCGAACTCGGGCCGCCGTGATGGGAAGCCAGCGACTAACCGCTTGAGCTATGGCGCGGCCTTTATTTGTGTGTTGCTTATGGCTCTCACAATAAACAGCGACGGTTTCCCTAAACAGAATTAACCGGTTGGGTTCTGTAACGGAGACGTAATGTGTTTCCTGTGAGGTACAAACTGGATTTTATTATAATTTGCAATGAATTCAGCCTTTAAAGCGTTCAGATCTATCAGATATTTTCCATTTGCCGAAGCAGGAACGGAATGGATGTGCTACAATATGATAAAGGATTGGTAGCATCGATTATGGAATATTTCGAACAAACTGACGAAAATTTCCACGAAGTAAGACTAGAAGTGTTGAGGTTAATTTGTCATTGAACTGAATTCGAACGGAGTTCCAATAAATGCGGAAATGGATGTCTACACCGAAAATTGAAGGACTTATTTCTACTTTCAATGAAACCCAAACCGAACTTAATTATATTTTTAAATAAATAATCTGGTCTTAATTTCGGTGACTATGACTATGACGGACGTCATATAGTCTGAACGGGGCTTAATATCCCACAATACAGGAACTCAGCCTACAACAATTATTGGGCCTACATGAAACGATCTAAGTTGCCATTAAGATGTTTAACTTGAAACATTTCTCGAAGCGGAAAATACAGAGCGAAATTAAAGGGAAAATAGAATATTCTTTTGTATTAGCAGGGAAGTTATCCATTTAGTCACCGGCTTCTCACGGCGGCGGACTAGGTTCAATCCTCCAGGTTAGATCATGTTGGATTTCTGGTAGACGAAGTGACGTTGGGATGGTTTTTTATCAGAGTACTTCGGTTTCCTCTTCCGGTTCTCATTCCACGTTTATTAATTATCTCTCCTATTGACGCTCCTTAGTTTAGATTCTGACAGCATCGTGAAATAACCATCTCAGGGATTCAGAATTTTTCTTTACCACAGAGTCCATGTCGGCTTCTGGACACCCCTCAGCCTAACATCCAATGGGTACGGGTGCTCTAACGTCGTAGTTAAAGCGGCCGGAGTGAGAAACTGATGATTCATCGGTATCTAGCGCCAAGTTGAAGCATGCTTCGAGATTTACCTCCAAGCCCACATTCGTCTTCTTGGCGCTACACCCAAGCGCGTCAGCCATGAGTAGCACTGGTCATTAGTTCTGCAGCATGAAACACCACCATCAGCGAACTGCAACGTAAAGGCTCTCCTTTTTATTCGAATTAAGGTCTGTTATTAATATTCAGAGTTGGGAATGCGTGATGAGCAACTTCGTAATTCGTATTCTTAGGGTGATCAAATCGAGGAGAATGAGATGGGCAGAATATGTAGTACGAAAAGGGAGATGAGATATCGGTACAAAACTTCAGTCGCGATACACCAAGGCAAGACATCACTTAGAAGTACTAGCCGTAGATGGAAATACAGTAAACACAGGCTAATCCGGATCAATTTTGAGGGGAAGTCATCTGGATTAGTGAAGCAAAGAGAAAGAAGAACTTAGAAGACAAATAAATGGAAAAATTATTGATATAAGTAACGCTGTTGAAAATAAATAACAAAATATCACCGTAAAGCCTTAATTTAAAAACAATAAAAAGACAATATATTTAGTCATCGATAGAAATATCAGTAGTTGTACCTTGTTTATGAACGTAATAATGCAGGTTTGAAGAAACTTGTCAAGTTTTGTCTGAACAGAGAAGTGACACATTTGCCTTTTTAAACGACGTGTATCTTTAAAGTATGTACTCAACTGTGGCCAGCTTTTTCATTTTTCATTTTTCATATTTCGATCCGGAGCGTCTGTACTGGATTAGCGAGGGTTTACTGTAGGGGATAATATTAAAATGTATCGTCAAGAAGCAGGGCGGAAGACTGTGCGGTGTATTTAATGCGCTCACAGAATCCAGCAGCAGTCTCTTGCGAGCAAAAACAGAACAAGGTTTAGGTCTCGTGGTACTTGACGCGGTGCAATTCGATAGGCTGGTATCAACGTTTCGGAGAAATTTACTTCTCCCATCCTCAGGGTAGCCTCCTCCACCCTGAATGTCGAAGCAGCGAAAAGTTTATAAGAATATCCCAGACCACACGGCGTCATGGTCACCGCTGTGAGAGGTGATGTTCCTTGGGGTCTCACACAAGTCGGGCAAATATGCTGAACAGAATAGCAACTATCAGCTCCCCAAGAGGTTGGTGCGCTGTCCGGGAACTGCCATTGGCACTCCGTGCCGACCTCTCCACATGTGCTTTCAGAATTAGATCAGCGAAAGTTGAAATAACAATAACACTGTGTGGGAGGTCAGCCATCATGGTGAGATGAGGTGAGATGTCAGAAGATTGACCTTTCAAGTAAATGTTTCGATGCTCTGTGAAGCCAGATAATCATCTGACATCTCACCGTGGATTTCTCCTCGGAGACTGAGGTGAAGGCACGGGTCCCCCTTGGGCACTGATATCTGTACCGTGGGGATTCGAATGTAACAAGATGAGTAAAGTGATTGATGAGTACCATGACGGAATGCAGCCAGTAGTGAAGGTCTGAAGCCTGGACTACATCTAAATAAAACAAGTGTAACACCCGTTGAGAAGTCTCATCATTTCGTATGTAACCATTCGTGCTATTAACTTCCCCTGCTTTCTCTCGTATTCTTCTTTATCTGGCAAGGTGGATCTTTCCTGTAACAGGCCGTGAAGGCCGATAGGGTTCTGAGACGTCGAGGTTCCCACATTTTCTAAAAAATCGGCTCACAGATGGCGGTGAGCTTAAGTATACCTATCCCTGTAACAGGCCGTGAAAGCCCGTAGAGTTGTGAGACGTCGAGGTTCTCACATTTTCTAAAAAATCGGCCACAGATGGCGGTTAGCTTAAGTATACCTATCCCTGTAACAGACCGCGAGGGCCCGTAGAGTTGTGAGACGTCGAGGTTCCCACATTTTCTAAAAAATCGACTCACAGATGGCGGTGAGCTTAAGTAAAGCTCTCCTGTAGCAGGCCGTGAAAGCCCGTAGGGTTGTGAGGCGTCGAGGTTCCCACATTTTCTAGACAATCGGCTCACGGATGGCGGTGAGGTTAAGTAAAACTATTCATGTAACAGGCCGCGAAGGCCCGTAGGGGTGTGAGACGTCGAGGTTCCCACATTTTCTAGAAAATCGGCTCACAGATGGTGGTGACTTGAAGTATAGCTATCCCTGTAACAGGCCAAGAAAGCCTATAGGGTTGTAAGACGTCGAGGATCCCACATTTGACAGACAAACGGCTCACAGATGGCGGTGAGGTTAAGTAACCTAGCCCTGTAACATTCCATGAAGGCCCATAGGGTTGTGAAACGTCGAGGTTCCCACATTTTCCAGATAATCGGCTCACAGATGGCGGTGAGGTTGTCAGCCTTACGCGCCTGTCAGCGTCCCTTTACCTCCCAGAAGATTCCTGGTATTCATTTCTGTTAGAGACAGATTCGATCCCAGGGCCATAGTGTGCTGGAAGGAGTAGGTGAATTAAAAAAACAATCCCATGACCTCATCGGGAAACGAACCCGCGACCTTCCAGCTTGTAGCAGCATAGAATCTCAGCCAATTATGCTACCACGTGCCTCCCTTCTTTCTCAATCCTACATGTTATCGAATGATGCTTCAGTGCCGACGCTTAAAACAATCTCCCACGAATAACACGCACAAATAGTAAATGTAAACCCTATCCTTTACACAATACACCACACTTCACACATCGGCTTCAAAATATGAATTATAGTCACAGAATGGACAAGATACACTGAAATGAAGACCGTTCGCTCGTTCGTGATCTACCACGTAACTTACCGTAGTTTCATGCAACATTTCGTTGTTATGACAATCCAAAATTGCATAATGGCCATATATAGTATTTCACGATCACAGAACGTTCTGCCCAGAGGCATCAAGACTGTGTTCAACATAAATCGTTTCCCTCAGGTTGCTGCCAGTCAGAAGATGATAAAACATACCTTGCAGAGGATACTTCTTTTGTAACAAAAATCAACCGGTTGTTACTGTATATAGGCAAACTGTATGAACCACATAGGTATATTTCTCACAGCGGTGATTATGAAGAGTTCTACCTTCTGGGATATAAGGCAGAGCAGTGAAACCGAAGCTGTGGAGGAATGTCTAGCTTCCGTACAGAGCTATGTTCGCTACGTGCTTCATACTGATTTCTTGCTTGGTATATTCATCGACTTTGACGAAGGTGGCAACATTTTTATCCGAAACATCGGTTAACTCTCAACGGAATACATGGCCTTACACCCAGAAGATAGAATTCTTCACATAAATATAATATTTGGGCAAAATTCTGAGCCCTTAAATGTTGGAATGCTTTAAAGTGATGATTTTTACTTAGGTGTATCCTCATACATTACAGTAAAGCGAATTTGGATGATGTTATCCTGTGCTGGTTTATAAGAATCCTTTTCGCAATGCCATTGCCGGAACTTCCACCCACATGCAGCAGTTCATGACCTCATAATTAGAAGGATAAAAGTAATATCTGGTCTTTCTCTTTTGCTCAGTCGCTCTTCTTTCTTTTCGTTTATAATTCCTTTTCATTTATTTTCTTTCATGCGTGTCCCTTTCACAACCACATCCCGTCTTAATAAATTGTCTTATTGTCTCTTTTGTGTGCGTCCTGCTTGTATTAGGTCCTACGTAGGCCAAATCAAAAGCAAAGAATCATGGGACCATGAACAACCGTCATCATAACGAAGATATATGGTACATATACATGTAGACACGAAAAAGTTCTCTTGCCAAAACATGACGTATACACCATACAATTAACACTCATTTCCTGGAACACTACAATAATATGCGAAAACAAATGATAGGCTAGCATAAATAAATTAACATAATTATCCTGTAACAGAAATAAAAATTCAAGAACACAGTAATATGTACATGCACACATATGAACAGAAAGACAAATATTTCGCATATCGCTCAATGACATCGTATTGACGAAATGGACATACTTTATCTTATTAAAATATTAAAAAGCGTTAAAAATTCATTTCCTGAGGGGAATGTTGTAAGAAGTTGTCTACATAAAAATATAATTCTGAGTTACGATGCCATGGGATGCGGTACATGCCCCCTTACCATATCACAATAGTTGTCCCAACAATATGAAACTTTACCGTCATCAAAGCCTGAAATCTTGTACCGAGGCACAGTCGTGATTAGTGATCTCAAACGTTACAGAAAAATCCCGCCACAAAATTACATACATTATCCGCGCACGGTACGTAATCCAACTCCATTCCCTTATCCGTTCGCTTGTTTTCAGCATAAAATATTTTTGTTTTCCGCCTTGTAGTTTCATATTACGATGAGGCGCTACCGCGTAAGATCTCAAATTATACTTTCCTATATTCCAAGCAGTGGCAATATCGTAATCCATACCAAATTTAATTGAATTTCATTTAGTAGTTTCTAAGATTAAACACGTGGTAAGACATTCACGACGTCTCCATTATGTGTTCATTTTATATTATGCGTCTAAATAACGCACGAAAGTGTAACCCTGGTTTAACGATTCTGAATTGAGTATTTGTAATATAAGCTTACACATGTCTCATCCACAAGGATCTCTGCAAACGAAAGTAAAGGTGAAGCTATCCCTTTAACAGGCCATGGAGGCCCATAGGTTTGTGAGACGTCGAGGCTCCCACATTTTCTAGACAATCGGCTCACAGATGGCGGTGAGGTCGTCAGCCTTTTGCGCCAGCCGCCCTTTACCCGCAGGAAGATTCCTGGTACTCATTTCTGTCAGAGACTGAGTCGAACCCAGGGCCATAGTGCGGCTGGAAGGATTAGATAATTTGAAAAATCCACCTCATCGGGAATCAAACCCGCGACCTTCCGGCTTGTAGCAAAGTGCCTCACCCAACTACACTACCGGGTGCCATCTCTGCAACCGGAGGTGCCAAATCAAATTCCAGATCTGACAGCCGAGTTCTGTCAGTTCTTATTTCGGCTTTTGGTCACGAGAATTTCAGTCCGTTTGGCTACACAGTTTCTGACATTGCCAATCCAAGAACACAGACCACTTCTTCCTGCAGGAATATTAAAAGGTAAATATACTGTGCCATGAAGACATATGGGGGAGTGGAGGTATAGCTCCACCATTCTTGAATTCGGCAGTAGGTGGAGGTGAGTGGTCAGCTTCACTCCAAGGTCGCTTTACCACCGGGAAGAAAGCCCCCGGTACCCACTGGAAGAGAAAATTCTTGAATATACCGAACTCTGACCCCCTATCCTCACCCCCGCTAACTACTTTCTGTCAGGTCCTTTTGACCTTAACTTTGCTTTGATTGCAAACACCCCGTTCAGACACACAGCTCCTGAGCACTTTCAACTTGCAAAATATCCTGCTTTTTCAGTTAGAAACAAGTATCTATAGTCTTCATGGGACGCTCTTGCGATTCGTTCTATTTTACTGTGGGCTCCGGAACACAAAAAGGAGCGAATCTTGTTTATAATAGATGTCTCAAAGGGTGTAAGGAAGAAGCGAAGAGAGGTTCTCTTAGTAGTGGTACACTATTGCCGCAGCTTGTCTGGGGCAGTAATGTGGCCGCAAGACGAACGGCGGAGGGGGGAGACACCAACACAACAAAGGATAAACAAAATGAAGCAGACACGAGAAGGAGAGCGGTAGTGGGTGGTGCTAAGAAGCTAGACAAAAAAGAATTGAAAATGAAATAAAAGATGAAGAGAGGGGGTCCTCAGCTGCTGTAAGGGATTAGATAGACCATAGCTCACAGAGTGGGCACCCCCCCCCCNCCACTCTACATGCACACATTTCACAAGCGCAGCAACAACTGTGTGCCCAAGAAAAGGTCACATTCATGAGGCCACAGCTTCTGGACGATGACAGAAAATGGTCATTCCAAAAACATTTTACACTGATCACACCATAATGAGGAGTCGGTATAGCGACGGGCTACTGGCTGGACGGTCCGGATTCGATTCCCGGCAGGGGCAAGAGTTTTCCCTCCTCCACTTTGTCCAGACAGGTTCTGGGGCCCACCAAGCCCCCTATCAAATGGGTATCGGGGGCTCCTTTCCTGAGGCAAATCGGCCGGGGCATGAAGCTTACCACTCACCTACACCTAGTGCTGAAGTCAAGAATACGTGGATATATACATCCAGTCCTCCATACGTCTTAATGTCGTAGTGCTTAATTAATACAGTATATGGAAAACTTTACCTTTATTATTATTAGTAGTATTACTACTACTACTACTACTACTACTATATAGTTCAGCCGTATAGCGACAGGCTATGGGCTCGATGGCCGAGGTTCGATTCTCAGCAGGGGTACACAATTTTCCTCTTCTCCACAGCGTCCAGACCGATTCTGGGGCCCACCCAGCCACCTATCCAATGTGTACAGAGGACTGTTTCTCCGGGGGTAAAGCAGCAGGGGCGTGAGGCTGACCACTCACCTCCACTTAGCGCCGAGGTGAAGAATGGTGCAGCTATACCTCCACAGCTCCATATGACGTCATCCCATAGTGCTTAACTAATGAAGCATGGGGACACCACAGAGCATTGCAAGCCTCTTGTTTCTGAGCGCCCATACTTGAAGATTTCTGCTTTCAACAAAATACGCGAACAGAGCATAAACGATTTTACTCAGACAGTGTGACGCAGGCGCAGACTGCAAGATAATATTAAACTGAATCTTAATGATGTAGGGTAGAAGTGTGCACATGGGCCTCAAGTTAGGGTACAGTGCCGTGCTGTTGTGAACACGGAAATGAAACGAGACATTTCCTGAACAACTTAGTGACTACAAGCTTCTCGGGAAGGACTCTGACCCGCGGAACACATGAAACGTAATTAATGTAACCATGCAATGTAAACAGGTTCCGGTGTAAACTTGCGTCCCTCCTATATTCTATTTTGTTAATCCTCCGATCAAACGCAAAAGCTGAGAGGCTTTTGTGCATACGTTCATGAACGTTCGGGTTTCATAAGAGATTAGTAACTGTCCTTCGTTCGGTCTGTTACTTAGTTACTTTCTTGAAGAATTAGAAAAACGCGAACCTACCTCAGTGCCCCGCGTGAGATTCGAACCCATGATTATAGTGTTGGACCGGTAGAACAGATTACGCGCTTCATGCAGTGCGGGCCCTGTAGGTATGCAATTCCCTTTGGCGCTACGGCCCCAATTTGGGCCTTTCTCTACCTCCATGAAACTCTCCGTTTCACTTCGGTTTACTAGATCTTAGACATATGGTAGGACTCCTTGGGCCGGTGATCAGCTCAGAAAAACGCACACACATAAACAAACACCAAACATACATATCCTGAGTGGGATTCTAACCCACGATCCCTGCTTCTGAGCGAGCGAAGATAGTACACGCCTCTTTTTTTAATTCGCTTATTGGGGGGTGGAGTCGAACTGGGTCCACTCGGCACAGCGGCCACTGATTGGTCTATTGTAGCCTGCCCCGGGTGATTATGATGATGGACAATTTGGTAGAATGAAGACTGGGAGGGGAAACCGAAGTACTCAGAGAAAACCCGCCCCAACGCCACTTTGTCCACGACAAATCCCACTTGACCAGACCCGGGATCGAACCCGGACCGCCGCGGTGGGAAGCCAGCGACTAACCGCTTTTGCTATGGCGTGGCCAACTACGTGCCTTAGACCGCTCGGCTACCGTGACCGGCGTAGGTATGCAACTGTAATCTGTCCTCTTAGCTTGTGAGGATATGAAACCAGGCCCCTCACTTTCAGTGACAAACACAGACGAAGCGTTGGCAAATACTGTCCTCAAAATGGCATCTGTATTCAAGTAAATGAAGCCAAGACGATGAGATGGGACAGATATGTAGCATACGTGTATATGGGGAATACGAGAAAGGTGTAGACGCTCCCGATCGGAGAAGCCAAAGCAACATGGAAATTATGAGACATAACAGGACATGGCATCTATATATAATAATTAGAAATGAATATCGAGGCAGTACGTTCTTCCGAAACGCCTGGAAGCAACCTGCCAGACGACAGCACAGTGTCATAACCGAAAAGACCACAATATGAGCGTAAGCTGAACAGCCAACTTCTGAATAGAAGTGAATATGGGAGCAAAACTTTCCTCCCGAAACGTCTGTATCTACTTATCCGAAAGCGCCTGGAATACCTCACTATGAGACCTAAACCATAGTGGTGACTTCACAGCAGAAGTAAAGTTGACAAAAAGACGTTTCTCCCGAAACGTCGGTACCCTTCTACTAGACTACATCACGGCGTCATAACCCAGATCGTGATACACACCAAAAATATTGTGGTGACTTGAGAGTATAAGTGGAAATGGTGGCAATATGTTCTCCCGAAACGTCAGTAGGGAAAGTCATATCCAAGAAGCTCACAATAAGGCCCCCTCCCAGAACCTGTCATTGTGGGGGTGAACTTACAGAAGATAATCATCTCTGTGCGTCATCAGACAAGCAAATGGCTCGAGGGAGCATAAGAACAGGCGGAACAAAGCCAAGTGACATTTTGACATATGAAATATTGAGGCTTTAATTTTCTTGTCTTTTCCATATTTTTGTTTTTTTGGGAATCGGTGAGGTGCTGTATGTGTCACACATTATAAATAGGAAGGTATGAGATTACTAATCAAATAGTAAATCGGAAAATTTTCGAAAGACCTCGTCGTACCCTAAATGGGGCCCTACGCTGAGATGTGCCTGAAGAGACAGAGAGAGAGAGCCCGAGAAAACCCCTCTGTCAGGATAGCAGGTGTCCCGGCCGAGACTCGAACCGAGCACTCCCGAATACAGGTCTAGAATGTTACAGGGCCAAGGTAAAATTTTGGGACCCCCAACCAAGAAATGAAATTTTGGGCCCCTCATATTTAATCAATTATTCCAAATTTCGACGCCCTTTCCTTCCAAAATCCAAGTTAAAATCTCTGAAATGTGAAAGACAACACATGGCGAAGACAATCCTATATGTACAAATAGTTTTATCAGTCTTGGATAGCGCGGTCGATATAGCGACTGGCTGCGGAGTTCGAGTCCCGGTAAGGTCAAGAATTTTCTCTTCTCCACAGATTCCAGACCGAGTCTGGGGTCCACCCAACCTCCTATCCAATGGGTACCGGTGGCTCTTTCCCCAGAAGTAAAGCTGGTGAGTGAAGCTGACCACTCACCTCTAACTAGTGCCGAGGTCAAGAAAACGTGGATCTATACATCCACTCCGGCCGGTCACGGTAGCCGAGCGGTCTAAGGCATGTACTGTCTTCGCTCGCTTGGAAGCCGAGATCGTGGGTTCGAAACCCACTGAGGGCATGAATGTTTAGTTTGTGTGTGCGTTTTTCTGTGTTTGTGTACAGGTAGAGGCCTTGCGACGAGCTGATCACCCGCCCAAGGAGTCCTACCGAATGTGTAAGATCTAGAAAACCCGAAGTGAACGGAGAAGTTCATGGAGGTAGGCCTAGGCCCACTGGGGCTGCAGTGCCAAGGAAAAAACAAAATACATCCACTCCCCCATACGGCTTCATGGCATAGGGCTTAATTAGTTAGGCACAGGGACAACTTTTAATGTTTCAGTATTTCGGGGTAAGCGGACTGGGGACCCCCGTTGAGGAGGAGCTCCCACCCTTGCAGCTGTAAGGGTTGCAATACAGGTCTGGCCGGCCCTGACTACCGCTACGCTAACCTGCTCAATCCATACTTTACTGGGCACTATTTTGATATGGATAATAGAGACACAATCTCGCATTTTCCATTTCCCCTCCCCCACATTACATTTTTCTTAATGCTCAGATTTATTAAGAAGGAAAACTAATTTTTTTCTGTTGAGGTTATAATGCAGCCCAAGCAAGCAACAGCCCGCTCTTCAAACCCTTTCCATTCTGTATAATTCTCTTTTATTATGCTGTCTGCATTTTCTTTCCATTCCTTCTCCCCCGCTATACACTGTCATAGCTGAGAAACACTATACCGCGACGTTTTTGTCCTATCGTTTCCTACTTCTCCATATAAGAGGCCACCCACCATAACTCGACATTGTTCCTTCCTTCGCAGCAGCCCGCGCTCCCAACTCCACTATAGTCAGGTTCAACAATTTTGCTATGAGACTAACCAAGACGTCAATGAGCTTACCATAATCATTGTTGTTATTGTCATTATTATTAGCTCAGTCGGTATAGCGACTGGCTACGGGCTGGACGGCCGAGAGGCCGTAGTTCGAATCCCAGTAGGGGTAAGATTTTCTCTCCTCCACGTCGTCCAGACCGGCTCTGGGGCCCATCCAGCCTCCTATCCAATGGCAAATGGGAGTTCTTTCCCAGGGGCTAAACCGACCGGGGCATGAAGCTAACTGCTCACCTCCAAATAATCCAGAAGCCAAAAATATGTGGATTTACACATCCGCAACCTCGTACGTCTTCACGGCGTTGTGTTTAACGAATTAAGCATAGGGGCAACTTCACTTTCTTTATTATTATTATTATCCTAAAAAGCTTGAGAGAAAGGCATAATAATAATAATAATAATAATAATAATAATAATAATTCAATTCGTGTTTATTTATATACAAACTTAACAGCAGAGGCCATTTACAAAATAAGCACGAGAAGAAAAAAAGAAAAAACAAAACACAAACAAAATACAAAACAAGGCGATTTATATAATAGTAATAATGACAATAATAATACATTTTAAAGGCCACAGACCAATGTTAATTTAAAAAGGATAAAGCTATCCCTGTAACAAGTCCTGGAGGTCCATAGGCTTGTGAGAGGTCGAGGTTCCCACATTTCCTAGAGAGTCGGCTCACAGATGGCGGTAAGGTTGTCAGCCTTACGCAATGACAGCTTATTTCGAATTCTTTTCCAATTCATCGTCCAAACGTCAACCTGCGATCCGACGCCGTACAGCATCGAGAGTGACAGCGTCATCAAGCAACTCACAAATGCTGCCCATCTTAAACCAATCACATATGGAGACAGATAATATGAAGCTCTCGTACTTCATACGTGGGATCCCTGGGTGGACAGGCTAAGGATACGTACCAGTGGCAAGCTGTTGTGGACAGGTGATGAAGCCTTGGGTTCCATAAAACAGAGAATTTCTAGAAAGTCGTCTTCTAGGATCTGGCACCGTGTATTCTTGGTTTTAACCGACGTTTCGGAGGAACATATCGCTGCATTGCAGCTACTGCTCTCTGTATTCGCAACGCAATTCAACTGCCCTGAAGATGGAGGCGATATGTTCCTCCAAAACGTCGGTTAAAACCAAGAATACCCAGCGCCAGATCCTAGAAGACGACTTTCTTCATAGTCATCGCCGTGAAAACCTCAAAACTTACAGAGAATTTCTTGTTCAGCTGAAAGGCTATCTGC
Organism: Cryptotermes secundus; assembly: GCF_002891405.2. Lineage (NCBI taxonomy): Eukaryota > Metazoa > Arthropoda > Insecta > Blattodea > Kalotermitidae > Cryptotermes > Cryptotermes secundus. Next base: position 770,522 of record NW_019744412.1, read on the forward strand.
TTTTCAGTAAAATCTGGTTTAAGTTCTAAAATATTTAACTTTTGTGTTTCTCGTCCGTCAATATTGCAACACTTGTTTATTCACTACTTAAATTTTAATTTTAGTTTAACATTATACACTTTGACACTACATGTTTCGGCCCCCAAACGGCCATCTTCAGGTGTCTTGATATGTTACAAATATTTTATTAAATTATGTTAAAACTGCTATACTGTCTTAGTCCGTGTTAAAATCACACGCTGTAGTCCTCTTTTCAAGGTAAAACCAGATGAAATCCTTTGAAGTTTCTATTATACCCACGTTATTATGGTGCATTTTATTTCACATAAATGTATGTCTGTCCAGGGTGTTTGGTTTCGGCAGCTTGCCCCTCATGTTCGTAGCCTACTTTTCAGTTATGTCTGTCATATGCTCCTGGTTTGCGTGCTTCCTCCACAGCGTGTGGTGTTGTCTTTACTTAATTAAAATTAAGTAGTGAATAAAAAAATGTTGCAATATTGACGGACGATAAATACAAACGTTAATTTAAACAATTGCAACGGGATGCTGAAATACAGAATTCTAAAATATGTTTACGGTCGGTTGAAATGTAACCTTGTGAGCATTTAAAACATGAAGATTTCTATCTTCAGGAATATAACACAGTGTAAGGTCCCTTTGCTTAACTGATGAAGAGTTAAGCCATGAAGAAATATGGGCAAGTGACTGTATAGAGCTACGTTTTCTTTACCTCGGCACTAGTTGGAGGTGAGTGGTCAGCTTCACGTTCCGGCTGCTATAACCCCGGAATCCATTGGTTAGGAGGTTGGGTGGGCCCCAAAGACAGTCTGGGAGACGTGATGAAGAGAAAATTCTTGATCCTACCGTGGCTCGAACTCTGACCCCTCGGTTGTCCAGCACATACCCAGTCGCTATACCGACTGCGATATCCCGGCTCCATACAATGCTGTGTAGTCCACTGAAAGTCAACTGACGTTTCGGAGGAACATATCACCATCTTCAGTGTCGAAACCAAGCAAGAAACCAGGGTGGAAACAGGTGGCAACAGAAAAGTAGGTTGACTTTCAATGGACTATATGGCCGTTATACACAAGAATGTAGAACTCTTTATAACAACCGGTGTGAGGGCCTCAAACCCTACATTTAATTAATCGTTTACGTTTGTACCCACTCCAGTAAACAATTTCTGCAATGAATTTCTAACAGACTTCGTGTTAATCGCAGATTGTAGCCCACTTAGCTCAGTTTTGCGTGCATGATCATTCTTGTACCTAATGTTCCTTCATCCAGTGCCTCTTAACGTCCAAATTCACACTAAGTAACTTCCTAATCCTAACCCTCCCTAGGATCCTACTTCCGTTCCTCCTGGCATCTTCTATAATTAAAGCGATTCGTCATCATTATTACGAGGGAGCACCCGCCCCCGTCCCCCGCCCCTCGTGCCGACTCCGTGGCCCGTACTTTGCATGCGAGGGACGTATCTAGCCAGCCACCCTACACCGCGTTATGAAATCCAATAATTCTCACCGCATTGCCCCTGATATGGGCCCGCCCCCTACTCATGTTAACTTATCAATACAATCTCATTAACGAAGAGGAAATTGAGACTGAATTCGACTGTTTTGCCTTGAGAATGGCAAAGCAGGTAGCGCGTGCGAAACAAGATATGGCCGTAGAAGCCCACCTTAGCCCGGCTACTCATAAATCTAAGCTCCAATTTCCGTGTTAAAGAGAAGCTGCTTCTTCACTACAATTACAAGTTAAATTGGGGCAAATGACCCGCTTGTCTACTCCCGAGAGACAAGATAGTTTACTCCACAGTCATTGCTCCTCCTAGCAACATGACATGGAGGTGTATGGGGGAATATAGGTAAAGCTCCACGAATTATTAATCGTAACGTCGAGCTGGATGGGGTATTGATAATGATCTAGCCTCGTGTTCTGGAGGCACTTTATTCGAATCTCGGCTCGAACACCGATTAAACTGACCCACGTTCTCTTAGCATTTATCAGTCCCCCCAGGAAAGTACAGGGATAGAACCTCCACTGAGCCGCAAGACCTCCACCCCTCATTTATCCCTCATCCTTTACCATTCGACGTCACATACTGACAAACTAACCAACGGACTTCATGGACCTGAGTCCTTCTGAAGCAGCTGCAGGTCGCTAAACCATTCAAGAATTTCCAAAAGATTTGTGGAACCCCCAGGTTCATTAAGGTGTTCCTGAGAGTACTCCACTGGTCCCTACCCTGAGCCAGATGAATACAATCCATATCACCCCAACCTATTTCTTTAAGATCCATTTTAATATTAACCTCCCAGCTACGTCTAGGTCTTCCTAGTGGCGTCTTCTTCAAAATCCTACACACATTCCTGTTCTCTGCCATACGTGCTACCTGTCCTGCCTATCTCATCCACTTTGGCTTCTCATTCTAATTATATTTGGCGATGTGTTTAAGTTATGAAGTTCTTGCAGTTTGTATAGCGACTGACTACGGGTTGGACGACAAAGGGGTTCGGAATTCGAGTCCCAGGAGGGTCGAGAATTATCTCTTATCCACGTTGTCCAGTTCGGTTCTGGGACCCACCCAGCCTCCTACCCAGTGGGTACGGAGGGAAAGTGGCCAGGCATGAAGCTGACCACTCACCTCCAAGTAGTGACGCGGTCAGGAATACGTGGATCTATACATNAAATAATGGAAACATTAGAGTTTTTTATTGCTAGTGGGGTGCGACTAAGTCCCTTGTACTGCGGCCACTTCTGGCCCATTGTACCAGTCCCAGATGATAGGTGAGGGTGATTGTGGAGCAATTGGTTGAATGAAGATTGGCAGGGGAAACCGAAGTACTCGGAGAAAACCTGCCCCAGCGCCACTTTGTCCACCACAAATCGCACTTGATCGAACCCGGGCCGCCGCGGTGGGAAGCCAGGGACTAACCGCTTGAGCTATGGCGCGACCTAAACACTACAGATACTATGGGACCAACAGCATGCTGTGCCGCGATACTGCTGCCCAAACCATCACAGAACCTCCCCGTGTTTCACTGCTGGAACCAGGCACTCCGGACGGTAGGCTTCCTTGGGTGTTCTGCAAACGTAATCTCTGCCAGAAGGATATAGGGAACAGCGTGAAGGACGACTCATCTGACCATATCGCGCGTGCGCCTTTCCAATTGTATGATGTCCACATTTTATGGTCGTTACACCATTGTTTACGCATCTGAGCGTTACTTTCAGCAGTCAGAGGGTTAGCAATTGCAGCCCTACCGTGGATGTTGAGCTCACGTTGGACAGTTCTTGTAGAAACAGGTTCTTCAAGATGAATATTCAGTTCTGCTGTCACTTGTGCTGCAGCAGTTGTGTGATTTTTATAAACAAGCGTATGACGATCTCTTTCTGTCAATGTTGATTTTCGCTCACCGTTCCTTTTCGCTGATGTTGTCTTCCCATGGCTCGTGTATGCCGACATAGCCTTAGAAACTGTCACTCTCGATACACCTAATAATGGGTCAGATTTTTTCACAGTTGCTCCAGCTAGCCGCCCACTAGTGATCTGTCCTTTTTCAAAAACGGGACATTTCTCCCATTTTCCGATTCTTTCACAAGGACTATCACCCAACACAATCACTAATGCACTTACACAAGCACTACAGAGTGCACACAAACGGAAGTAGAACATTCAGTACTGCCAACTGAAGTTCTGGCAATGTAACCAACACAAATAATCGTGGATTAGAATCCCACTAGAGGCATGGGTGTCTGTGTGCGTTTATTCTTTGTCTGAGCTGTCCTATGTGCAGATAGCGGTCCTGCGATGGGCTTATCCTCCGTCCAAGGACTCCTGCAGACTGTGTAAAAAGATCTAGAATCTGAAAATGCGGCGAAGGTCCAACAAAGGGCTGTAGAGCCAAAGATGGATAATTAGTTAGTTAGTTAGTTGGATAGCTAATTGGTTAGTTGGTTGGTTGGTTAGGTAGGTAAGGAGTAGTTTGATATGCACATGTGATTATGATTACACTAATTTGATTAATATTAGTGAACAGTACTGGCATAATAAACTTTAATAAAATATAAACGAGATAAATATAAAGAAACAGCCAACGTCTCTGAAACAAATGAGTGTGAACTCGGAAATAAGTTCGCCATTTACGGTCGAAAGCTTGCTACAGCGGGCGTTAACAATGGCGACTGGAGCAGTGTGAAAAATAAACTGACAGCTTCAAAGCAGTTCTCGGCAAACGCACAATATGGAATATAGGTTTAATTATGAAACCGTTTTGAAAAGTGACCATATTCTCGTACAGTGACACGGCGCATGCCATAAATCGCGGGCCATAATTTCCTGTGCTCTTCCGTGGCTTGCACTCACGGGACTAACAGAAATCCAAGTTTAATTTAATAACACTGTGCATTGGGAGGGGGGGGGCAACAGGAGCAAAGGAAATTGTGCAGATTCAATCAGAACATGAAATAACAACACAGCAGCCAAACTGTGTCGCTTTGGTTACAACAAAATATTTCATATATTTATGACCTCATGAATTTAAACTAAACCAAGCCGCCGTGTGTAATTGTGTAACTCGGTATAAGACCAAATACGTCAGAGNGTTAGTTAGTTAGTTGGACAGCTAATTGGTTAGTTGGTTGGTTGGTTAGGTAGGTAGGTAGGTAAGGAGTAGTTTGATATGCACATGTGATTATGATTACACTAGTCTGGTTAATATTAGTGAACAGTACTGGCATAAAAAAATGTAATAAAATATAAACGAGATAAATATAAAGACACAGCCGACGTCTCTGAAACAAATGAGTGTGAACTCGGAAATAAGTTCGCCATTTACGGTCGAAAGCTTGCTACAGCGGGCGTTAACAATGGCGACTGGAGCAGTGTGAAAAATAAACTGACAGCTTCAAAGCAGTTCTCGGCAAACGCACAATATGGAATATAGGTTTAATTATGAAACCGTTTTGAAAAGTGACCATATTCTCGTACAGTGACACGGCGCATGTCATAAATCGCGGGCCATAATTTCCTGTGCTCTTCCGTGGCTTGCACTCACGGGACTAACAGAAATCCAAGTTTAATTTAATAACACTGTGCATTGGGAGGGGGGGGGCAACAGGAGCAAAGGAAATTGTGCAGATTCAATCAGAACATGAAATAACAACACAGCAGCCAAACTGTGTCGCTTTGGTTACAACAAAATATTTCATATATTTATGACCTCATGAATTTAAACTAAACCAAGCCGCCGTGTGTAATTGTGTAACTCGGTATAAGACCAAATACGTCAGAGCTAACTGCAATCGCTCTGAAGTTACGTAAGGAACGGAAACCTCAAGCTCTGCATACACCGGGTCCACGAAGTCCTTGTCTAATTTACTGAAATTATGGTAAAGCAAACCCTCGCTAGGCCACGCCATAGCTCAAGAAGTTAGTCGCTGGCTTCCCATCGCGGGAGTCCGGGTTCCATCCCAGGCCTGGTGACGTGGGATTTGTGGTGGACAAAGTGGCGCTGGGGCAGGTTTTCTCCGAGTACTTCGGTTTCCTCTGCCAATCTTCATTCCACCAACTGCTCCACAATCACCCTCACCTATCATCTGGGGCTGGTACAATAGGCCAGAAGTGGCCGCAGTACAAGGGACCCCACTAGCAATAAAAAATAGGGGTGAGTGACCATTAGACAGGGTATGAATTGGATCACATTCGGTAAATTTCAGCAGTTTCTTCATTTTACGTAACCCGTACACACACGACGGGCGCCATGCAGAAGTTGGCCCGTCCAGGCAACATCCTCCAAAACGACTCCTCTAGCACCATTTTTAACAGGACTGTGGCGTGAATTTAGGATGAGATCTTCTGGCATTTTACAAGATGTTCATATATGAAGGCAGGCACTAACATTTCTGAGGAATAAGGTGCCTACATCTTCAGGATCAATATTGGTGATGGAGATAGCACGTTCCTTCGAAACGACGGTACCTCTCTACTAAAATACATGACGTCGCACCTCATAACAACTGCAAACTTAAACTTTTATAACATTATTATCATTTCTCTGTGCCAAAATATGTAAAGTGATTGTGTTTCACGAAGTTTTCAATCAAAATGATGTGATCAAATCTTGGATTCCCAGTCGTGTACTATATTACCATTCTTGATTTCACCAGCTTCACAGAATTTTTTTAATGCTAGTGAGGTGGGACTAAGTCCCTTGTACAGCGGCCACTTCTGGCCTATTGTACCAGCCCCAGATGATAGGTGAGGGTGATTGTGGAGCAATTGGTGGAATGAAGATAGGCAGGGGAAACCGAAGTACTCGGAGAAAACCTGCCCCAGCGCCACTTTGTCCGCCACAAATCCCAATGGGCCAGACACGAGTTCGAACCCGGGCCGCCGCGGTGGGAAGCCAGCGACTAACCGCTTGAGCTATGGCGCGGCCCTTCACAGACATGTATGAAGTGTTCAATAATAAAACTTCCCATTGTTTCGTCATTCCCCTCTCCTTCCCTTTTCATCAGCCGTCTGGCTCAATATGCAAAATTCGAGGAAGGGCAAAAATGAGTTAGCTACGCAGGTAGATCGTTGATCAGTTAACTGGTAACTGCTTAGTGCAAAATTGTGGTCTTCTGCATAGGCCCCAGAGCCGGTTTAGATGTTGTGGAGAAGAGAATAATCTTGCCCTTGTCGGGAAGCGAACCCTGGCTTCCCAGCCCGTAACCCGTCCCTATACCAACTGAGCTATCCCGATTCCTTAACTGACATTTAGTAACGTTTCCCGTTAATACCAACCTTCCTAATCACATCGAGCCTGGAGGGGTTATAAGTAAAATGTAGACGGTACCTACGCAATAGAGCGTCGAACGATAAGACGATTCATCGACGCATAATTTGAGAGAATTTGTAAGGAAATGGTCGTGGCCTAATCCATATTTTAGCGTTAACAGCTGTTGCTAGACAACAGGCGAATAAACAGAGGTGTTATGGCAACCCGGTTCTAGGCAACGGTCCGGTAAACAGGCCTCTACATTAACAGAGTTACTGTTGAAAACAGTGTTATCTACTCGGTCCGTGCAAGGGGCTATAAGAAAGACAAGTGGGGTGACCCAGACTGGGCCTCCGTGTGGAGGCGATGAAAAGGGATGTCTCAATCTGAGAGAGTCATATATGGTCCCGAGACCCCAGGGACTTGGACCCGAGAAAGAGTGCGCTGGCAAGGACCAGCAGCATATACAAAATACAGACATGTCCTCTCGCCAGAGAGGGCGCCCCACAGAACAAGACTGTAACACTTAAAGGGTAATAAATATCTGGTCATGAGCCCCAGACTGACTGACCGTCAGTTACAGTTTGACTTTGACTTTGATCCAGTCAGTCACCCATGTGGAGGAGTGTTCGAATGCCTCCACCGTAGCACTGCGATTCGTAGGAGGCGACGAAAAAGGAAAGCAGTGCCTGGGCCACCCTGTTCCTGCAGGATGTAAATACGGCGACCTAGGCCTCCAGGCTGGGAGAGTCTCGAGTGCGTGACAGTAAAATATGGTCATGAATCCCAAGGGACTCGAGCCCGAGCATGACTGCGCTGGCGAGGACCAGCAGCAATTGTAAATGACATACCTATTCTCTGGTCATAGAGGATGTTATATAAGGACTATAAATGCAAGTGTTCAGTTGAGAAAAATAATTGGTCGTGGATCCCAAGGGGCTTAGCTCCAAGATGAACTGATTCGCGGTAAACCGTCAGTCGTAAAGTGACTCTGACTCTGATACCGGCCCAGTCAGTTGAGAATCGGCAGTCGAGTTCCGGAGTAGTCAGTCGAAAGTCAGCCTGTGAAGAGAAGGTAAGTAGGAAGTTGAAGAGAAATGGCCGCCGGCCTGGGACCCAGTTAGTCGGGAGTTGTGAATTAAGAGAGTTCACTTGTGGGATATTCCCTGGACAGGAAGGACCTGAGCGCGGGAAGCCAAAGAATCTCCAATGTTAAAGACGTTGCCAAGGAACGGCCAGTGAAGACACTGCAGAAAACACTGGAGAAGACTTAGTGTTTGCAGTAGTGATTAGAGGTGGGCTGTAATTACTTGAAGTTCTGAGTGATGTGTGTAAGTGGTGAATAAATCTCTTTACCAGTCCGTACCCTGTCTATAGTCACCCTTAAATCGTGACGATATATTATCCAGGCATTTGCCTAGAGGAAGAGGGGAAAACCATGAAACACTTTAGTCATGCTTGCCTAAATTTCGTTCGAGAGTCGAAATGTGTACCTCCTGAACATATGCATTGAGCGTCAGACCTTAGAATTAGCTGGTTACGGTCACACAACGGTTGAATGATGAAACCAGAAAGGTTTGTGGGTGTGTAGTAGACAAGGAAGTTGTGTAGGTATTTCAGACAGTTATTTAGGCCAGTTTTGTATGCAGAGGGTATGTCAAGACAAGCAGAGTAGTAACATACAGCTCATTATTATAATTGGACAATTTGTACTCCGGTCGGCTTGTGACTTGCATGGCTCAAGAAGATCGCTGAGGTTAATTCAAGTGTCTTGTATGTAAAACTGGAAACATTTTTATGGGCAACAGGATGGAAGGGCCAATAAAAGTACCTGAGACATATAAAGACTTGAAATACCTGCCTACTGTAGGCCTGTACCGCACACAACACACAACACCCTTTGTCCTAAGCAGCATATCGCTCCGTGTGAATGACCTCGTGGAGAGCTCCAGACTGGAGCGCTAATTCGCCGACACAGTGTACAGGTTACGCTGTCTCAAGTGTCACTGAGCGTGCGTCATCACACAATCAGGCAGATCATTAGAATGTTACTCCATTATAAATTCAACAAAGGCGTCGTGTGTTCGATTCTCGGCCTGGACACTGACTATATTGACTGAGTTTCATCCTCAGTTCCTACGGGCCGAATTCCGAGTTAGTACCTCAAATTAGGCCACAAGCGCTCCCTTCCACATCTTTCCCGATTCATCATTCATTAACCTATTAAAAACGGAAACAGGTCCAGGTACAGTAAACTGCTGCTGGTCCTCGCCAGCAGAGTCCTTCTTGGTTTCGGACCCCGTCGGGAGCCATGGCCAAATATTTGTTCGTTTGAAGACTGTTTGTGTGCTTTGAAATTGGGCCTCGTCTTCGAAGAGAGGACCTTTTTAAGACCGGACTTCTTCTAAACAATATACGAACAAGAGCTCAGTTCATACCTCACAGGAATCCCATTACGTCTCCGCTACGAAGACTAGCTGTTTAGAGAAAGAGTCGCTGTCTATTGTGAGAACTATACGGAACACAAATATAGCTTCAGTTCGTACCTCACAGGAAACACATCACATCTCCGCGTCACTTCCAGAGGATGGTAAACTTGTCCGCGCCATAGCTCAAGCGGTTAGTCGCTGGCTTCCCACCGCGGCGGCCCGGGTTCGATCCCGCGTCTGGTCAAGTGAGATATGTGGTGGACAAAGTGGCACTGGGGCGCGTTTTCTCCGAGTACTTCGGTTTCCCCTGCCAATCTTCATTCCACCAAATTCTCCATCATCATAATCACCCGGGGCAGGTACAATAGGCCAATCAGTGGTCGCTGTGCCGAGTGGACCCAGCTGGACTCCACCCCCCACTAAGCGAATTAAAAAAATAAAATAAAAGAAGGTAAACTTCATAATCGGTCCCATGGCGGCTTCCAATCTCACATGGCTGCATTGTGATGCTGATGATAGATTTGATTCGGACGTCACTAGCTGATGGATTGCAATCCGATAAGAAGTATTATGTAACCTTATAGCTCAGTCAGTATAGTGACAGGCTACGTGCTGGACGGCCTGTGTTCAATCCTTGCAGAGTCAATAGATTTTCTTTTATCCACAGTGTCAACATCGACTCTGGGGTCAATCCACCCTCCTATCGAATGGGTACCCGGGGGAAAACGCTGTATGGGCGTGAAGCTGACCATTTGCCTCCATCTAGTGCCGAGGTGAAGAACGGTGGAGCAACACATCCACTCCCCCATACGTCTTCATGGCGCAATGCCTAATAAATTAAACTTAGGGCCAACTTTACCTTTATTATCTAACCCTTTAAAGCACGATGGTTTTATACACACTACTTGCTTTATTTACGCATGGCAGAAGAGCGGCTCTGAAAACCTGAAATGACGGTTCGGCTTTGAAGGAACTGTAGTTGGCACTTACAGGGACGCGTTAGAAAAATCTGCATTTTCCTCTCATATTTAGTTCCATACGGCTCTCAGAAAGGGCACGCGGTAGCGTAATTGGTTGAGGCCATATGATACAAGCCGAAAGGTAGTTGGTCCGATTCTCGATGAAGACATTCGATTTTTCAACTTACCTAATCCTTCCAGCAGCCATATGACCCTGGGGCCGACTCAGCCTCTAACCGAAATGAGTACCAGGAATATTTCTAGGAGTAATGGGCGGAAAGCGAGTAAGGTTGACCTCACCGTCATCTGTGAGCCGATTGTTTAGAAAATGTGGGAGCCTCGACGTCTCACAATCCTATGGGCCTCCACGGTCTGTTACAGGGATAGCTTTGCCTGTTTTACCTTTTACGGTACTCAGAACAAGGAGCGATTATTAGCATTTCCTTGAACAGCATCAACTAACTGGTCTTAGAGATGGAGAAGAGATCTGTTTACTGTTGTGTAAAAAGGGTAAAATTGTCTCTTTGTTTATCTCTTCAAGCACTAAGCCATGAAGGCGTATGTGGAGTGGATGTATAGATCCAGGTTTTCTTGACCTCGGCACTAGTTAGAGGTGAGTGGTCAGCTTCACGACCCGGAAGCTTTACCACGGGGGAAAGAGTCCCGAGTACCCAATGGAAAGGAGGCTGGGTGAAACCCAGAAGTGGTCTGGAAGACATGGAGAAGAGAAAATTCTTGCCCCTACTCTAACCCCTCGGCAGTCCAGCCCTTAGCCAGTCACTATACCGACTGAGCTATTCCTACTCCCTTACTCTGTGGTACGAACTGAATATTTAGCTATAAATGAGGCGAGATTGCAGCTCGGATGTTTGAGTATCAGCTTATTTAAACAAAACTTCATCTGTTCGGCTTATACAGCATTGAAAGGGTAAACCTGTTTCTGACGTTTAGTTAAGCACCACTCCATGAAGAGGTATGTGGGAACGGAGGTATACCTGCAGGCATTTCTGGACAGTTTCACGCTCCGGCCGCTTTACTTCCTAGGAAACAAACCCACACACCCAGAGATCAGAAGGCTGGTTGGACCCCAGAACCAGCATGAATGCGGGTAACAAGACAGATATCCTTAACCCTGCATGGTATCGAACCACGATTCTCCGGTTAGCGAACCAGTGGGGATGACCGGTCCTCCCTCTCCCTATATTCGTACCGTTTTCTTATATCTTGAAGTTGAAGACAGTACGTTCACCCGAAACGTCGGTAATGATCCATTAGACTACACGGTATCACATCTCAGAAGGCAGTGATCTGCGCTTGTGTTTCTTTCTCTCGTAAAGGGTGCGTTACATTTGCGTGCGCAGCCACAGCTAGCGAGCGCATTCCTCTCGGTCAAAAGGTCTTCTTCAGGCTGTTGTGCCCATGCGCCGGTAAACGTGAGCGCAGCGGCTAATGGCAGTTAACACAAGATAAAAATGCGGAAAAGTGACCTCACGAATCCCGCCGTAATGCACGTTAGGAGTCGCTTCACGGGTGTGTTTAATCACGTGTCACTGGCCTCTTAGGCAATAAGATCGCAAAAATCATCTCTCCTCTATTGTTCAGCTTGGAATCCGTGAAGATGCATTTCTTAAACACAGGGCCTTTATAAATGGTTTTGGTGGTAAGAAATTAGTGAATTTCGGAAATTGCTACAAACAAAAACACGACATAACGTGAAAAAATGCAAGAAAACTCACCAGGTTTATCTCGAGATGTTCGTTATGTGTTACCCGGCGAACATCGATACGGTCTTCGAATTCTTCCCATGTATGCAACAGCTCTGGCTCGTCGACGTTAGCTACGCCTTGTGAAATTCACTCTTGAAGCTCTCGAGAGGACTGGGACATAGAAGGGGGTATGCCTGGCCTTTCACGCATCCCTATTAAGTAGAAATCGCATGGGGTGAGATTCGATGATCTATTGTGCATTTCAAATTGTATACGTCATTTCCTTCCACAGTGACTGGAGGGTCACTCGTGACCGATATGTTACAATCAATTTTACCAACAAAAATATGAGTTACTTTGATGTTTTCAAGTTGATTCATGATTTTATCTGTAACTTTTTCGAAAATACACATATTTCTTCTACCCCAAATCATTTACAATAGTCTTGTATTATTTCAGCAGTAACTCCGTGAAGCTGAGCCCTTCTTGAGAAGACGCCACTTGTGCAGCTACTTAACATCTTTCCAGCATTTTATGTTGACAAGAGCCCTCCACTGGTCCCTATCCCTATCCCTATCAGACGAATCCAGGCCACAATATCCCATCCTGTCGCTCTGAGATCCATTTTAATATCATCCACCCACCTATGTCTTGGTCTTCCAAAGTGGTCTCTTTCCGTTTGGCTTTCCCACCAATATCCTATATGCATTCCTCTTCTCTTCAAATCGCGCTACACGCCCTGCCCATGGCATCCTCCTTGACTTGGACATTCTAATTATACTTGGCGGAGACTACAAGTTATGAAGCTCTGTTTTGAAGATTACTGTTAAAGTGCAGGTTACATACATACATAGTGCATCCGAGTGGTCCCCATTTCGCTACGCGTTCATAGGTCTCAGGCTCTAGGTTACCTTGCAACAAGTTCATTTTTCTGCTATCTCAAACCACAAACCGTCGAATTCGAGGATGGCTGCTAATAAGAAATTACAAAGGAATCAGGAGGAAGTTGTCGTGGCCTATTCGAGATAGTATACCTCAATTTGCCTGGAGGGACTCAGGAAAAGAAAACCAATCAGTGCAACCCCGTTCCAGCCGAGATTCGAAACAGCCACCTCATGAATACACGCCTAAAGCGCTAGAGCTTGAACCAATCTATTCGGTTGCAAACTGTTAAGAAATAAAGAAATTTACCCACGTTTCGGAGGAATTCATTGCCTCCACTTGTAGGGTAGAATAATAAACGGAACAGGAAAGCACTTGAAGTCTGATACTTGCTTTCAGGGCTTCATTTTTAATTCGCTTAGTGGGGGGGGGG
>NW_019744412.1:783820-795323 GCF_002891405.2 Cryptotermes secundus
GAGAAAACCTGCCTCAGTGCCACTTTGTCCACCACAAATCCCAAACGACCAGACCCGGGATCAAACCCGGGCCGCCGCGGTGGAAAGCCAGCGACTATCCGCTTGAGCTATGGCGCGGCCTTTGCTTTCTGGGCTTACTTTTGATGCTGAAAATGCAGGCAATACGTTCCACCGAAACGTCGGTAAATTTGTACCTGATACCACAGTGTCACAGCCCATATTATATATCTATAATTATGCCAAGTTCGTGCACAAAGGAAGGATCAGGTGTACACGTATGTACAATACGTACGTCGGCTGAAGCGGTTTGCACTTCGAGAAACGCGAGTTGTAACTCAGCCAATTGCGTTCTTCAGTCCTCGCGTACAGCCTATCGCCCCTTTGTATAACCCAAGCACTGCACTGCAAGTTCTGTCACTGTCATTGACATGTCTTCTTTAACAACACAAGGCCCACGTCAACCACCTGCTGATACCTGTTTCGTATTCTGTCGAATTAAATGCCGTCTTTAATATCCATCAACCTCGAAATATGATACCACTGAAACAGGTGTTTCTTCCTGGGGAAATCTACACCCCCCCCCCCGTTACAGATAACGAATTAATAATAAATTGAAGTAAAAGATATGAAGTTACACGACTACAGCCAAAAGTCAGTCTTGGCCTTCTTGTGGAGGTACTGCTCCACTCCTTCCTAACCTACAGCAATAAAAGTAAATGATTCTCATTACAGCCCACTGTGAGCCTTACCGCCTTATTGGATATTGTCACGTGTGTGTGACTATTACACGGGGTATGGCTTGGAAAATTGAATTTATTGCACATATACGATTAACTCATAATTATAAGCAATATAGCAATACAAGCTAATCCCTGCACTTTACAGTTCATTAGTGTCTTATGTCTATTACAGTCTCCACTATCCGTTTCCTGGCAACGTATTTTAATACATGAACTGTAAAAGTCTCACTATAATTGCAGTACACATAAAATCTTCTTTTTCCAGCCGCACTCTTGCAGTTCAACCGAATTCGTTGCCATCTCTTTCCAATCATCTCCGACTGCCGTCCCAGGAGACTCCCTCAATTCTTGTTTCAGAGAGAATCAGAGAGTTACTTTACGACTGACGGTTTACCGCCAATCAGTTCGTCTTGACGTCAAGCACCTTGAGGCCCACAACCAGACATTTTATCCAACTGAACTCTTGCAGTAATAGTACTAATGTAACATCCTCTCTGAGGACTCACCAAGTCCATGTCACATTGCGATTGATGGTCAGTCAGTCAGTCAGTAAGTCTTGGTGTCGAGCCCCATTTGGGGCGGACCCAACAGAAAACGCCGTTTCCATCGTTATAGCTCGATTGTTGCTTGATTCTTCCTTGTCGCGGTAACATGCTTACCGAGCCGTTGCCCAGAAATCAACGTCTACTCTGGCTCCGATATTCCGGCTTCCAGGCGTCATGTCACATTATGATGCCGTTCAGTCTGGTATAGAAGTATTTTCCTTTTTGCTTTCTTGGGGTGGGGTGAGACCTCCCACTTTGTACGTCGGCCACTAACTGGCCTATTCTACCAGCCCCGGATGATAGATGATGACGAATGTAGAACAATCGGTGGAATAAGAATTGGCAGGGGAAACCAAAGTACTGGGAGGAAACTTTCCCCAGTGCCACTTTGTGCACCACAAATCCCACATGACCTTACCTGGGCTCGAACCAGGACGGTCGGGGTGGGAAACCGCTAGTACAAAGTAACAAGGTTTAAGACGGACTTGCTGCATTCAGCTTTAGAGTAAGTGAAGCTTCTATTCCGATGATGCGAATGCGCTAAAATGATTTAAAAATATTTCTGAAATAATCAATTTGAGGCAGCCGGTTTTTTCCGAAACGTCGGTACATTTTAAATAGACTAAACGGCGTCAGAGCACAGAAGACAACAATCGTCTCAGTAAATAGAATGAACTAATGGCAGCATCATCAAATAAATCATCACTACAATGAATATTTTTATGTCGGGGTTGAGAGAACAGCAATATAGGCCTATGTACACCTCAAATCCCATATCACATTATTTTTGCTGACAGCAGCAGTTGTATAAACCAAAGGAATGCAGACAATAACAATTTCTCACGGCGCATTTCAGATGATTGTTTAGAAATCGAACTGGTACCAGAGGTCATCTGGAGAGAAACATGTCAACATAAGCAAGTTACACCGCAATCATTTATACATATGTAAACTGATTGATCAGTACGAATTACATTTTTGACCAATCACATCGTCGAATAGTAGACGTTAGGTCCAATCAAGAATTTGTCACAAGGAATTAAATTATGAACGCGGTCTTAATGAGCTAGTTCACAGCCACATCCGCTCCTTTTGCCTTGAGTTAAAGAGCGAATGACGTCAAAACGATCCGACGTAATAAATGAAACTTAACAGGGTTTGATAGGGGCACAGGCTTAGCGAATGACACTTCATGTAATGGAGTCCTACATTAACACATGACACCTCGAATGGCGCCGAAAGTCTCTGCACTTTGATATCGCAATCTGCTGTTAATTCACATTTTACAGCTGGGAATTAGTTACAGTCAAAATCTCTTGTTTTTCAATCGGTTTAAGAGTATCTTTCATAGATACTGTAAGGTTGTGGAAAGTATTGGATATGTTATCTGGACTTTTCCAATTTCTTCCTGTCCCAGGATACAAAAGTGAAAGGTGCGCTCTTATTAACACATATGATACATTCTAAGTTAAGAAGAAAAACACGTTTGAAGAAACTTTTATTCCCAAAACACTGACATGAACACAAGTTGCCAGTAACACTTCCGTTATTTCGTTTATTTCTTTAACGGCCTCGAATCTGAGGCACTGACAGCGTCAACAAACAAGAGGTTCTGCCAAGAACTATTTTTTCACATATATATTATACATAATCTGCGGAACCGGCAATAAATGTATATGTTCAATAAGTATTGGATCGTGAATGAGTTATGCCCAGTACCATAAAAAAAAATTGCTTAGTGGAGGGGGGGGTGGAGTCAAACTGGGTCCACTCGGCACAGCGGCCACTGATTGGTCTATTGTAGCCTGCTCCGGGTGATTATGATGATGGAGAATATGGTGGAATGAAGATTGGCAGGGAAAACCGAAGTACTCGCCACTTTGTCCACCACAAATCCCACTTGACCAGACCCGGGATCGAACCCGGGCCGCCGAGGTGGGAAACCAGCGACTAACCGCTCAAACTATGGCGCGGCCTGTCCAGTACCATAACTCATATACTCTTTCTTTTGTTCACTTAGGTATCATTTTAATTACTATATTGGGGGTTTACTGAGGCCTGTCTCTTACAGTTAGGACGGTGTAAGTTTTCAGTTTGTGTGTAGTTTCGTTATTGTCCAGTAGGTTCACTGCTAGTGCGTTTGTGTGGTTTTCTAATTTTCTTAAGTGTTTGGTATTCCACTATTTTATTTCACTGAGCACTGCGTTCTTTTGTAGATCTTCATAGATCCTGTGGCTGTTTATGTACCGAGGTGCGTTCAGAAAGGATCGGAGAGTCTTGGATTGAAGAAGAACTAATTCCCTACTTTCCTTCTGTAAGACAGCGACAGCATATAAAACTCACTAGGTCTCTAGTTGTTTCGTATATGTATACTGTCATTGTCTAATTGCACGGAGAGCTACTTAATAACACGACACACAGTAACTCAACAGGTCTCTAGTTGTTTCGCATATACTCTCATTGTCTAATTGCACGGAGAGCTATTTAATAACCCGACACACAGTAACTCACTAGGTCTCTAGTTGTTTCGTATATACTGTCATTGTCTAATTGCACGGAGAGCTACTTAATACCCCAGCACACAGTAACTCAACAGGTCTCTAGTTGTTTCGCATATACTCTCATTGTCTAATTGCACGGAGAGCTACTTAATACCCCAGCACACAGTAACTCAACAGGTCTCTAGTTGTTTCGCATATACTCTCATTGTCTAATTGCACGGAGAGCTACTTAATACCCCAGCACACAGTAACTCAACAGGTCTCTAGTTGTTTCGCATATACTCTCATTGTCTAATTGCACGGAGAGCTACTTAATACCCCAGCACACAGTAACTCAACAGGTCTCTAGTTGTTTCGCATATACTCTCATTGTCTAATTGCACGGAGAGCTACTTAATACCCCAGCACACAGTAACTCAACAGGTCTCTAGTTGTTTCGCATATACTCTCATTGTCTAATTGCACGGAGAGCTACTTAATACCCCAGCACACAGTAACTCAACAGGTCTCTAGTTGTTTCGCATATACTCTCATTGTCTAATTGCACGGAGAGCTACTTAATACCCCAGCACACAGTAACTCAACAGGTCTCTAGTTGTTTCGCATATACTCTCATTGTCTAATTGCACGGAGAGCTACTTAATACCCCAGCACACAGTAACTCAACAGGTCTCTAGTTGTTTCGCATATACTCTCATTGTCTAATTGCACGGAGAGCTACTTAATACCCCAGCACACAGTAACTCAACAGGTCTCTAGTTGTTTCGCATATACTCTCATTGTCTAATTGCACGGAGAGCTACTTAATACCCCAGCACACAGTAACTCAACAGGTCTCTAGTTGTTTCGCATATACTCTCATTGTCTAATTGCACGGAGAGCTACTTAATACCCCAGCACACAGTAACTCAACAGGTCTCTAGTTGTTTCGCATATACTCTCATTGTCTAATTGCACGGAGAGCTACTTAATACCCCAGCACACAGTAACTCAACAGGTCTCTAGTTGTTTCGCATATACTCTCATTGTCTAATTGCACGGAGAGCTACTTAATACCCCAGCACACAGTAACTCAACAGGTCTCTAGTTGTTTCGTATATACTGTCACGGATTTACAGGGTTTGGACTGGATGATTGGATGTATTAGCGCCTCCTTGTACAATCTCTCTTAAGCACAGTCAGTTACAATAACACAAGAAATGACTGCCTAGGACTCGCTCCTACCAGACTACATGACGTCACATTTTCATATTCACCACACTCAGTCAGTAGCTACATTAAATGAATGACGAATTGGAAAGGACATCGAAGTAAGCAGATGTTGCCTAATCAAAGAACAATTCCAGCGTCTACCTAGAGGGGCTGAGGAGAACCACAAATACATCACTCAGTATAGTCGGTGTACTGGTCGAGATTCAAAGAGAGCACTACCCGAATACAATTCCAGAACTAAAAGTTTACCCACATATTCAGTTGCTACGTTATGACACGTGCAGTCTGGTAGGTGGGTTATGTTTCATATGCGTTCATCGGAAACATTTAAAACAGCAAACCAGAATATACGATGTCACAGATGTGTATGCCAGAAAATTACGATATTAATTTCTTTTCTCTACATCAAACAATCGGTTCATATGCCCGATATATGTATGTACGTGGTGTGACTGAAAGACGCGGACAAATGTTTGGTCACGAGTTCAACATAACAAAACAAGAAAAATCAACGTGAGTCCTCGTATTTGTGGGTTATAGCTGATAAAATTATGTGTAGACACCAGCAGCAGTTTAACATTAATTTGTGGGCAGGGATTGTTTGTGACTGTTTGGTAGGCCCGCATGTCTTACCACAGCGGCTTACAGGCAACCACTACCGAGATTTCCTCTCACACGATCTGCGAAAGCTACTGGCAGACAGAGCACGAGTGGGGTACATGCATGTTGGGAGTTCCGTGCTGTGCGATATGTTCTCGCTATCATGACTGATGACCCACTGCATGACCTCCACGCCCCACGCCCCACGCCAGATTTCAATCCTCTGGATATTCACCTGTGAGGACACCTGAACACCCTTGTGTATGCAGTTCCTGTTGACAACGAAGAGAAACTTCACTATTCCACTGTAGAAATCTGTCAGACTATCCACAACCGCCCCGGCATCTTTGCATGGATGAGGCGGTCCGTCATGGGACGCGAATCTCATGGAGTTCATTTTGAACACTTGTTATAAATGTATGCTTTCTGCTGTTCCTCACAAATAATTTCCAGAAACATGCTGATATGGACATTTTTGCCTGAAATTTATCAGCACCTTACCGTTACACTCTGTATATACAGGACGAGAGGAACTGATACAAAGTCCGTTAATACAAATAACTCTTGTGAATTTGTAACCGACAGCTCGCAAAGTGAACTTGCTTAGACGAGCGAGTGTCCTTATTCTCAAGCCCCAGTTATGAATATTTGGTTAAACAAAGGCCAGACCTTACATAAGGACACCAAAAGTTTTCTGTCTAAGGTAAGATGGGGCAAGTGTGAATTCGGGTAGAAGCTCGTTGTAAACAGATATTTGTTCAATGTTAGTAGCATCAAGTGCTGACACAACGAATTTTATCGCATATTACGCAGTGTGGGTGAACTTTTCTTTCGCATGTTGACAGTAAGGTGAGCAACCTACAGATTCCTGCTAATTCCATGGCGCGTTGTGTATTAGCAAGAGAAGTGATCTGTTTTCCGTGATTGAGAGCTTATGGAATATTCTGGTTGATTCACATGTTTCTACACGTGACGTAAAGACGAAACAATTCCAAGAGTTGCCCATTATTTGTGCACGAATAATTAATTATATTTCACCTGTCCCGTCATGCTAATGGATTGTGTGAGTGCAAATGTGACAAATAGGGCAAATGTAAACTGACATATTAATAATGTTTCCTTCTTTCTGCTTTTGGAGTCGGTAAATGTATGCTGAAGTTCCTGTTAGGTTTAATAATATTCCAGAAATTAACCCGAAACCGGGAAGAGAACAGGTAAGATTTACGTTGCCTAGAAGAAATTAGCCGTAGACCGTGAGGATCTCTCATTAAATAGTTTAGAAAGGGTAAGGGTGATTTCTTCCACTGGTCATGCGCAGAATACATATCTATTTAATTTATTTTAACTTGTGGTTTATTCATCTAAACGGCGGGGCATGCGGTAGCGTAGTGGTTGAGGTGCTACGCTACAAGCCGGAAGGTCGCGGGTTCAAATCCCGATGAGGTCATTGGATTTTTTCAGTTGACCTAATCCTTCCAGCCGCACTAGGCTGGGATATACTCAGGCTCTAACAGAAATGAGAACCAGGAATTAATTAAATAATTTTCCGGGGAGTAAAGCGCGGCCGGCGCACAAGGCTGACAACCTTACCGCCATCTTTGAGTCGATTGTCTAGATAATGTGGGACCCTCAACGTCTCACAACCCTATGGGCCTTCACGGCCTGGTACAGGGATAGCTTTGCTTTACTTTACTTCATCGAAACGGCCGATAGCTCATATTGTAGACCATTGAGGTGTATTTCAAACTTATATAACGACGCTGTCAGTAGCTTTTGTTTCCCCTCGCTCCCACTTTGGAGCATAGGGCTGATTTCTCAGTTTCATTGATCAGTTTTACAGACGGTAGGACTCCTTGGACGGGTGATCAGCTCGTCGCAAGACCTCTACCTAAATACAGGACAACACAGACACAGAACAAACACATACACACACAGAGGCCTCCGTAGTCTAGAGGTAACGTTCCAACCTCATGACTCGTGGTACGCGGGTTCAAATACCCGGCGGAGGTCGTCGAATTTTTAAGGGCGGAAAAATTCAGGGAACAAGTCCTCCGGGAGGGACTTTAAGCTGTGTGTCCCGTGTCGTAACTTTACGGCACGTAAAAGAACCTCATATCCCCAAAGGGGATCACTGAGCCAAATTCCAGGACGTTTCCCGCCCAACAATAGTCTCTAAGGCCTCTGATAGATGGGGGAAGCATTATAGACACCGCTAAGCAAGTGGCCGAACTCGCTTGCTCGGCGGGACTGATGGTACGCACCATTTATCGGTAGGGTATAGAGACTGGTAGAATATCATAGAGGGAAGCACAATAGATCAAACTGGTCGCGGTGCATGGGGAAACCTCCATGCCTGGTGTGGGACTTGAACCCACGATCCCCGAGCGAGCGGAGACAGTATATGTCTTAGTTCGCCCGGGTACCGTGACCGGCCTGTCAGTAGCTTAGACCAGTGTTTCTCAACCGCTGGGCCGCGACCCAGTACTGGGCCCTGGCATCAATTATACCGGGCCCTCGTCTTGTAGAAAAAAAATTTACCGGGCCGCGGTCTGACAAAGGTTGAGAACCGCTAGCTTAGACTACACAGAAATGAATGATTGGATGGTTATTTCTTACACTTTTTGTGGTTTATATATTTTGACTCTCGTCGCTCAGGCTACGTTGCGTAGAATTATAAGATGATTGATAAATTGCAAATACAAGACGATGTCGAAGAAGCTGTAGTGGCCCAAATGGAGGTACCGTCCCAGTATTTACCACGAGAGACTGAAGAATATCACGTGAAAAAGTAATCAAGACAGCTGGTCTCGCGGCCGAGATATTAACCCGGTACCTCTGGAATACGAAAGAATTGGAACGAATATAAAATGAAATAATTATGGCCTAATTTAAAGTATCGTCACGTAGCATGTAGTGTGACTATAGAAGGGGTTTCAGATAATTCGATTTATTAACCACTATCAGGTCGTAACTACAAGTAACTATAACATTATCGTTGATTTCCACATTTTACAAATCACTACAGAACACAGCCTAGTGTCCTCAGCCTGATGCTGGCTCCACTAGCCGTTACCTGGCAACGGCTCCTTACAATGACTATTCCTGTGCTTCCGGCCTCAAGCCCTCTCAGAATGGCGGCTCACTTCCAACTGAACTATTCTTGCCTCAGACTCCTGTACAGAACTGATTTGGTTAGTCAGCGTCAGAGTCAGAGTCAGAGTCAGAGTTACTTTACGACTGACGGTTACTACCAATCAGTTCGTCTTGGCGACAAGCCCCTTGAGGTTCGTGATCGGTAATTTTTTTTTCCAACTGATCATTTGCGGTCATGGTCCTTATGTAACATCCTCTCTGACGAAAGGACGGGTCCGTCGTTTACAGCTGCTGCTGATCCTCGTCAGTGAAGTGACTCTCAGGTCTGAGTCCCGCGGGACTCATGACCACATTTTACTGTCTCAGATTCGAGATTCCGCAACCTGGAGGGCCAGGTCCCGTGTTTATATCCCCCAGGAATAGAGTGGCCCGGTTATACCCTCAGGCAGTGTGTTTTTTCACTGACTCAGTTATCGCAACTGCCTTTCTTTTAACCCCTCGGCATGGACCGAATATACAAAATCGTTTCCAAGAGTTTCTCTATTACTGCATGCTTATCCATTGCAGTTGGAACGTGTTTACCGAGCCGTTGCCTAGAAAAGGGTCTGGTATATTTGCTTATCTCGCGATCGTTGCATAGTAACGGCTCTATAACCAACAGTTTCATCCCGGCATCTGTTTGGATGGACTGAGGATAACTATAAAACCCCTTAGTGGTAAAAGTCGTCCCTAGGCCGAGATTTGAACCGGCGACCTCAGATTAAGGAGGAACGTTACTAATCACTCGATCAAAATGTTCGGGCTGACGACATAAGTCAGTAGGCATTTACACGTGACGCAAAATTAAGTCTGACGTCTGTGTACAGAGCGCTTTCCCAGGCAGAGATGGAAGACACGGAAATGATCTCAAAACCGTCTATTGATCGCGTTTATTCGTAATGGGACTTGAGGTTCTCACAGCGGTGAATACTAAAACCGAGGAATTCGTAGACGTACTTCAGTAGTTAGTCACAGACTTTGGCTCAAGCGGTTAGTCGTTGGCTTCCAACAGCGGTGGCCCGGGTTCGATCCCGAGTCTGGTCAAGTGGGATTTGTGGTGGACAAAGTGGCGCTGGGGCAGGTTTTCTCCGAGTACTTCGGATTCCCCTGTCAATCTTCATTCCACCAATTACTAAACAATCAGCCTCACCTATCATCTGGGGCTGGTACAATAGGCCAGAAGTGGCTGCAGTACAAGGGACATAGTCCCACCCCACTAGCAATAGAAAAAGTCACAGACTCACACAGTAATGATGCCAGTGCCGGTTACTTCGCTGCGCCCTGTCGCGAGCCTGTAGGTTATCCTTAACAAATTCACACAAATCAGGACGCACATGAGAATCTGTCAAGAGACCGTCCGTCGGCCTTCTACCAAACCAGCGGCCTAGTACGTCAGTTTCGAGGTATGAAATTATTCATGACCCCAGCAATGCTCAGTAGCCTGGGTGTTTGTGAACGAATTGGTTGATACAAGTCACAGAATGAGTTATGTGAACCATTGTGTACAAAGCACAATATTTATTCTCTGATTCATTAAGTGGTAAAATGGCCAGAGCAAGGGCTTTTATTTTGACGAACATAAACCGTGAGGGCCACATGAGAAGCATAAACTATCAAATCTGAATTTTATAGAGCAGAGACAGAGGAAAAACGAAGAATACCTCTGTCAAGATAGTCGAACATAGGGCCTGCCGGATAACCACTGACTTCAGCCAGCAGTCCGACAGCTGAAGGGTGTGAAGGTCCCTTCACATCTCCGAAACCAATCTTCATGAATGCTATATATAAAATACACGAGTTACAAAAGATTGGTTTCGAAACTACTGACAAACGAAAATTGCCTTCCTGCTGTATCCTCTTAATTGCAACGGACCCAGTAAAGAACACTCAAACCTATTAAGAAATTTACTCGGTAATTTTGGCGGGGGTGGTGGGGCACGCGGTAGCGTTCTTGGTTGAGGCACTGTGCCACAAGATGGAATCGCGGGGTTCGATTCCCGATGAAGTCATTGTATTTGTCAAACGACCCAATCCTTCCAGCCGCACTATGGTCTTGGGGTCAACTCAGCCTCTAACAGAAATGAGTCCCAGGAATCTTCCTGGTGGTAGAGGTGCGTCCGGTGCTAAGTCTGACAACCTCACCGCCATCTGTGAGCTGACTGTCTAGAAGATGTGGGAGCCTCGACGTTTCACAACCCTATCGGCCTCCACGGATGCTAAATGTGAAAGCATTGCGATAGTTTTCGGATACCAACTAAACCCTCATTCCCAAGTTTTTAAGACATTATTTACGAAGTAAAAAAACGCCTTATGAGTGGTCATGTCCGTCTGTAACCTAGTACCACCAGCTAAACCGTATGAGAGATCTTAAAATTCGATATTTGATATTTAAAATATCCGTCCACTCGGCACGGCAGCCACTGATTGGCCTATTGTAGCCTGCCCCGTGTGATTACGATAATGGAGAATTTGGTGGAATGAAGATTGACAGGGGAAACTGAAGTACTCGGAGAAAACCTGCCCCAGCGCCACATTGTCCACCACAAATCCCACTTGACCAGACCAGGGATCGAACCCTGATCGCCGCGGTGGGAAGCCAGCGACTAACCGCTTGAGCTATGGCGCGGCCGAGGTGCAAGGTAAAGGAAGAACTTATGAAATTGAGTCGAAGTAAAGTAAGTAAAAGTATCCCTGTAACTGGTCGTGAAGGCCCATAGAGTTGTGAGACGTCGAGGCTCCCACATTTTCCCTAGACCAGCGTTTCTCAACCGCC
>NW_019744412.1:795465-818054 GCF_002891405.2 Cryptotermes secundus
GTATTTACGAGTAAATTTGTTGGGACTGGGCTTCGTGTTATACAGAAAGAAGTTACTGGGCCGCGGTCTCATAAACGCTGAGAACCACTGCTCTAGACAATCGGCTCATAGATGGCGGTGGGGTAGCCTGCCTTATGCGCCGGCAGGTCGCCCTTTAACCCCCAGGAAGTTTCCTGGTACTCATTTCTGTTAGAGGCTGAATCGACCCCAGGGTCATAGTGCGGTTGGAAGGATTAGGCCAACTGAAAAATCCAGTGACTACATCAGGAATCCAAACCGCTACCTCCCAGCTTGTAGCATAGTGCCTCAACCAACTATGCTACAAAAGAAAACTCCGTGGTTTTAGTCCGCAAGCGAGCTATACCGACCAAGAGACAGCTGCTTGACGGGAAAGTTAGTGCCAACTTAAGCGGATAGAGGGTGTCGCGTGGTCAGCGCAACGAATCCCCACGGCCGTTAATTTCGGTTTTGTAGACAGATCAACCAACTATGCTACCGCATGTCCCAACTGAATTAAAGTAACATAATAACATAAAAAGTAGGATAAATTAAAATAGAGAGAAAGTGGGGGTTGTAAATAAAGTTGGGAGAACACAATAAAATTACAATAAAAGAGATATTTCCTCCGAAATGTTGATACCTATCTGCACAATTTACAGGGCGACATATCTCAGAGAAAATATTCTCATAGTTCCCGTCATGAGTACATCAAACATAACACAGAACATTAAAGTTAAGACTGGAAAGCTGTAGCCCGTACTGGAGTACAAGGAGTTTCCACAGGCAATAAATGGATTGTATCATACAGGCCTTTATAAAAATCGAGCACATTACAGATCGTAACTACAAGTAACTCTAGCGTCATCGCTAATCCATTCACTTTACAATTCACTACACCACGCACTTAAGTTTTCTTAGTCTGCTGTGACTCCACCAGTCGTTGCCTGGTGACAAATCCCAATAATGTCCTTTGCTTCCGTGCCCACGTCCTTACCGGCTGGCGACTGTCCCACAGCTGTCGACTCTCAACTCAACTCGACTCCACGCCACTGCACTGAACTGCACTATCTGAGCTGAGTCAGACTCAGAGTTACTTTTTCGACTGACTGCTTACCGCCAATCAGTTCGTCTTGACTACAACTCCTTGTGACTCACGACCAATAATCTCCCACCCAAACTGAACACTTGCGGCGATAGTCCTTATATAACATGTTCTCTGACAACAGGATGGATCTGTCGTTTACAATTGCTGGTGGTCCTCGCCAGCACATTCATTCTTATGCCTGAGTCCCTTGAGACTAATGACCACATTTTACTGTCTCAGATTCGAGACTCCCCCAACCTGGAGGGCCAGGTCCCCGTATTTATATCCCCCAGGAACAGGGTGGCCCGGTTATACCCCCAGGCACTGTGTTCCCTTTTCGTGGCTTCTTACGACTCGAAGGGCTATTGTGGAGGTATTCCATCCCGCCTCCACAATGAGTCAACGGTAAATGTCAGAGTCCAAGTCACATTGCGACTGACGGTCAATCGGTCAGTAAGTCTTGGTGTCCAGCCTCATCTGAGGGTCATGGCCAGGTATTTCAACGACAACTGAATTCGGTCGGTCGAGTCATATAGCATCAGAGAGGACAACATAAACAACAGGGTTTCCAACAGCTCTAGTGTTGGGTCACGTAGCTGCCGCGCGGACCGCTTAGAGACACCGGTTTCCAGTTAGTCCATTGGTTCGTGGTAGGAATCTGTTACCTAGCAACGGGCGTTGTTTTACGGAGTCACTTTATAGCAATATGCTACGTGAGCCGAACTATTATTTTAACATGCAACTAAAAGAAACCGTGGATGGATCCCTTTAACGTCGGATATCAAGAGAACTAGCGAGAAGTAGTTAATGATATGTCACTTGCTGGGACGGGACGGGACAATCAGCATGCGAGCTGCGTGCTGGCCCACTGGCTAATAATAGACTAATACACATTTACTGTACCAATAGCAGTTAGACATTTTAACTTCCAGTTAAAGACTTTGAGAATTGAGAAAGAGCTCATTTACAAAACCTATCAGCAGCAATTGCTTTCAATAAATAATAAACTCTTTTCAGAGGCATGAATGACAGTAACACTAAGCTTCTTCGCTTTTGGACTAACTACGAACCAGTGTGACTGATACAGCTCTATACAGATTGCTTGTGACGGTCGCTGGAAATTCAGCATCGATTACTCTAAATGAACACGCATCCTATTTTGGGCACTGCCCATCACTGGGAAAGTCAGCAAGTTACAAAGTGATTCACTTTAATCCCATTAAGTGCCAAGCGCTGAAAATGTCGACCTTTACGTAAACTGTTACATCTGTAAGCATGTAACATCTACTGGAAAATATCTAAATTACGTAGTCAAGAAAGAATATGATGAGGTGGTAGGAACTGGATTGATCTGGCTCAGGATAGGGACAAGTGGCGGTTTTTTTTTAATACGGTAATGAAAAGTTATGATTCCATAAAGTATTGAATATATGAACATCTAGTGGCTTCCCAAGGAAGACTTAATTCCTTACACATTCAAGAAAAACTATTGGGAATGTTTGATTACATTTTAAGTTCTTATGAAGTAATTTTATATACATGCATAACTGCCCTGAATTTTGCAGTGATTTCACCTAGCAATATGGCCGACACTTCTAGGGTTAAATCTGGCTCTCCATTTTCCGATCGATTCGCGAAATTACCGTCTTTCTCCACATTATACTGAATCTCATGGAGGATATTCCGAGCACTTCTAATAAATGTACTCTTTCAACTATTACTCACAAACTCTTGCCGGACATGTTGATATGGACATTTTCTGTTGTTTTTTTATATGGAACTGTTGCCTAAAGTTTGTCCGCACCTTTCAGTTACACCCTGTACATCCGACAGAAGTGTCGTTCTTCAACTGGGATATGACTATTCTTTTTGCCAATATAGCTGCTGAAACTTTAAAGAAGTTATAACACTGAAATTACCTCCCTGTGTAATCCGGTAAAAATCAACCGACGGCTGATAGGAACATATACCTTCCATCTTGAGGGCCCAAGAGTAAGCTTACTTCATGTTGACCTTTTTTCTTGGCTTACTCTTCGCCTTAAGGATGGAGGAAACATGTTCACTTCCACCCAGAAGCTAGAACTCTTCATAGCCACCGCTGTGAAAGCCTCAGATCCTACACAGCGCTCTATCCAAGAAGATAGAACTCTTCATAACAACGGCTGTGAGAACTTCAGATCCTACACAGCGCTCTATCCCAGAAGACAGAACTCTTCATAGACATTGCTGTGAGAACCTCAGATCCTACACGGCGCTATATCCCAGAAGACAGAACTCTTCATAGCCACTGCTGTGAGAACCTCAGATCCTACATAGCGCTATATCCCAGAAGACAGAACTCTTCATAGCCACCGCTGTGAGAACCTCAGGTCCTACACTGCGCTATATCCCAGAAGACAGAACTCTTCATAGCCACCGCTGTGAGTCTCATATCCTTACACAGCGCTATATCCCAGAAGACAGAACTCTTCATAGCCGCCATTGTAGAGCCTCATATCCTACATTTTCGCATGAAATTAAAAAAGAAAAAAAGAAAATGTCGGCAATGAGGACCCCCATTGCACCCAAAAACTGTACCGCAACAATTGAACGTCGCTTTAAGAGCAATGGCTAATCAGTAAAGGTGCTCATAGGGTTGTGAGACGTCGAAGCTTCCAACATTTTCTAGACAGTCAGCTCATAGATGGCGGGGAGGTTGTTGGCCTTATGTGCAGGCCGCCCTTCATCCCACAGGAAGATTCCTGGTGCTCATTTCTGTTAGAGGCTGAGTCGATCCCAGGATCATAGCACGGCTGTAAGGATTAGGTCAAATGAAAAATCCAGTGAACTCATCCGGATTCGAACCCGCGACATACCGGCTTGTAGCATAGTGGCCCCGACAGCAGTGGCTACACCACAGAATGGATTTGTTTATGCGTTTCGGAGTCCTCTAGTGCGTCCATAGTAGGAAATAGGAAACAGACAAGTTACATTTTCACACATACAGAACACCTGACTTGATGATGCACGTGTAATTATTTCGAAACAGGATGTCGTTTCATACAACAGGCGTATGAGGCATGCCAGTGATTTAACTACGGATTATAATGTAACCACGCATGGTGCACATCTAACTATGCAATACAACGCCATAATTGGAGATCCCATTACAAGCCGTTGTTCCATGGCACTATACAGATTTAATGAACGATGAGACATTTAGGTTATTAACTGATTTAACGTCTTCTTTTCCTTCTGGCTGTCTATGTGGAGCAGGCATGTGTGTGAGTAACCATGACGCATGAACTGCTTGCTATCTTTTCTTCCCACGTGACCGTATGAGAAACTCATAGACAAATACCCGTTCTTCGCCCGGGTTTCGGTTGCTTTCCACGTCAAAGCTAAACTTTTATAGAAAATAACACTCAAATTAAGAAATAAAATTTTACCAAAAGGTAACATTGTCCCTCTGCTTATTTAGTTAAGCATTACGCCATGAACACTTACGGGGGAGTGGATTTGTAGATCAACAATTTCTGACCTCGGCACTAGATGGAGGTGAGTGGTCAGTTTCACGCCCCTGCCGCTTTACCCCCGGGGAAAACAGTTCCCGGTGCTCGTTGGATAGGAGTTTGGGTGGGCCCTACAGCCGGTCTGGACGATGTGGAGAAGAGATAAATGTTACACTGCAGGGAATCGAACCCTAGTCGTCCAGCCCATAGCCCGTCATTATACCGATTTAGCTATACCGACTCCTCAAATTTTACTTATGTAATAAAATAAATAAATTTGGAATGAGGATTCCAGTTGTGTCCAAAAATTCTACCGCAAAACTTGCACATTGCTTTTAGCAACCGTGGCTTCCGTACATATTGGCAAGGGCATGCAGTGAATTTCATAATATCTTTGGGCGCTTTTTATTAGGTCCATGGTAGAGTACAGGAAACAGACAATAAACTGCTAATGATGCTACATGGAATTTTATCGTAACACAGTGCGCCGATAGATCAATGGTTATATATCAATCCTGTTGGTGGCATATCTGCCAACAGTAACCGCTGGCGTCAGATATTGTCACTTGCATGCAAATTCTTATTGAGAAGAGCTTCTTCGAACCTCTGTTTCATATTTCTCTGTACTGGATGTTATGATTGGATTGTGATTAGGCGACGCGAAGTAAGTATATATAGTAAAGAGTCAACAATATATATAGTATATACTGTCACGTCTATGGAGTTACCATACACGGGGTTTCGAGTTGTGATTCGATTTATTGACCGCTTATAAACTCACGACTCGTGATTACACTTTACAAGTCACTGGCACACACACACAGACTAGTGTCATCAATCTATTACACCCTCCACTAGCCGTTTCCTGGCAACGGATTATAACACAGAATGAAAACAGTCTCACTGAATTACACACTCCACATATCACACATGAAGTCACCTCTTCACAGCCGGACTTCCAATTGAGCGCTCTTGCAACTAACTACATGCCCCAAGCTGTCCCGGTTATAACATCTCGGCAAGGACCACATGGAAAACACCGTTCCTCTGTTGCTGTATCATTGTTGCGTTCATGTATGTTGCTACGGGAACGTGTTTAGCGAACCGTTGCCCAGAAACGGCTCTGGTATATCTCCTTATCTCGCGGTCGTTACACAGTAACGGCTCTACACACTACTACGTGTATGTTAAAGTACAATTTGAACAATCAAAGAGGTATTCGTAGAACCGTGACGTAGGAACTCATGCCCTACAACCTCTTGGTACAGGAAGAGTATTGTAGAACAGGATGCTGAGGGAGGGGGGACATTGCATCTAAGCCTGATAAAATGAGACGAAGGTGGACAAAATTACTTAAAAAGAAGCTTCACAGTTTGTACTCCATGCTAAATATTATTAGGACGAATAAATCAAGGTTCCCTTATGTAGCAGATATGGCATAAATAGGAAATACAAAATTTTGCTCGGTTGACCTGAAGGTCCCACTCAAGGCATGGATATCTGTGTGAGTGTTTATTCTGTGTTTGTGTTGTCCTGCGTGTAGGTAGCGGCCTTGCGAAAGGATGACCACTCGTACAAGGTGTCCTACTGCCTGTGTAAAAGAGATTAGGAAACTAAAGAAGAGGCCAAGCAAAAGGCTGTAGAGCCATTGTTGAATTAAACGAATGAATGACCTGAAGGTATGAATGGTTCCATTTTCTGAGAGAGACAACGCCATGCAGTCCGCTGATAGTCAACTGATGTGTCGGAGGAACATGTCACCTCCATCTTCATAATCCAGAAATAAACCGGCACGAAGCAGACAGCAAGCTCCGACCTGCTTGATGCCCGTTATTTGATGCTGCCTAAAAGGAAAACCGATATTAAGTCAGATAAGTGGACCGCGGAACTGCGGACAATTTGGTAGCCGCCATTGCCACGCAAATGTCTGTCTAACCCTGGTCTGGCAAGAGGATACGAACAGGAATCTTGTGACTCCGATTTTGGATAGTTTGAACTTTTTACAAAACTTCAGGGGATCATGCACCAGATGACCATAATTTTCCTTGAATTTAGTGCGTGCGCTTGAGTTTATTTTTAAAGAAAAATGTATTAGTGATTAGTTACGTGATTAGTGAAAACTTAAAATCCACCACAATTACAGACTATTGAGCCTATTTTTAAAATAAAATGCGACTGGTGATTGATTTGAGGGTTGATTAGTTAGTCGTCACTTGGAATTCAACAGAACCACGTCTTCATATGCTTTTTACTATCACCCACTGCTGGTGTTTGGAAAGTTGGTTAGTTACTAACTAAACTCAACAGAAGCGAGTATATTCACGATTATTTTTTAAATAAAATGCTGTATCCGTGAGTTAGGTCTCCCTCATTCCCGATATAGTGAAACGCAGTTCAGACCAAACCAGTGCATGAAAAAATTTTCACTAGTCTATAGAAACGATTGTCTTAACCCCTACACTCGAAGTTTGGTTAGAAGGTGCCTATTACATAACAGCCAAGTAGAACTATACTCCTATACATATCCACGAAAGCTTAATAAGGCATAAGGCTGAAGGCAACGATCCAATCAATTACATGTAATTGCTTGCATGTATACACGGGACATGCTATGCCTCCCCCTTCCCCCGCTGTCCATGGGAATAGGCAACAATAAATTAATGGACTTCCATGATTTCAAGATAATACGGAGATAATAAAAATGCCCACCTCCACTCCAGAAATTAAACACATACGTACAGAGGGGAAAATGATAATAAGCACGTTAGTTATAGGTAAATGAAGGCACTACGACAATGCGGAACTTAATTATCTTCCGCCTCGTTATATTTGCGTGTGCGTGTATCAGAGAGTAGTGATTTGAAACATCCTGGTCGTAATACAGGGCGATTCCTTTAAACAGTTCCATTCCATGGCCCGATTAGATCGGTTCGGAGCACTTGCGTTACAACAGCCACTGCCGAATAAATCGGTTCAACTTAAACAATTAGTGCAGCATTCGTGTCAATAAATCGCACCAATCGCCACAAGATAAAAACAGAGAACAGTCATAGCTAGAAGAAAAAATATTTTTGCAAGGCGTCTTTTACTTAATAAACAATATTCCTATATTTATTGTATTTAAAAACAGATATGTAAAAAAAGAGGTAAATCTACATAATAATAACAGCATACTATCAAATTTGAGTTGCCGGTCACGGTAGCCGAGCGGTCAAAGGCGTGCACTGTCTTCGCTCGCTCGGAAGCCGGGATCGTGGGTTCGAATCCCACTCAGGGCATGGATGTTTGTGTGCGTTTTTCTGTGTTTGTCTACAGGTAGAGGCCTTGCGACGAGCTGATCACCCGCCCAAGGAGTCCTACCGAATGTGTAAGATCTAGAAAAACCGAAGTGAACGGAGAAGTTCATGGAGGTAGGCCTAGGCCCACTGGGGCTGTAGTGCCAAGGAAAAAAAAAAAACATTTGAGTTAAGATATATATTAAGAATCGAGGAGGACCGCTCTAATAGAATAAGATATTTATAAGACTGTGCTGCGGAGGGCCGTAGGCTTTTTTATATTTACAATTATTTTTCACGATAAAAAAGAAAGAACGTGTATTCACATGATCTATGTCTATGGTTGGAGGTTCAGAAAGAACTGTGAGCATTCAGGGCAGTTTAATTAACCCTCCAAACAGTCTCGGCGTTTAAGGAAAGTAGTTCTATGGACCTGAAAGATAGACAACGGGTTAAAACCGTTTCCAAATATAAAACATTGTATTTTATATCTCACTGAGGAGAAAAGACAGAAGAGTGCTCATAAATACACTGCAAGAGACCTCTCTTGCTCTTAATACGTGCATCTACCTTTTGACTACGATTGAGAAACAGGTGTACGAGTTGCTGCCTTCCCACTGTTACGGTGAGGCTTCTAGAATGAACGCCCTGTAGCATACTCAACGTAAAACTGTGAGTGGGGTATTATCAATTATTATACTCCGTAATCATGTATAGAAGTTATAGGATGTCTATGTAATGTGAGGGGCCACTTATCTAGGTCTATATACAGTCACTAAGCACAATGACGTGTATGTAATAATTTTGCAATATGCAGAATTTCCCATGATGCATATGGAAAAAAAAACGAAATAATAATTGCAATATACAAAAAGGTTATTACAGCTATTACAACAAGGAGGTACTTTACATAATTACATAACAATTCCTCCAAAACGAAATGAGAAGAAAATAAGAGGAAGACACAGACTTGGTCATTTCCCCACATTCGTGATTGAAATTGTCAAATAGGCTCTGCTGCTGCGGTTGGTACTTGTCAGCGTATCGTAACCTCTTGAAGCCTGATAATTCGTCTAAATTATATTTAAAACTTGAGCGGCCTCCGTAGTCTTGAGGTAACGTTCCCACCTCATGACTCGTAGTACGCGGGTTCAAACCCGGCGGAGGTCGTGGAATTTTTAAGGGTGGAAAAATTCAGGGAACAAGTCCTCCGGGAGGGACTTTAAGCCGTGGGTCCCGTGTCGTAGCTTTACGGCACATAAAAGAACCTCATATCTCCTAAGGAGATCACTGAGCCAAATTCAAGGACATTTTCCGCCCAACAGTAGTCTCTAACGCCTCTGATAGATGGGGAAAGCATTATAGATACCGCCAAGCCAGTAGAGGCCGAACTCGCTGGCTTGGTCGGGACTGATGGTAAGCACCAGTATCGGTAGGGCATAGAGACTGGTAGAATATCATAGAGGGAAGCACAATAGATCAAACTGGTCGCGGTGCATGGGGAAACCCACCCTCTCCAATAAC
Source organism: Cryptotermes secundus (assembly GCF_002891405.2). Taxonomy (NCBI): domain Eukaryota; kingdom Metazoa; phylum Arthropoda; class Insecta; order Blattodea; family Kalotermitidae; genus Cryptotermes; species Cryptotermes secundus. The sequence goes on from NW_019744412.1 coordinate 804,840, forward strand.
TAACTAACTAACTAACTAACTAACTAACTATTTAAAACTTCAGTTCGTGCCTCACAGAAAACACACTGTGTCTCGTGAAATTTGAAGTTCCCATGGCTATGAAATAAGGATTTCTGTCTCCTGGGGCATGATGCCAGTTATCATGCAGAAAAGTACCACCTCTTCGGATGACTATTCTACCCCGAAGACGGAGACAAATGATTCATACGAAATGTTAGTACATCTCAGACTACACGGTAGCATTTTTAGAGGTCAGTAACCTACATGATGAGTTCAATATGAAGACCAACCGATGAAATAATCACATTTTATTGTGAGAACTATAGGAAACACACAAATAAACTGTGTCACTAAAAATCAGAGTTTATTCATGTTAAAGCAGTATAGAACGCATGTGCTTCAGAAGTTAGCATTCAGAATATAAAGTCAGCTAACGAATTAGCTCGGTGTTTCTTGCTATAACTGAATAATTTTGTTACAGAAGTGGAACGTATTCACAGAACTGCCACTGGACTTGTTCCACTTTCTAATTAACCGACTTAGCAGGCAACGGGGTAATTGTTTTTACTTAAAACTTAATTACTAATCCTTCAGCTCAGAAATTTTGAACTAAGCATTCCAAATTTGAAATCAAACAGTAACACAAAATTTAAGATTTGAGGTTCTCACACCGGTGGTTATGAAGAGTTCTGTCTTCTGGGATATAGCGCCGTGTAGTCCGTTGAATTTCAACAGACGTTTAGTAGGAACACGTCGCTTCTTTCTTCAGGGTTGATGAGTAAGCCAATTAAGAAACCAGCTGGCAGAGATCTGGTTACTGCCTGCCGGATGATGATTATGAAGAGTATGAGCACTTGGTGGAATGAGAATTTGTAGGGGAAACCGAAGTACTGGGAGGAAACCTGCCCAGTGGCACTTTATCCACCGAAAACCTACATTATCTGATCTGTGACCGAACCCGGAACGCCGAGGCGGGAAACCGGCGTCTAACCGCCTGAGATGTGACATTATAATTACCATTACCGTTAAAGAGATACGGTATTCAGTGGGAATCCTAGTAGATCGGCTATTCTATCTAAAACCCTTCGTTGTTTCATTGACACTTCTAGAAAAAAGTTATGATGGTATCTCGGAATACAGGACGATTTCTTCTTCGCACATCTTACGTAGGGTAATGTAAAAGTCCTGCGAGTCGTAGGAGACGACGAATAGGGAACCCAGTGCCTGGGGCCATAACCGGGCCACTCTGTTCCCGGGGGATATAAATGCGGAGATCAGGCCCTCCAGGTTGGAGGAGTCCAGAATCTGAGATAGTAAAATGTGGTCATGAGTCGCACGGAACTCAGATCTGAGAATGACTGTACTGGCGAGGACCAGCAGCAATTGTAAACGACAGTCCCATCCTCTCGTCACAGGGAATGTTACATAAGGGCAATAAACGCAAGAGTTCAGTTGAAAAAATAATTCTGGTTGTGAATCTCAAGGAGCTTGGCGTCAAGACGAACTGATTGGCGGTAAACTGCCGGTCATGAAGCAACTGTGACTCTGACTCAAATGTTCCTTTGTCTGTTTTGCGTTTACTGATGAATTAGTAACTTTCAGCGTTTGAAGGGCGGCTTTAATCCCCAGATGGCCTCGATGCATCGCTCGATAACGCAGGCATATACTTTCACACCTATAACTACATATAAAGGCCGTTACGGCTGCGGTCAAAGGACGCGGACATAGGGGAAAACGTCCAAATATCGCAGGACTAGCGCAGTTGATACTTTTCGTTAATACTCCCCTGTAACGGCCTTGTCTTGACAGACATTGTCTAGATCACTCTAACGTAAAGGATGGGACATGCTAAGAGGAGTTAAATGTTGTCGGGGACGAACAAATAAACGGGGTTCGAATGGAACATACATAGAAGACGGAGAGAAGGACAAAAGGTAAGAAATTTTGTAAAAGAGCTCCTATTGCATTTTTAACGGGCATTACCTTAGTCCATTATAATTCAAGACCATAAAAGTTATTGTAACTTGAATAAGTTCTGAGATCCATATCGCACAGTTAACCTACTAATCAAGGTATGTCTTGAGGTTATGCACTTGAACCAGACTAGAAATGACAATTGCAGCGGGTTCCAGACATCTACTGCCCTTAAACTTTAACTGTGATAAATGAGTAATAAATTGAGGTGGATAAAAGCCATTGTTCCACTGAGACACTTTCCTTAGTTACAACATGGAATCAATAGCTTTCACAGTTCACCAGTGGATGGTCGTGTCATTGCTTCGTTGTACGTACGAGCAGACGTCTTTCCTTTTCAGCCCTTAACCTTCAGCAGCACCAATTCAAAAACCGTCAAATATTATCCGAGAGATTTTATTGGGGGTGGGGGGGGGAATACAGGAAATATGTCAAATGTTAGCATCAATTTACAAAACAAATCTTCGCGAATACTGTGGGAAGTCGGCAAAAATATTTTTAAAGGGCTTACAATAAGTTTATAAACAAATATGCCAGCCATCCCATAGTGACCATGGAAACAGGAGTTCCTAGCCCCAGATAGCTATGATTGCTTTCTTCATCAATATCGTAGTATATTAGATATAGTAGCTAAAACTTGAAACAGGAAATAATGTTCAAATTAAAAAATCAAAGTTCACTCACGTGGTTTTAAAACAGATACGAATAGCGCCCCAAAACTCTACCGCAACCGCCGTGATTACCGTACATATTGGCAAGAATTTGGAGTAAGTTTCATAGGCTGGGCCGCGCCATAGCTCAAGCGGTTAGTCGCTGGCATCCCATCGCAGTGGCCCGGGTTCGATCCCGGGTTTGGTCAAGTAGGATTTGTGGTGGACAAAGTGGCGCTGGGCAGGTTTTCTCCGAGTACTTCGGTTTCCCCTGCTAATCTTCATTCCACCAATTGCTCTACAATCACCCTCACCTATCATCTGGGGCTGGTACAATAGGCCAGAAGTGGCCGCAGTACAAGGAACTTAGTCCCACCCCACTAGCAATAAAACAAATAATACGCGTAACTAAAACAAAATACTGCAAGCCAGGATCTGAGGTTCTCACAGCGGTACTTATGAAGAGTAATGTCTTTTGGAATACGCCGTGTAGTCCGTTGGGGAATATATCACTTCCATCTTCAGGGTCGAATAAGCCGAGCAAGATACCAGCGTGAAAGCAGATGGCAAGTCGAGTGGAGCTGATATGATCCACCGGAACGTCGGTTGACGTTCAAACAAACTACACGGCGTTATAATGAACCGGGATAGCGTAGTCGCTATAGTTAATGGCTACGGGTTTGACGACCGAGGGGTAGGAGTTCGAGTCCCAATAGGGTCAGGAATTTTATCTTCTCCACATCTCGACCGGCTCCGGGGTCCACCCAACCTCCTATTCAATGCGTACCAGGGGCTCTCTCCCCGTGGGTAAAACGGCTGGGGCGTGAATCTCACTACTCATCTCCAGCTAGTGCCGAGGTCAAGAAAATGTGGCTCATATATCCACTCCCCAATACGTCTTCATGGGGTACTGTTTAATTAGTTAAGTACAGGGACAACTTTACCTTTTTTACCTACACGGCGCTATATCCCAGAAGACAGAACTCTACAAAAGCCTGCTACTCCAAAATGATCAGTGGAAAGAAAAGACAAAGATGGTTCCAAACTGAAGCACGGAGAGCAAAAATGAGAAGCGGGAGAAAGAAAAATGAGCCAATAGTGCATAGGGAGTTTAGAAAACTACTATACATTTGGAAATGGAGTAACCGTTCACCCTCTCTCATTCTGTCTGTACGAGCTATCGACCGGTGAGCGGTGTCGCCACGAAAGAAGTGACGATCTAGCTTCTGGGAAGGGGGCTTGAAAACGCGGACGCAGAACGGATCTCTCTCACGCGTCAGTCTTCCTTCGCCGTCTCCTTCTCTTCCAGAGAAGAGAAATTAACTGTTGGAGCCGGCAGAGCGTGAGGCTCTCTGTGTGTGCTGTGATGGTGTGGCAAAAGATCGAGAAGAATTTCGTGTCATCGCCTCTCGAGGACTTATCGCCCTCCAAAACCATCGCACAAATATCTCACACTACACAGCCACCACCAAAGACTTTTGTTTCCACTTTATTTGTTGTTTGTACGACATTGGGAGCGTGAGTGGCTCATGGCAGTACTGCCACAACCTTCGAGTATATGAAGCTATTATCTCTTTAAACTTTAAAGCCCTGTGTTCACTATATGTACCACATGCTTTCGGGTACCAAAGCTCCCCATTCTGCCCACAGAGTGTATTTGTGTGCTCCGTATGGTTCTCACAATAGACATTGTTTCCCAAAGCAGCATTAACCGGTTGGGCTCTGTAATGGAGACTCGATGTGTTTCCTGTGAGGTTGTGTTCCGGATGGTTCTCACAATAAACAGCTACTGTTTCCCTAAACAGCATTAACCGGTTGGGCTTTGTAGCGGAGACGTAATGTGTTTTCTGTGAGGTAAGAACTGAAATTTAATATCGTATTTAGGAGCAATTCAGTCTTTAGGCAAAGTTATGTTACGACCGACGGTCAGTCGGGCAGCCTGTCTTGGTGTCAAGAACTCATGTGGCCCAAGACTAGATTTTTATTACTGTCACACAGTTGTTGCTTTGTTGAAGCGGGGCGCCCTCTCTGACGAGAGGACGTGTCTGTCGTTTACAATTGCTGCTGGTCCTTACCAGCGCAGTCATTCTAGAGTCCGAGTCCAGCGGCACTCATGATCATATTTTACTGTCTTAGGTGGTTAAAGCACAGTGGTATCTACACGTACAACATACTTCAATATTTTTTAAAATGGATACTGTCCATGCGATCTACATGTGTTTCCTATCTCTGGCATAAACGCCGATTATTTCCTTACATAATTTTAACTAATCAGTCTACGTAGTACAAACAGTGTTTTCTGTAAGTCAGTAACTGAACTTTTAAATATTACTTAGACGAATTCAATCTTTGAATCTCCTACAGCGGACCAAATCCAAGACCTGAAGGCAGACAGGCGACCAACAAGAGAGTGCTTGACAATGCTTGTTAACTTGATGGGCAATAAACATAAAGCATTCGAAAAGTATTCATAGTTTTACACATAAATGAAAAGATAAGAAAGGCAAAGCTATCTCTTTAACGGGTCGTGACGGCCCATAATTCTGTGAGACTTTGAGGATCCCACATTTTCTAGACATTCGGCTCACAGATGAAGGTGACGTTAACCTTACGCCCTTTACTCCTAGGAAGATTCCTGGTACTCATTTCTGTTAGAGGCTGAGTCGACCCCAGTGCCATAGTACGGCTGGAAGGATTATGTCAATTGAAAAAATCAATGACCTCATCGGGAATCGAACCCGCGACCTGCCGGTTTGTAGCACAGTGCATCAAACAACTACACTACCGCGTGCTATATATATAAACGAGTGTGAGGTGCGGATGGGAGGATAATATTCAAACATATCTTAAAGAAATATGGAGAGGGGAGCGGGCTTTCGTCAGAACGTTAATGAACCTTTCAGGTTCCATAAAAGGCGGGTATTTTCTTGAACAGGTACAAAATAATTAGTTTCACAAAGGAAGACTCTACCCCATGGAGTCCACGTGTAATCACATAATGAGTTCGAGGCTGAACTCAAGAGGCGTACTTTCCTGCTGCACAGACATGTCACATTATTACTGGCGTTTTGTTGAGTTTCGCTTTTGCGAAGAACTTGTTACTGAACTGCAGGTTCTGCCTGCGTCCAACTTGTCGGGTTTCCTCTTAAACATCTGCCAACTTCACAACTTCATGATTATAACGTCACCAGAGCGAAAGCTGAAGAAAATTTTCGCAAGGCCGCCATGTTGTTATTTTACATTCTACAAAAAATACGATCTAATATATTTGGACAAATGTCCAAGATCTATTATCATACGTCCCTTCAGGAGGCTAAAGTACGTGACCCTGATATCCATCACACCTCACAAGTTCGCGCATATAAAATTTGGAATGTCGTATCACGAATATATGTGCACCAAAAGTGGGTAGACTAACCCCATATTATGTGGCAACATACTGTCAGATGGTGAAGCGAGAAGGGGGTTACAGAGTCGTGGAAAAATGGCAGAAATGTGCAAATGATGCACATTATTTCCCACGGTCTTGAACACTTGCTACAGTTTTATAGCATTAATCCGATTTAGCCCGCATCGTCGTTCGACTTCCGCCTGTGACAAAAACAGCCCTCCTTTCGAGGACCAGGGTTGAAGGCCATGGTCTTATAATTCCATTGCCCTCCTGTGAAGGAAGGCCAATTTTGAACCTAGTGTTCCCATTGGCCCCGATCAGGTTTCCGTTCCTCACCCCTCCCCCTGGTAACCTGTCTCTATAACCAAGCCAATTCCCAACAAAACAGAATTCAACCGCGAAGACTGAGGCATCATGTTCCTTCGAAACGTATGTGTCCCCCTGCAAGACTAACAGTGTCACGACTTAGGAGACCTCAAACTGAATCACAGGCGTGGAAACCTCGAAACGCTACTCGTGTAATTAGAGGAATGCCCTGGAATGAGGATTCGAGATGCACCAAAAATATTTTACCGCAACATTTACACACCGCTATAACAGCCGTGGTTACCGTACACTCTGGCAAGTGAATTTCCTAATAGTCTTGAAAGGATTCTGACGATGGTGTATACTGTATTTCTTTTGGCTTATTTTGGACTTCACCCATCGTCCGGTATATAAAAGACAAAAAACCANTCCCTATCCACCTGAAGACGGAGACAGATCCAGTCTCCGAAACGTCGTGGTTTTTTGTCTTTTATATACCGGACGATGGGTGAAGTCCAAAATAAGCCAAAAGAATTTCTTAATGTTCGTATTAGGTCCGCGGCAGGAAACAGAGAAGTTCCATTTCAAAATTAAACTTAATTATTATAATCGCCGCCAAATTATCATTCCAAATAAAGATGACGAGATCCCTGCCACAAGCCACTACAGCTTGCAATTCTACAGCTTCTGCTCCTTCTTGCTCCGAAATAAAACTTTTTCACCACTTCTCACCCCCCCGCTCTAAGCACATTTCCATCCATACCCTTTACTTACGTTCTTCCCACCATCCGACAGGCAACAGCCCAGTTACTCACAACGTCGTTAAATAAACAACAGATAACAAATTTGTGATAGACATTTCCCTGAACAGCCAGGCTAGTGAGTGCCGCTTAGGTCCTGGAAGGAAATCCCAGCATGAACTTGACGTACCAAGTTATCGGCCTGGCATGTCACCCTGATTCAGTTTCATTTATATACACACACACACACACACACACACACACACATAGACATATATATGAATGAATGTATGAGGGGTAGGACTCCTCGGCCCTTGCACCGCGACTATATATTGTCATGGTCACGTATATTAGTGTAACTATAGACGGGGTAGGGATTGGTGAATGTAATTATTGACAACTTATACAAACGACTCAAGCGGCCTCCGTAGTCTAGAGGCAACGTTCCCACCTCATGACTCGTAGTACGCGGGTTCGAATACCCGGCGGAGGTCGTCGAATTTTTAAGGGCGGAAAAATTCAGGGAACAGGTCCTCCGGGAGGGACTTTAAGCTGTGGGTCCCGTGTCGTAGCTTTACGGCACGTAAAAGAACCTCATACCTCCAAAGGAGGTCACTGAGCAAAATTGCGGACGTTTGCCGCCCAACAGCAGTCACTAATACCTCCGGTAGATGGGGGAAGCATTATAGATACTTCTCAGCCAGTAGAGAGCCGGTCTCGCTGGCTGGCTGGGACTGATGGTAAGCACCAATACCGGTAGGATATAGAGGCTGGTAGAAATCATAGAGGGAAGCACAATGGACCACTACAGGTCTAAGTGCATGGGGAAACCCACCCTCTCTAATAACTAACTAACTAACTAACTATACAAACGACTCGGGACTACAAGCAATTACAGCGCTATCGCTGACCTACACGCATTAAAAATCACTACAGCCCACGCTAAGTCTTCTCAGTCAGCTTTCACTAGTCGTTTCCTGGTAACGGATCCTAACAATAGAGATTCTTCAGTTTTTGTGGCCATGCCGTTGTCCACTGGATAACACTCCACAACTCAGGATTTAATTTAATTATAGCACCACGTTTTCTTAGCCTCCCTTGCAGAACTCAACTCATGGTCAAAGTCAAAGTCATGTTACGACAGTCGGTGTTGGAATAAATCACCCATCTGAGGCTTACGACCACATCTTTATTACTGTCACACAGTTGCAGCTTTGTTGAAGTGGAGCGCTGTTTCTGAAGAGAGGACGGGTCTGTCGTTTGCCAAAGTCGCAGTCAGTAGTGTTAAGTCTGTTGGCAGTATGTGTGCAATTTGCATTTTACGCGATACTAAATGTATATACAATGCATACAAGGCCTCTGTCAGTGCAGGCTAGTACAGCAGATCATGTCCTATCCTTCAACTCATTGGTCCATCTGTCCGGGTTGTAACTTATCGCCACGGACGGCATAGAAAACACCGTTCTTCAATTGTCGCGTTCATGTCCGTTGCAGTGCAAACGTGTTTACTGAACCGGTGCCCAGAAACGGGTTGCATAACCCTATTTATTAAGAATCTACTGCCGTAGCAACGGGCGTTGTTTCGCGACCGTTACCCAGCTACGGGTTCATGACTTAAGGGCATAACTGCAGGAGGTGATTTCCTAGGTCTGTGACCAAAAAAGTTCATATAAAAATGTGTCCGATTTTGGACGGTTACGGAGTTATGACCGTTTTAAACTCAGAAGAGAAGGTAACGATTACTGACAATAAACGGAACAAAATAATAAACCAGCATAATACATGATACATTTAAAGTATGAATGTAAAGTTAACTTCGTGAAATTACCTTTAATTTGAATTTATTGGTGCTTAAAGCTGATTTTCTAAAATGCCACCGCCGGCCGCAACACAGGCTGCCGCTCGGTTGTGAACCGCGCCGGACATACCAACCCACCCCGCCTTAGGTANGAGAGAGAGAGAGAGAGCGAGAGACTGTATTACACTTTTCCATGAATTTTATCTAGACATATTTGCTGCATGAGTGCAGAAGGCGCCCAAGACTTCAGACTAACCCCACCATACCATATATGTTGTTGACATTTCGAAGAAATATACAAAAAGAAGATGAAGACGAGGTTTGGGATTATAGGAATCACGAGTGTCAGCCATCAGATGGCTCGACGCCAGAAAGTGTTCAAGTGTCTATATGAGACCTCAGAATGTGTGGTCCCTGTCAAGCATCCGCGTAGCATTCTCATGTAGATGGCGACTCTGTGTGTATGTTATGCGCCACGTACTCACGTGAGCCCCTAGCCGGGATAGCTCAGTTGTAGTACTGTGACTAAGTTCGCGGCAGGGGCAGAGTCCTTCCCTTTTCAAAGAGCCGCGCTGTGGGCACCTGGAGGTCTTTCCCTGGCACGTGTCGAGGTTAACAACGCGTGAAGCTGTACCTTAATTTCCCTGTAGTCTTGATGGCCTGGTGCTTAATTACACGTAGGCTTTCACCTTTCATCTACTGCTCAGTAAGCCGGAGTAGCTCAGTATAGTGACTGTGCTGCAGACTAGGGGACTATGGTTCGATTCCTTACAGGGGTAATTCTTTCTTCCATGGGTCCAAACCGGTTCTAAGGTCCATGCAGCTTCCTATCAAACTTGTGAGTAGTGGGGGCTATTTCGCTGGGGGTAAAGCGGCCGGAACTCAAAGCAAATCGCTCACTCAGATCTAATGCCGATGTTAAGAATGTGTGGAGGCCTCGCCGGCTTCCCACACCGACAGCCCGGGTTGGATCACCAGGTCAGGACATGTGTGATTTGTGGTGGACAACGTGGTACTGGGGCAGGTTTTCTCCGAGTACTTCGGTTTCCCTTCACAATTCTCATTCTGCTGACTGCTCCACATTTATGATCATACGGGGCTAATACAATAGGCAACTTAATGGCCGACATACCAAGTGGACTCGGTCTCACCCCACCCCAAGAAAAAAAATAGAATTTGTGGGACTGTAACTCCACACACACGTCTCAAGCAGCACAAGACATTTTTGCCCCAACGGAAAGGACTCTCAACATCACAAAAAACAACCTCCGAAGTACAGCCAGATCACTGTATGAATATTACGTATCAAGCTGATGTTTACTTTCCTTGTATAATCAGTACCTCAAGGTTACCAAACTGTGGCCCGTGGGTCGGAAGCGAACAGCGAAATATTCTACCATAAAGGTAACACGAGACTTTACAATGGACTCTGTCTGTGTTATGTAGTTACAGGACAAGGATTCTGATCCGTGGAGTTGGTAAGCCCAGAAAATGGAGACAGATACCTACTAGCAGACCTAGTTATATTAAAATTGGCGAGATCTAATCCTTGAAGAGTTGGTAAATGGGTCATTAACGGATATAAAACGTAAAACACGTGATATTCGAACGTGGAAAAAACATTTATTTCTCAACATGTCCTCCACTAACACTGATACATTTTTCACATCGCTTTACCAGTGCACAGAAACCCGCAGCATAGAAGTCTCTTGACTGTTCTCAGCCACTTGCGCTTCAACCTCCTCGTCCTCAGCCAAACGTTTGCCGCCCAGTTGTGAACCGCTTTATGCGACAAACACTTCCCATTGTAAACAGGAAACATTCCTTTATGATTATGCTTTGCTCACAAAAGAAACAGCACAACAGAACGCTGCTCTTCGGTATTACACTTCTCAAGCACAGTCTTCATTTTAACTACAGAAACCAGTCTCTAAATATACGCAAGTGCGTCTGCTACCTAGACTCTCATGAAGATGGACTGTGCTGCTACCTAACGATACACATAGAAAACCTATTACGTCCATTACCGCTGCTGTACTTCCATTTGTGACTTATTTACTGACTCTCCATCGTAGTATAACGTACCAGGCCTACAGTACTTTTTTATTACCTCATTAAATGTCTCCACAAATTGCTGCGCTTCATTTCCACTGTTGGACATTCTCTCACTCACGCACCATCAGTAGCGCATGCGCGCACGTGTGTACAGGACTTCAATGTCTAAAAGTGTATCAGATTCTTAAACATGCTGTACTTATACATTTTCGCTAGAACATAAGGTGCAACGTACAAGCAATAATTCATCCAAATAATGATCTGCTGCAGGCCAAGATCGCTATTATTGCACACGGACTATGCAGGCCTAAATGCGTTAGAGGGGCCGGGTGGGGAGGGGGCAGCTTTGTCTCATATGAGCCACCCGCCCCCCGAACCGTGATGAAAGGACGTCCAACGGACACGGACGTGTGTGATACTGCAGAGGTGAGCTGGGGTAAGCCTCACAGACAGACAATGTAAGCGAAGAGTAAGATCTTCTGGTTTGTAACAAAATGCAGTTACAAGCCTACCGACGTTTCGGAGGAACGTATCGCCTCCATCTCCTGGATTGAAGAGGAAGCCAAGCAAGTAACCAGCAATAAGCAGCGATGTGTTTCTCCAAGATGTTGGTGGATATCTATCAAACTACAAGCGTTGTAACTCAGAAACCCGTATTCTTCATAGTCGCCGTTGTGAGATGCTAAGATCCAATACAATATAACAGAAACGTTTAAATGGTTTAATTTTCTAGTCACATCCCCAATATACCTTATTTTGAGCTCAAAGGTTTCAGTACAAAAGCCCATCACTTCAGCTATTCAAATCCAGACTGCCAATGTACTATTATGTAAGACGCAGAAAGCAACAGGAGACAGGAGTACATTACGTATCGAAGAACTTAAGAAGTTCTACTCCTCCTCACATATTATTAGGGTGATAAAATCAAGGAGGGTGAAATGGGTGGGACACATGGCACGCACGAGAGAAATGCATACTGTTGGCAGAAAAACCTGAAAGAAAGAGCCACTTACATGACCCAGACATAGATGAGAGGATAATATTAAAATGATTATAAAAAATCAAATGGGAGGGTGTGGACTGGATTAACTGGTTTGGAATTGGGACCGATGGCAGGTTCTTGTGAACATTGTAATGAACCCTTGGATTCAATAAAACTTTGGGAATTTCTGACTGCTGAGTAACTACTAGCTTTACAGGAATATAACAGTATATATATAATATATACAGTGAATATAATTTATTCACCCCCACCCCCAAGTGTCTATTTCTTCTATATTTCTTTCAAAAATGTTGTTTCAATCCAATTATATTCAATTTATGCTACATGCTCAGACCATTTTCTTTCATTTAATTATGTGAATAATAATTAATATACGCATTACATTATAATATTAGTCATTATTTCAGTGAGAATAGTTATTATCTTTACATTCAAGTCTATTAGCTGGCACCAATGAATAATATCCATGGCTCCTAACCTAACTCACAAATTTTGTGCAAATTAATGAACATCTGTACAAGACATTAAAGGGTCTGGCAATGAAACAATGAAAACGCATAATTTGGCCTTATTCTGAGCGAGTTAAATCCAGTTCACACTTTCACAATGGCTACATTTGATGGAACTGACCACAAAATTGTAAGTTTGCACTCACCAACTCAGAAACTGTGGTAAAATACTGGACATCCAATGTCAAAACTCGGTATCTTTGTACCTAGAATGTAACATACTAAATATAGTACACCGTTTAAATGATAAGTTTGCAATTTTGTTTAATTGTAACTGAATCAAATTTAAATCTCATCTCTTCCAAAGTTTGATGCTTAGATAGATTTACAATAAATGGAAATTGTAATATTAACAGCAGTTGTTATATATACCTCCTGCTTTAACGCTAAAAAGCTTTGCATTTTGCACAAAGAGTGTATTTACATGTTCCCTATGATCCTCACAATAAACAGAAATTATTTTCCTAAACAGCATTAACCGGTCTGTCTATGAAAGAAAACACAGTGTGTTTTCTGTGACGTCTGAACTGAAGTCTTGACATTGGTTACATGGATTTCAGGCTCTTAAGGGGTAGAAACTTGTTTCCTGTCTATAATGCAACAATATTAATTTAACAATAATAATTCACTGAATGTCCGTTAAATGTTTAAAATGCCATTACTTACTTACTTACTTACTTACTTACTTACTCACTCATGGAGCTGAGCCCTTCTGGAGGAGCCACCAATTCTGCAGCTACTCAAGAATTTCCCAGCATCTTACGGAACCCGAAGGTTCATTACCGTGTT
>NW_019744412.1:818121-863780 GCF_002891405.2 Cryptotermes secundus
AAGCTCCTCATTATGCAGTTTTCTCCAACCTCCTGTAAATTGTTAAAAAAAAAAAATATATATATATATATATACATTTTGTGTTTACGCTACATGTTTCAGCCACATAGGGCCATCCTCAGGCAACACAACTTTTAAAGGACTCTACTGCACTGATGAATACTATCTGACCAAGTGCAGAGTGCAGTAGAGTCCTTTAAAAGTTGTGTTGCCTGAAGATGGCCCTATGTGGCTGAAACATGTAGCATAAACACAAAATGTATATATACTTTAATAATTTAACGACATTTTAAATATTTTATGAACATATAGTGAATTAAATGTGAATTAATATTGTTGCAATATAGACGGAAAACAGGGCTATAAATTATACCTCAATGCAACAGGATGCTGAAATATAATATTAGGGGTAAAAACGTTTATTCCTTTCTTCAACTCCCTTGTATTTGTTCCAGAAATGTCAGCAACACTTTAAAATGTCTTGATAATTTCTACTCACTTCACAGAAATAAAAAATGGTTGTGTTCTATATAAAAATCACCACACAGAATCCAAGTGAACTGACATACTGGTATTTCACTGAGACTCTGTACACATATCTTCACCTCCTACAGATCCCTGGATATCTTGTTATGTCTGTGTATCTTACAAGAAACAGATAGCTGTAAATTTGTGATCACCTTCAACAAAACTGTCCTTATTAAACCTTATAAATCTGAAATTCATCTGACATTAAAAAAAAAAGTCCATACGTACACAGAAAACACAATGTCCCCATTATAAATATCAACACCATGACGAAAAACTAAACAATTTCAAGCCTGAAATTCATTTAAAAAACATTTAGAAATTTAGTTCCTACCTCACAAGAAACAAACTGTATCTCTGTTACAAACACTAACTGGTGAATGCTGTTTAAGCAACAGATCTGTTTGTTCTGAGAATCATTTGAAACCCATAAATACACTGTGTGGGCAGAATGCAGTTTCCTAATGTTACAGCAAATGGATTTGTGATTCCCCTAGTGCTGGCTGTGCAGAGTACTATCTTCAGGGATGTGACGCCGTGTAGCCTGGTGGAAGTTCAATGACATTTCACAAGAATGTACTGTCTGCATCTTCTGGGTCAGTGAGTAAGCCAGACGAGCTAACTGCAAGAAGCAAGCAGCTTGCTCATGGCCGTATTCCTCAAAGCAGGTGGTACATATAGCAACGACTGTGCTTTATAGGGATAATATTATTAATACATTTATAAAGTAATTGTATTCCATCAAAAATACTGGATAGTTTGTTTTGATTTGTAAATTGGTATACTAGAATCTTCCAAGTTACATATAAGTCACATGATCATTTTTCTAATGATACAAATAATTATACAATATCCACAACAATATTCTTAAACATATTGATAAATTACTACAAATGGAAACAAATTTTGTGGAATAATGGATGGATTTTGATTCTGAACCATTTTAAAAGAAATTCATTAATTCATGTATTTGTCCATATGTCTGCAAGAATTCTACCTCTAATGCTTACATAAATTCAAACATCTTATTGCAACCAGAATCCATTGCAAATTTAAAAATAATATCAGAATGCATTTACTGACAAATAACTGCTGCAAAGATCATATTTAAAAGCTATGAGCACTCAAACTGGCATAAATGAGCATGTAACATCCTGATTTCATGCTGTACACCCAAAGATATTACGAAATTTACTCCATACTATTGCCAGTATGTATGGTAACCATGGCTGACAAAGTGATGTGCAAGAGTTGTGGTAGGGTTTTGGGTGCAATTCGAATCCTCATTCCCAATATGTTTTACATTACATAAGAAAATTCTAACTTCATAATTTTGGTGTTACTCCTTCTTTAAAATATTAGCAGCTCTGTATATTGTGATAATGACCTTCTTAAGAACATTTTTCTTCATACGCACGTGTCCAGTGATGTGGTGAGGAGTAAGTGGGGGGGGGGATGACCAAATTTAATAAAACAGTATCTCATATACACATATCACATATATAGGTTAGGTTAGGTACTGACACCAAATGTAACGTGTTTTGCCTCTGAAGACGCCGTTCAGATTGTTAATTGGTTTATTTAACAACCTACAAATCGTAACTGCAATTCATTATGACAAGGTTGCGGGTTTGCACACTTTACAAACCCTACTCACAAGTCTCTTCACACTACCAAGATTCACTCGTTTTATATATATATGTGTGTGTGTGTGTGTGTGTGTGTGTGTGTGTGTGTGAGCAATAGTTTTCTGTGATGTACTGTCAACATGTTGAGGCACGCAGCAACACAGTTGGTTGAGGCACACTTCTACAAGCTGGAAGGTCACGAGTTAAATTCCCCATGAGGTCACTGGATTTTTCAAGTGACCTAATCCTTCCAGCTGCACTATGGCCTTGGGGTCAACTCAGCCTCTAACAGAAATGAGTACCAGGAATCTTCCTGGGGGTAAAGGACCAGTAGCATGTAAGGCTGACAACCTCACTGCCATCTATGCGCCAATTGTCTAGAAAATGTCACAGCCTTGGCATCTCACAACCCTATGGGCCTCCATGGCCTGTTATGGGGGATATCTTCAGCTCTTTTTTTCCCACCTTTTATTGTCAACATGTCAGTTTCATACAGTACATATGTGAGGGCATGTTACAGCAACACACACCTAGAGCACTGTTAGAAGAGATTTTATTTAATGGACTACTGAACAGTAACCGTAAAAAGAATCTTAAGAAAACTGGACTTATTTGCAATAATCAGTATTGGTTCTAGCACTGTGTTCTGCATTAATGTTAATAAATTTTCAGGTGCAAATATTTTACTGGATTGTTACTTGGTTGGTTGGCTGGTGATTCACTAAAATATTAATTTTATGCCTACAAAGCATGTCT
Source organism: Cryptotermes secundus (assembly GCF_002891405.2). Taxonomy (NCBI): domain Eukaryota; kingdom Metazoa; phylum Arthropoda; class Insecta; order Blattodea; family Kalotermitidae; genus Cryptotermes; species Cryptotermes secundus. The sequence continues at coordinate 821,034 of NW_019744412.1, forward strand.
CAAAATATTTTGTACTATCTGGTGGGATACAGCTTCATCTAGAAGTTCTTCATAAAATCTATCTCATTTCGTGTAACAATTCATGAGTATGAGGTCAGTTTCAAAATTTCTGAGTACTGGATGAGCTTGTAGCATGAAATACTTAAGTTTAAAGAAGAAAGAGGTAATAAACTGCTCTCTCACTGGCCCAACTTCAAACAAAAATAACACTGCTCTGTAAACAGCGAAAAAAAGAAAGAAACAAAAAGAAACTCACTGAAAATTTATACAACAGGATATATTTCTGTTCACAGATAAATAATATTCTACCCTGAAAAATCTTGGAAAAGTAGCATTGGATATGGTGGTGATGGGTGTAATAGAAGTAACTGTGGTAACAACAAGAATGAAATGTTAAAGCTCTCTCACTTCCAGCGCTCAATTATCTCAGCACAGAAGTCAAAGCAGAGAGAAACTTACATTGGAACCTCTTAAAGTTTTATTCCTAGAAGAATCTTAAGCATGCTGAAAAATTTCCACTTCCAAATAAAGCAAACAGAAGTAAATGACACAGTTATTGACCTCTTTGGACATTATCCATCATCCTGTTTTGATTTAAAACAATGTATCACTGACTGGACTCTGCCTCCATCCTCAGGTAGAAAGCCAAGTCAGTTGGGCCTAATCACCAGAGTCTGGAGTCCAGAAATAGGGACTGGTTCTACTGATTGGGCCCAACTGAGCAGGCTTGTTACATGAGGACAGAGACAGACTCCTATCTGTGATACAGTGTTTTAAATCAAAAAAGGATGATGGATAATATCCAGAAAGTCAACACCTCTATTACTATACCTTCCTCACAAACTTTTTACATCTTACTTACAAGTAAATAGGTCATATTTGTTGTTACCAATCTTACTAACACCAGCAGTACATCTACAACACAATTACCTTCTTTCCAACATTCATCCAACCATTCATTTATTTATTCATCCATTCATTACAATAAGGACACTCTTCATTGGGTGCAGGGTCTTGGAAACTCTCCCATAGATCATTTTGAAATGTGGCCATAAACTGCACATTTTCTTGTTTCATTTTAATTTTCTCCTTCCTGTCTTTCAATCCTTTCCAATCCCCCTACCCTGTGTCTATTTTGGGTTACTTCTAGAGATGGATTTTGCTTGTGATTATTGCTCCAATGTGAATTAATCAAATACTATCATTACATTACTATATTAATAGACTCTGAACTCACTGCAAACTTATTCTTTCTCACTGTCAAAAATTACTGAATTTGTTTCAGTAACAATTATGTCATCCAACATGATAATGTAAGCCACAAGTTATCTAAATAAGAAGAAAAATGAGTTCCCACAACCTAAACAATTACATTTGGTATTAATCATAGGTAATTAATACTGCATTTCATAAATATAGAATAAGCTATCTTCTAAAACACTAGTGACTGAAGAAAATTAGGTTATTCCTTCCTTGGTGGCCAAATACAGTGTAACACTTCAAATTATCCTGCAACACAACTGACTATTCTGTTATTGTTTACCATACATAAATAAAATTCGCTATATTTGTAAAAATGTTCAAGGTTATTACCATATTTCTTCGAAGTCTATTTATGCTTAAAATATACTCAAACACACAAAAACTTACTTCACTTCAGGTTTAAAAGAAATAAATAAGTACTGCACTGTAAATAATTATGCCCATAGTTGTGCACCATAATGTCATGGTAATATGCAACATTCACTGTCAAACCGGTCATTGTCACCATGTGCACATCCAACACGTTCTATATTAATCCCACTGTCACTGCTCTTTATAATCGTTTAAATCGTGAACAAGAGTAAACAATGTTCCCTTACAATGAATTAAAAGTGCAAACTAAATATTCACAGTTCATTTAGAAACACGTAAACGAAGGCTGAACGTCTAAACTATCGATCACCAAGTATAATCGCACACGGCCATATTGCTTACCCATGATTCTTTTCTATAGGTGTGACATGCGCAACCAGCATGCAATTAATATGTGAATAATTAATTAGTACAATAAAAATATCCCTTCTTCATTTGAGTACATTTTTCGTTGCCAGACTGTGGTGATATCACGTTGCTGCTCACCTTCCGTTACTATCCTCACGAAACTCAGAGAGGAAACCTAAAATGTCAGCCAGCTCCCGCTAACGTTCGAGTCAGCTGTGCAGCGGGAAGCAGTGCTTTTGCTGGAGGGAGGCGTGGGCAGTCTGGCAGTCGGGGAGGTAAGGTCGCTCTGTAACATGCATGCAGCCATTTTTATTAGTTCGTGTGTATGTGTGTGTGTGTGTGTGTGCGCGGAGTCGTCGCGTGGTAATTAGGCTTGTGTAATTTGACAGCAGAGGTGCCGTTTTGACAGTGACCTGTGTAAAACGCAGTGTTATTTGTGCATGTGCTTCCCATACACAAGGTAAAGACTGCCACAATTTCCGTATAATGATTAAAACTCAAGTATGTTTGTATGTAAAGTGATTATGTAAAATAATATATTTTAAATGTAGTGTAACTTAACTTTAAAGAAAATCCTCCTGCCGATATTGTCAATAGCGAGTTTTAAGTAATGCTCAGAAAGACAACGAAAGCTCGAAACTTTCGGCTGAAGTGAAATCAGAGGCAGCACATAAAGCACAATGTTATGACTGTGAAGCTGGAGGGGCAAGCTGGCTGACAGCTACTGTAGGGGTTTCCAAGGAGAACGCCATGCTATGATGGTATTTTGGGAGTGTGGTGGTCTGCGAAGTGTGGCTGCATTACCAGCCACAGGAGAGGAAAGTTTAGAGGTCTATATTTGGATCCTAGCTACGCGTTTTGAAGGAGAGGGTCCGTGTCTGATGGTGAAGTTATTAAGGATATAAAAAATGTTGATAAGTGGTGCACCGAACGCGAAATGCGTGGTATTATCACTGGAGTTTTCTTTGGATTTGGTTACCACTGTCTTTTTAAGAGCCGAATGTGCTAGGACCGACAAACAGTTGCATGGGCGGTGGATCACAAGGACAAGTACGAATCCAAAAGACAGCTGACTTCACACTGCCACGAACACCACGTGGTCATCGGACTGGTTGACCACGAGACTACAGAAGGGGGGGGGGGAGTTCGGGTTAGTTTCAAGCTGCAAGGCAACAAGAGGGTGAGAGGGGTCAATGAATCCTTCCCTCCAGTCAGTTCTGTGGTCCATACGAATCAATGTAGCTCCTGGAAATTTTATTAGACCAAAGGCTGGGGGGGAACTGGGCTTACCACAAAGTGCGAAATTCCGTTACCAAATGCACATCGGGTTTAGTTGTTTTGTTTGTCGACCCGCGGCTAATGTCAGAGATGCAGCAACAAATAGGAATGTTCATAGTGCGGAGTACCGGATACAAAACATGTAGGATCCGATGCCACAACCCGGTGGTCTGCCCCCTCTCACGATAGCAAGGCTTGGTGACAAGCAACAATTAATTGTACATGGGACTGCGCAGGTCTGGTTCCCATAATGTGGCAGGAAATCCTCCAGTATTCGACTCCGAACTCAAAAGCCTGCGTTACGGAACCCAAAGACTGTACAGCAGACAGGACCGTTATGATCGTCTGAGTTATGACACCGTATAACCTGGTAGGTAGGTGCTGACTGCTTGGAGGAACATCTCTCCATCTTCAGGGTGGAAGTGATTCCTTGGATATCTGTTCTACTGATTATGTGTATAATTGCCTCCCTGTGGAAGTCGCCATCTTTCGAATCTGAAACGGTAAGGTTCCTGTTTCGGTCTCCTGAGTTATGAGATCGTACAGTCGCGTAGGTGGGTACAAACGTTTCGGAGGTGTATACTCCCTTCGTCTTCAGGGTATAAGTGACATTAAGGACTTTTAATCTAAGTACGGAATCCGTGTACAGTTGCCTCCTCCCCTTAGAGAGACCATGAGTACGGAATTTCATCCGGTGAGCATCCATGTTGTGGACTTCTGATCTGACTCCATGCAGTCGGATAGGTTGCTACCAGTGTTTTCGAGGAACAAACTGTCTTCACATTCAGAGTAGAAGTGAGGCTAGAGGCAGTATGTCATTCCGAAACGTCGGAGCCTACAGACCAGACTGTACAGGGTTACAACGCAGAAGGCTACAGTATGACTCCAACGTCGTTAGGGCCACTTGTCGCCTCATGCAACAGGCCTGTTCGCAGGATAGGCCTTGCCTACCGAATTATCTGTTGACACGTGAAACCGTCAGTGCACTGATCTATCTGTGACATCAACCAATTGGCGGCACTCTTATGCTGTAGCAGCAAAAAAAAGTTTCGTGGCGTGGGGTGAGACTGAGTCTACTTGGTACGTCGGCCACTGTTGGGCCTATTGTAACAGCCCCGGATGATAGACTCAGTCAGGGGAATGAGAATTGGCAGGGGAAATCGAAGTACACGGAGGAAACCTGCCCCAATGCCACTTTGTCCACCACAAATCCCACATGACCCGCGGTGGGAAGCCTGCGACTCAGCTCCTGACCTAGGGTACAGCCATACAGTAGCAAAATGAGAGTACTTCTGCATTTATACCGGTAATGTACGAGTGTTTTGAACCTTTCTGGGTTCCGCTCATAAAACAAGTGACTCCATTTGCGTATGTTAAGTTGTATTAAGTTTACAATGAGCTCAGAGTCACATGCGAGCCAGTCATAATCATTCAGCTTTGGGAAACGTAATTTCTTCTAAATGCACGTGACGACCGCCGACGACAGAAGGGTTGCTTCTAGTAGATACAGCTACCAGCATAGTTACTACTACCTGCAGCCTGCAACTGTAGCGATCTATCGGCACACTGTGTTACCATAATTTCATGCAGCATTATTAAAATTTTGTCGTGTCTGTGGCGCCTTCAGCATCTCGGACTATACTCATGCAGCAGCAAATGGTAGGACTTTTGTTTTATTATTATTGCTAGTGGGGTGGGACTAAGTCCCTTGTACTGCGGCCACTTCTGGCCTATTGTACCAGCCCCAGATGATAGGTGAAGGTGTTTGTGGAGCAATTGGTGGAATGAAGATTGGCAGGGGAAACCGAAGTACTCGGAGAAAACCTGCTCCAGCGCCACTTTGTCCACCACAAATCCCACTTGACCAAGCCCGGGATCGAACCTGGGCCGCTGCGGTGGGAAGCCGCTTGAGCTATGGCGCGGCCCTATAGGACGTTTAGTAAGTAATAGAGCAGGAAGGAGAGGGCACTTTGCGACAAGCCGGAAGGTCGCGCGTTCGATTCCCAATGTGATCATTTGACTTTTCAATTGACCTAATCATTCCAGCCGTACTATGGCCCTGGGGTTGACTCATCCTCGAACAGAAATGAGTACCAGAAATCTTCCTGGAGGTAAATGGTGGTCGGTACGTAGGGCCGACAACCTCACCGCCATCTGTGAGCCGATTGTTTGGAGAAACCGTGGAAGCCTCGACGTCTCACAAACCTGTCGGCTTTCACGGCCATGTTACAGGGATAGCTTTACTTTTCACCTTTAGATCAGGATGGAGGTGAACACAAGCAGTTGTCACTCATGTCAGATAGTGCCCACACGTTTGCCTGGTGGGGCTGAGAAGAATCGCGAAAGGCCTCAGTCAGGATAGCCAGTGTCCGTTCTGAGATTTGAATCCAAAATCTCTCGAATACGGAGCACAAGCTACCGACTCGCCCTTGGCTTCCCATTTGTTTATCTGCGCCAACTGTAATTTGTAATTATAATTGATGACGAATGTCATTAGCATGAAGTATCAAAGAATATTAGGACAATGTAATTTTGCCCATTTCTCTTCAAGCGACACAGTTCCTTCATAACTCGGAGAAGTTTTATGCCCTACTGCATGAAGACTTGTGGGTGCTGCGTCATAATCTGCAGTCTTGAAGGTTTTCGGAAATAATTTACATGAATTCTTATGTCAGAACAAAAATTCAATATAATTCTCATATTACAATCCAAATAAGTGGAAAATACATAATGTTCATAAGAACTGGGCTAGCTCAGTCAGAAAATTGACTACATTCTGGACCATCGGGGTTCGATTCCCAGCAGTGGAAAAGATGTTTACTTCACAGCGTCGAGATCTGCTCTCAGGCCAACCCAATCTTCAGCGGGTACCTGGGGCTCTTTCACCGTCAGTAAATTGGCCGGGACTTGAAGCTGACCACTGACCTCTGTCTAGGGCCGAGGTAAGAATGAATGGACCTATATCTCCACTCCCGCATACCTATTCCTGTCATCGTGCTTAATTAAGCACAGAGACAAACATACGACTTAGGTTACCTCTCTCACAACTTAATGCTGTTTGCTGCTAGCCACTTTCGAATTAATAGGTTTCATATTAAGCAGATTATCGTTTTTCTGTCCCTTTTCTAAGTCTGTGTACAGATATTGTGATAACGGGCCAGTGACGACGTCCTCTGAAAGCCTTTCTGATCCCTGATTCCGAAAAGCTCCGAACCCGAAAACATGAATGGGAATGTCACTTCAACCGCAAAATGCACACCGCGCTGCTGGTCCATTCCTCTTCGTCTACACAGTTACTCGTACATATGAACGCTTCGTGAGGTCCTTACAGAAGACTTCCTGCGAGGCATGTGTGCTACTTCGAGGATGCATTCTTCCGACAGGATGGACGTTTCGGCTGCTTACAGTGACTCCAATTTTGGACCTACTCAAGTGAAAAATTTGGCTTGCATATTATCTCGAATTGTGTCCCTGGACGTCGCGGCTTTGTATGATTTTATCCGCCACATCCTTCCGCTGTCAACATCTCAGATTTATTTCCATGGAAATGCGTGAGATGTGACGTGGACAGAAACAACCCGAACAGAGATAACTACGCAGAGAAAAACATTTAACTTCTTACGAATAGAATTACTGCAGAGTCTTCAGGCAGAGAGCGTTTGCTAATTTTCAGAGTCCACTTCAAATGGTCTTGGATGCTGGTGGGTCACGCACTGAGCGTCTTATCCGTTGATATATCATTCTCTCAAGTCTTCCGTATTGATTAACACCAAAATCTTTTACGTAAAGTTAAACTGTAAAGTTTTCCCTATCGTTAACTAATTAGGCACCACGCCATTTTGACACATCTGTCTTCTTCTGCTTCTATTGCTGTTGCTCCCACTTGGAGCTTTGTTTCACTTCAGTTTCTTAATCTTAGACAGTCGGTATGACTCCTTGGACGGGGGATCAGCCCTCAACAGGCCGCTACCTACACACAGATAGAATAAACAGACATCCATGCCTTGAGTGGGATTCCACCCCACGACCCAGTGTTCTAGCAGGCGAAGACATTTCATGCCTTAGGCCGCGCGGCCACTGTGATCGGCTTTTGACGTATGGGGAAGTGGAAATATAGCTCCACTATTCTTGACCTCGCTGATAGGTGGAGGTGAGTGGTCAGCTTCACTCCCCGACCGCTTTATACCTTGGGAAAAACTATCGGTACCCGTTGGATAGGAGGCCGAGTGGGCCCCAGAGGCAACCTGGACACTGCGGGGAGGGAAGAAGTCTTTTGCCCCTACCAGAAATCGAACCACAGCCGTCAAACCCGTATCCCGCTCACTTACATTAAGTATATCAAAGAATATAGGTAGGATATAGAGCTTAAACGGCATGTATTGTCTTCGCTCGCTTGGAAACCGGGATCGTGGGTTCGAATCCCACTCAGGGCATGGATGTTTAGTTTGTGTGTGTGCGTTTTTCAGTGTTTGTCTACAGGTAGAGGCCTCGCGACGAGCTGCTAACCCTCCCAAGGAGTCCTACCGAATGTGTAAGATCTAGAAAAACCGAAGTGAACGGAGAAGTTCATGGAGGTAAGCCTAGGCCCACTGCGGCTGTAGTGCCAAGGGAAAAAAAAGTGTACCTAGTTTAATTAGGGGCCGGTATAGCTCATTCAGTATAGCCACAGGTTATGGACTGGACTTCCGAGGTTCGATTCCCAGCAGAAGCAAGAGAGTATCCTGTACTCCACAATTTCCGGACCAACTCTAGGTCCCGCCCAACCTCCTATCTAACGAGTACGGGAGAGGGGATCTTTCCCCTGGATAAAGCAGCCGGAACTTGTAGCTAGGACGGAGTCAAAAGTTGTGGAACTATATCTTCACTTCCCCATAGTGTGTAGTTTCGTAATTTTTTACACAGACGGTAGGACACCTTGGAAGAAGAATTAGCCCGTCGCAAGGCCGTTACCTACACAGAGTACAACACAGAATAAACGCACACAGACATCCATGCCTCAAGTGGGATTCGAACCCACGATCCCAGCGTTCAAGCGAGCGAAGACAGTTCATGCCTTATACCTCACGGCCACTGTGATCGGCCAATTAATTAATTAACCACCGGTACTTTATGCCTTTACATACATACTCGGTTTAATATGAGAAGCCTAACTTAGCGTTAATTGAAGAGCAAATGGCTCTAGACGCAATTGCGCTATAAGCCCACTCACTCGGTCGTTTCGTAGCCTGCAGGAGGGTAGATCAGTGGCCTTGCCACGGAGTGGCGGAACTAAGGGACTTGCCCAAGCATTGTCCAGTGCTGCGCGCTTCTTCGTGCCTGTCAGCAGCATGCGTATTGCTTTATAGCCGGAAGTTGTTACATGATTCGTTTACTTGTAGCGGCAGGAGGAGACAAAAAGCGGACGGAATGATGACAAGCATACACTACTGATACAATCTAAGAATTTTAAACACTTGAAAGTGTTTAGATGTTGTTATCATCACCAGAGCTTGAAAATTACTGCATCAGATAAGACTGAAATCTTAAATACCTCCCAGTTTACCGACATGAAGAATGGTTTAATTTTTTGTTACCAGCTCGTGTCGAAGCAACATGGCGCGAAATAGACTAATATCTTGCATGTGGCTTCTCAGAAGAACAAAAACAATGGCGGATTGTCTCCGTACTTAACCCGTTCAGGCACAGTGCTACAATATCCATAGCCTGAATACTGTTATTATTATGTTTCTACAGCCTTGGCCACTTTTCCAGTTTCTTGATCCTGTACATAGTCGGTAGGACTCCTTGGATGGGGGATCAGCCCGTCGCAAGGCCGCTGTCTACACGCACGGTGTTTTATATTGCTAGTGGGGTGGGACTAGGTCCCTTTACTGCGGCCACTTGTGTCCTATTGTACCAGCCCCAGATGATAGGTGAGGGTGATTGTGGAGCATTTGGTGGAATGAAGATTGGCAGGGGAAACCGAATTACTCGGAGAAAACCTACCCCAGCGCCAGATGATAGGTGAGGGTGATTGTGGAGCATTTGGTGGAATGAAGATTGGCAGGGGAAACCGAATTACTCGGAGAAAACCTACCCCAGCGCCACTTTGTCCACCACAAATCCCACTTGACCAGAACCCGGGCCACCGCGGTGGGAAGCCAGCGACTAACCGCTTGAGCTATGGCGCGGCCCTACACGCAGGGTAACACAAACACTGAATAAACGAACTCACAAAGCCAACGTTCGAGCGTGCGAAGACAGTTCATGCCTTAGACCGCGCTGTCAGTATGTTACTGGCCACTGTATCTATGTGTGCCACACGGTGGTCAGAATAAGCGGCGATTGTATCCCTTGAACAGCTTTAGCGGTTGGATTCTGTAATGCAGACGTATAAAGTGGCTTAGCCTGCTACTTGCCTCTTGCTTTGTTGCTTGATCCTTAATCCTGAAGATGGAGAGAGTACGTCCCTCCGAAACGTCTACGAAACACTACACGGCGTCACATATTTACCGTTGTAAGAGCATATTGTCGGTTTAATTCCCACCAAGTAAATGACCAAGTGTGCATAATTTTCAAATACATATTTCAGCATATCTGTTCAGTATGGGTCATGGAAGAGGATCCTTCTTGAGAAACTGGAGTGGCTCAGACGAAACCCGCCTCAATTTCTGGAACCCGGAGTTCCATGATCATACGCTTGTGAAGCCTGAGACTTGGCATTGACCATGAGCCACGTGACTGCGTCCGCATCCGTTTCCGTAAGCTTCATTTTATTATTGTCACAGCTCAGTCGGTATAGCAGCGGGCTACATGTTTCACAGGGACAAGATATTTTTCTCTTCTCCACGTCGTCCAACCGGCTCTGGGGTCTATCCAGTGGGCACCAGGGGCTCTTTCGTCGGGGGTAAAAAGTCAAGGGCGTGAAGCTGGCCATTCACCTCCATCTAGTGCTAAGGTCAAGAATGGCGGAGCTTTACCTCCACTTCCCCGTACTTATTCATGTTATAGTGCATAATTAGGGCACGCGGTAGCGTAGTTGGATGAGGCACTATGCTACAAGCCGGAAGGTCGCGGGTTTGATTCCCGGTGTGGTCACTGGATTTTTCAGCTGACATAATCCTCCCAGCCGCACTGTAGCCTTGGGGTCGACTCAACCGCTAACAAAAATGAGTACCAGGAATCTTCCTTGTGGTAAAGGGCGGCCATCGCTTAAGGCTGACAACCTCACCACCATCTCTGAGCCTGTTGTTTAGATAAGGTGAGAGCCTCGACGTCTGACAACCCCATGGGCCTCCATTTCTGTTACACGCATAGCATTTGTCTTTTTATAGTGCTTAATTAATAAAGCACAGGGTCAGTTTTAACTTTTACCCCACGTCTACGTCTGAGGATTGAAAGTTGTTCCTTCCCTCAGGTTTTCGTGTATTTAGTTGCACTAACATCGGTTCCATCTCAGAAGTTCGCAAAAGTACCATATTGACATGCATATAATTTACGGTAGGGACATAAAAAGCTGTGTAAATGGCGAAGTAATCTTCAGCGGCTGCAGTCGGAGTTAGTTTGGTTCTTCAAGAGTGAACTTCTGTAAAGGAGAACTGTCAGTTCGCCGAACTTGTGGATGAAGTGAGTGCCATTCAAAGGCTTGTCAGAACTTGTGTCTGTGTAGGAAACGAAGTTGACGGAGAGGAGACGCTCGCACGACCTCAGGACGCATTTGCGACGATCACTTGCGTGATGGCGCGCAAGCAGTTCGCTTAGCGGCCTCCGTAGTCTAGAGATAACGTTTCCACCTCATGACTCGTAGTACGCGGGTTCAAATACCCAACGGAGGTCGTCGAATTTTTAAGGGCGGAAAAATTCAGGGAACAAGTCCTCCGGGAGGGACTTTAAGCCGTGGGTCCCGTGTCGTAGCTTTACGGCACGTAAAAGAACCTCATATCTCCAAAGGAGGTCACTGAGCCAAATTAACGGACGTTTCCCGCCCAACAGCAGTCTCTAATACCTCTGGTAGATGGGGGAAGCATTATAGATACCTCTCAGCTAGTAGAGCCGGTCTCGCTGGCTGGGCGGGACTGATGGTAAGCACCAGTACCGGTAGGTTATAGAGACTGGTAGAAATCATAGAGGGAAGCACAATGGACCAATACAGGTCTCAGTGCATGGGGAAACCCACTCTCTCCAATAACTAACTAACTAAGCAGTTCGCTTGCAACGCGTAATGCTGCTAGTTAGTGTGGGAAGCGTTTATGATACCTCCTTTCCTCTAAACCTTTAAAGCACAGTACTTTGACACTCAAAATCTTATTATTTTGCCCACACGTTGTATTTATATTCCCACGTTTTTACTGGTGTGCGTGAGTATTGACGGGGGTTTGGATTATTGGATTCATTGACCACTTACAGGTCGTACTACAAACAACTGTAACACTATCTCTATTTCCACTATTTACAGTTTACTGTTACACACACTAGTGATGTCAGTCTATTATAGTGTCCACTAACCGTTTCCTGGCAACAGAATTTAATACAGGAACTGTAACAATCTCACTACAGCATACGTAAAGCCTTCTCACAGTCCGACTGACAGCTGAACTCATAGCGCCATCTTCTCAGCTCAACTCTCGAATAACTGCCCACTTGGAACTCTGGAACTCGACTGCCGATTCTGAGTGAGTTTTACGTTACGTCCGACGCTCAGTCGGTCAGTCTGTCTTGGAATAAATCACCCATCTTGGGCTTAAGACCAGGTTTTTATTACTGTCAGACATTTGCGGGTTTGTTAATGTGGGGCGCGCTCTCTGACGAGAGGACGGGTATGTCGTTTACAGTCGCTGCTGTTCCTCGCCAGCGCAGTCATTCTGGGGTCCGAGTCTCATGGTACTCGCAACCATATTTTACTGCCTCAGATTCGAGACTTCCCTTTTCTTCGCCTCCTACGAGTCGCAGGGGTGCGGTGGAGGTATTAGACCCGGCCTCCACACGGGATACTGCCGATTCTCACCGAACTTTTCTTTATAACCACTTTGCATGGGCCGAATATAAAATATCGTTTACAACATTTCCTGTACTGTTGCTTGCGCATCCGTTGCCGTGGAAACATGTTTACAGATCCGTTGCCTAGCAATGGACGCTTCCTCTGGTTCCAACATTCTGGCCTTCAGGCGTCATGTCACAGTACGTTCCTTATGATTTCCAGAATGTTTTTTTTTTTCCTTGACACTACAGCCCCAGTGGGCCTAGGCCTACCTCCATGAACTTCTCCGTTCACTTCGGTTTTTCTAGATCTTACACATTCGGTAGGACTCCTTGGGCGGGTGATCAGCTTGTCGCAAGGCCTCTACCTGTACACAAACACAGAAAAACGCACACACACAAACTAAACATCCATGTCCTGAGTGGGATTCGAACCCACGATCCCAGTTTCCAAGCGAGCGAAGGCAGTACATGCCTTAGACCGCTCGGCTACCGTGACCGGCTTTCCAGAGTGAACAGCGAATATGTTCCTAAACAGCTTTATCAGGCAATTTGTCTTGGAGGAGCGGAATTCTAAATATTGTTTAGATGAACTTCATGCTTCAAAGTGTTAAAAAGACGTGATAACGATGGTGCTGCCTATACAGGACAACACAAACACGGAATAAACGCAGACAAACGTCCATGCCTTGAGTGGGATTCGAACCAACGACCTTAGTTTTCGAGCGAGCGAAGACAGTTCATGCCTTAGACCGCGCGGGCGCTGTGATCGGCGGATAGCCCCAGTAATAGGACAGTTTCATGTACAATTCCGAAATGTTACGTGGCGAAAAGTTTCGAATGTCGCGGGTTCGATTCCCGGTGAGGTTACTGGATTTTTTCAGTTGACCTAATCGTTCCAGCCCCACTATGGCCCTGGGGTCCGCTCAGCCTCTAACAGAAATCTTCCCGGGGTAAATGGCGGCCCACGCGTAAGACTGACAACTTCACCGCCATCTGTGAGCCGATTGTCTAGAAAATATGGGAGCTTCGACGTCTAAGAACCCTATGGTTTTCCATGGTCTGTTACAGGGATGGCTTTATCTATTTTTACTGGTTTATTGTTTAGGGAAGTAATTTTTCTTTCTTATGAGTCAAATGGAACATATAAATACGCTCTTCAGGCGAACTACATGGTATTACCAAAGTTATAATCCTAACTCGTTTCCAGAAGCTCAGAAGTATTTGCAAGCTTAGCTGTCGGTCAAGAAAGAAGTCACCTTGACCTATTTTGTGTTGGCTTGCAGAAGGGTCGAAAACCACAAGGCGCTTGTGGGATTTGTGTTTCTCACGACAGTGAGTATGAAGAGGACCATGTTCTTTGTTGTGACGCCGTGTAGTTTTGGGCAGAAGCCGTCGTTTCGAAGGAAGTCGATGATTAAGCAAAGCAAGGTGTCCACAGAAGCAGCCGGCAAGCAGGGCACAAGGCCTGTCATTCATCGCAGCAGGCCTTTGTCATCCAAACCTTCAATTAACAAGAAGGTAGCGGGAACTGATACGTTTACCCCCACTCCTCACTTTTTTCGTTCGTAATCAAGCTCGCATTTCATTCGACGCTATGCAGAGTGTCCCAGGAGGGCAGGTCAGTATTCTGGGAGGCCATAGTATCGGTCATTCTAAGCAAAAAATATACATATATATACATGTGTCCTATTCCGAACGGTTTCCGAGACAGGGCTATTTCGCTGTACAGTACACAGTACACTGTACAAACGAGGAGCACGCCATGTCCTCACACGAGCTGCAAAGTGCATTGATATTGACGGTCGAATTTTTGAAAATGTGTTATACTAGCTAAATTGTACCAACTTTGTCACTTGAGCAATAAACTCTGTAATTCGTACAGCGTCATTACATAATATAGATGAAAGAAGGTAATTTCTCGCGCTAAGATCGTGTTCAACGAGTTGCTTTGTTCAGTCAGACGTTACTGAACCTCCAATCTTGCGACGCAGGTACCCCAATATGCGATCGAAATAAAAATTCCATCATGCATTTAGTGTTGAACTACCAGATCAGACTCCATCAAATTCGTTCTCGACCCAGTTGTGAACCGCTTTACGCGGCAAACACTTCCCACCGTAAAGAGGAAGCATTTTGTCATTGATATTCTTTGCATTGAGCCCTTTCACCCACAAAAATAACGCACAACAGAACGCTGCTCTTCAATATTACACTATTGAAGCATGGTCGCCATTTTGACCACTGAAACCAGCCTCTGAACATACGCATGCGCGTCTGCTACCTACACTCTTTTCAAGCTGGACTGTGCTGCTACCTAGTGATACACATAGGAAACCGATTACGTCCATTACAACTGTTTTACTTCCATTTGTAACCTACTTCGTACGTTCTTATGCATTTCCAACCCAGAAACTTCGCTCAGGGAGTACCGCCTGTAAATCATGTTCCGGAAGTTCCCCTTTCAAATCTTGACAAGGGATGATAGAGGTTTTATATGCTTTGTCTCAGTTCCCCCAATACAGTATCTTGCTGAATGACACGACCCCTCCCTTACACACCCTTTTAATTTCGGCTTCCAATCCACGCTCTGGGCTACAGAGAGTTTCTTTAAAAGCAAAAGAGGCTTGTTGAAGGTCTGACTCTTAGCTCGATGGAGAAATTTGTCTTCCAGCTTCTCCTTGTTGCAGTAAAAATCACCTGATAATAGGCTGCAATGATACATTTTCGTCACATTTTCGATTTATTGTGCTGTATAGCTATTTTTTGGATTGGAGATTGGATTTATTGACCACTTCACCACACGACTCGTGAGTACACTTAATTAGAGCACCATCGCTAATTTCCACATTTCAGAAGTCACTGTCACAGACGCTAAATATTTTGCAGCATGCAGCGTCTTCATTAGCGGTCACCTGGTAACGGTTTCTAACATTGGCTAGTTCCCTGCTTCGGGGCTCAATTCCTCATTGAACGGCGGCGGAATAACGACTGGCTACGGGCTGGACGGAGGAGGTGTCGGAGTTCGAGTCGCGAAATGGTCAAGAATTTTCTTCAAGTCGTCCAGACCGGCTCTGGGGTCCATCCAGCCTCCTTTACAATGGGTACCGGGGGCTCTTACCTCAGGGGCGTGTAGCTGACCAGTCACCTCAAACAAGTGACGAGGCAAAGAATATGTGGATCTATACATCCACTCCCTCATACGCCTTCATGGCGTAGTTCTTATTGCTTTAAGCATAGGGATTTTTTTATTGCTAGTGGGGTGGGACTAAGTCCCTTGTACTGCGGTCACTTCTGGCCTATTGTACCAGCCCCAGATGATAGGTGAGGGTGATTGTGGAGCAATTGGTGGAATGAAGATTGGCAAGGGAGAAAACCTACCTCAGCGCCACTTTGTCCACCACAAATCTGACTTGACCAGACCCGGGATCGAACCCTCGCCGCCTCGGTGGGAAGCCAGGGACTAACCGCTTGAGGTATGGCGCGGCCTAAGCATAGGGATTACTTTACCGTTTTATAGTTTCTTTTTGATGCGTCCTGTATTAATACTACTGGAAATACAGTCTACAGAATATAATAATATTGTCATTAATTAGCGTGATATTGTCAACCTTTGCGTGTTTCTGTTAAAAGGTGTATGCACGGGGCTTTTGTAATGTGGATGTTTTTCTTCATGTTCGTTATTTAAATATGGACCCCCCTGTGCTTTCATTGTCTGCACGTAACCGTCAGTGCGTGATATGTCCACGTAAGTATGATATGCTCTCTACAGAATAATTACAAATGCAGGCATGGTTTGACCGAGTAATTACCGTGATTATGAAGCTTGCGGATGTAGTCTCGGCGCTCTTTCGGTTGACCTTTGCATCTGATGCACGGCACGGATTGTGGTCCGGTTCCTAATTCTCGCCTCTGCATCTCAGAAAGGCTTTAGGACTGGGCTCAATAATACGGAACCCCATGTTCCCGAAAATAAGTGCTTTGTGTCTGGAAACAAGGGGCATGACAACATGAACTGGGGAAGTATGGGGGAGTGGGTAGGATCCTCCAGACATTTCAGCCGTTTGCGACTGTTTCTGTTAGTTAGCCCTGCAGTTCTCACGATAGACAACTATTTTTTTACGTCAATTTACAATCTACTTGACCACTGTAAGTAATAAGTAAATGCGATGGGTGCTTATGTCGTGAAGGCGGCAGCTGCCCAGTGGCAGTACTCTACCTTTTAGTTACATAAGTCTTCTGGCCAGGTTGTCCTCAGTCGTCTTGCTGCTGGGTGCGGTTTCGTTAATTCAACGATTAGCGGGTTCTCGTGTCCTGTTATCCGAGTACGGTGTCTGGTGGCATGTTTTCTGATCTCTTCCGTGATGAGGGGTATGTTGAGATCGTTGTGGATAGTTCCGTTTGTTACGTACCATGGTGCTCCTGTGATTCTTCTTAGTGTTTTCGATTGGAATGTTTGGAGGATTTTGGTATTGGATGGTCGAGCGCAGCCCCACAGCTCGATGCCATAGGTCCATATAGGTTTTAAGAGTGCCCTGTATAACATGGTTTTGTTCTCCAGGGACAATTGCGAGCATCAACAACTATTTAAAACGTATTTTTTAACTTTTTATATTAATAGAGCTAAAGATACAGCTATCGGGGGCACCCGGTAGCGAAGTTGGTTGAGGGGCTATGCTACAAGCCGGAAGGTCGCGGGTTCAAGTCCCGATGAGGTAATTGGATTTTTTTTTTCAATTGACCTAATCCTTCCAGCCGCATTATGGCCCTGGGGTTCACCCAGCCTCTAACAGAAATGAGTACCAGGAATTAATTAAATTATTTTCCTGGGAAGTAAAGGGCGGCCGGCGCGTAAGGCTGACAACCTTACCTCCGACGATGGTGTATAACACACTGATATATTGGGTTTTTGGACTTTATCCATCGTCCTGGTTTTTATTTATCTTAAAAACCAGGACGATGGATAAAGTCCCAAAACCCAATATATCAACCTTACCTCCATTTTTTAGCCAATTGTCTAGATAATATGGGACCCTCAGCGTCTCACAAGGCAATGGACCTTCACGGCCTGGTACAGAGATAGCTTTACTTTTTTACTTTTAAAGATAAAGCTATCCCTGTAACAGGTCGTGGAGGCCCATAATGTTGTGAGACGTCGAGGATCCCACAATTTCTAGACAGTCGCCTAACAGACGGCGGTGAGGTTGTTAGCCTTGCTTGCCATCCGGTCGCCCTTTACCCCGCAGGAAGGTTCCTGTTACTCATTTGTGTTAGAGACTGAATGACATCAGGGCCATATTGCTGCTGGAAGGATTAGGTCAACTGAAAAATCCAGTGACCTCATTGGGAATCTAACCCGCGACATTTCGGCTTGTGAAACAGTGCCTCAACCAACTACGCTACCGCGTGCCCCTATTAATACCGGTATATTTCCTTATTTCTTAAATTTTTACTTTTTTATTAAAGCCCGGGAGGGCGGCAGATGCCTTGTCCCCCCCCCTCCTCACGTTTCTGTGTCTCCTGTCGAGAAGTTAACAGATTTGTGTCTATATTAATCCAGCGAAGCATGAAAAACTAAAGAGAGGTACGAAAGGCCACGCTAAGGGTAGGTGAAAAAGAGAAAGACATTGGAGATGTGACAAATGCGTCGTATTGGAAGGGGGGGGGTGAAATACCTGATTCTGTTAGAAGGTTCCCTTCGCCCTTTTGGTAAGGACAGTATGTAATTGACATTAGGATGGTGAGAAATAGTGGCTTAAGGGAAGATTCGCAGAATTTTTACTCATTACGTTAATGGTGAACTGCCTAATAGTGTAATTTAGTGTCATCTTCAGCAACGGTTTTAATTTCGACGAATTTGAGTCCCTGGGGTGGAAGAATAACGGGTAGCACTGACTTGGAGGCTGGGAAGACGGAACAGAGCCAAGTAAACTGCACCGAGATGTCCGGTCGCTCAGCGATACAACTTTACTTACTCGACATCCATAGCGGCCTCCGTAGTCCCGTGTCGTGGCTTTACGGCACGTAAAAGAACCTCATGCCTCAAGGAAGCCTCTGAGCCAAATTATAAGGACATTTCCTGGCCAACAATAGTCTCTAACGCCTCTGGCACGCACCAGTATCGGTAGGGTTTAGAGACTGGTAGAATATCACAGGGGGACATACAATAAACCACTGGTCGCGGTGCATGGGGAAAACCACTCCCTCCAGTAATAATAATAATAATAATAATAATAATAATACTCGATATCCATACGTTTTTATGAAGCGACATTTCACATGGGCATACCTTATCTTTGACCTTGATATAATAGGCTGTATTATTTTGAGTACTGAGTATTTTATTTGTAATGTCAGGAAATGTTACAAGTTTATTAATAATTTTGGTGCCTTTGCTCATTTATGTTATCTCGAAAACCACGAGGCCTATGGAGAAAATATCTGTCTATAGCTGTGCAGCCTTTTGTTGGGCCTTGGCCGCTTTTCGGTTTCGTAATCCTATACAGAGTCGGTAGAACCCCTTGGACGGGGGATCAGCCCGTCGCATTGCCGCTGCCTACACACAGAACATCACAAACACAAAGTAAATGCACACAGACATCCACGCCTTGAGTGAGGTTCGAACCCACGACCGCAGTGTTCGAGCGGGTGAAAACAGTTCATGCCTTAGACGGCGCGCGCGGCCACTGTGATCGACATGAGGACAAAACTGAACAAAAGTGTCTTTCTTTTGTCTCACCTTTACTTTCGAATCATTCCGCTGCGATGAATATTTACCAAGTTAACGTTAAACATGCGCTCACAACCACAGGTAGGCTTTCATGCAAAGCGTCCTTTTTTATTGTTACATTTCAACGATTAAGTTTTGTACAATGCTCTGGTACCGGATTTCATGAAAATCGAGTCAAGGGTTTTACATGTGGGCAAATGAACAAGCAGGCAGGCAGGCGTCGAGAAGTTAGTACGCTCAAGTTACCAACTTCACATTGCCAAAGCTCCAAAAATGANGGACATTTCCTGGCCAACAATAGTCTCTAACGCCTCTGGCACGCACCAGTATCGGTAGGGTTTAGAGACTGGTAGAATATCACAGGGGGACATACAATAAACCACTGGTCGCGGTGCATGGGGAAAACCACTCCCTCCAGTAATAATAATAATAATAATAATAATAATAATACTCGATATCCATACGTTTTTATGAAGCGACATTTCACATGGGCATACCTTATCTTTGACCTTGATATAATAGGCTGTATTATTTTGAGTACTGAGTATTTTATTTGTAATGTCAGGAAATGTTACAAGTTTATTAATAATTTTGGTGCCTTTGCTCATTTATGTTATCTCGAAAACCACGAGGCCTATGGAGAAAATATCTGTCTATAGCTGTGCAGCCTTTTGTTGGGCCTTGGCCGCTTTTCGGTTTCGTAATCCTATACAGAGTCGGTAGAACCCCTTGGACGGGGGATCAGCCCGTCGCATTGCCGCTGCCTACACACAGAACATCACAAACACAAAGTAAATGCACACAGACATCCACGCCTTGAGTGAGGTTCGAACCCACGACCGCAGTGTTCGAGCGGGTGAAAACAGTTCATGCCTTAGACGGCGCGCGCGGCCACTGTGATCGACATGAGGACAAAACTGAACAAAAGTGTCTTTCTTTTGTCTCACCTTTACTTTCGAATCATTCCGCTGCGATGAATATTTACCAAGTTAACGTTAAACATGCGCTCACAACCACAGGTAGGCTTTCATGCAAAGCGTCCTTTTTTATTGTTACATTTCAACGATTAAGTTTTGTACAATGCTCTGGTACCGGATTTCATGAAAATCGAGTCAAGGGTTTTACATGTGGGCAAATGAACAAGCAGGCAGGCAGGCGTCGAGAAGTTAGTACGCTCAAGTTACCAACTTCACATTGCCAAAGCTCCAAAAATGACACGAAAATAACTTAAAATTGAGTTGCATGGAGTAATTTCTTGTTTCTTAAAACATTAAAATGGAGAGATGTAATTTCGATCCCAAGGAAACTCCTTCTGATGTTGGTCTCATTACTTGTTAGCAAGCACCGCTCATAGCTCTTTTTGGAGGACAGTGGTTACTATAAGTACCACATGCTTTGACACACAAAAGAATTCTACATTTTACCCACAAAATTTATTTATACATTTCTTGCTGTCCTAACAACAAACAGCCACAATTTTCTTAAATATTATGAAATCGTTTTTTGTAATATAACACGCAAAGTTTTCTGTGATGTAGAAAATTAATTTTTAGATATTATTAAAATTAAATTTTTGGCTTCGTGGGATTAAGACTTTCGTGTCTCACTTGGCATCTCTTTCAATGTTTTCATACCTGGTTCTCCCTAGAGAACTTGTCCACTTCTACAGCCGTCACCAGGTTGAACTTGAGGCCTCATCTCGTGGTCCTTGCCCTTGCGAGATTCGATTGATTTCTCCTACAAGTTCGCTCTGTGCTGTGTGCCACTGACCGTGAGACAGTTGAGGTTCACACGGCAGTGTCTGCTAATATTACGGTCTTGTAAGACGCGGTGTCTGTTGTGTCCATGTTCAGAGTAAGAGATAACTACAGGCGTGTTCCTAACGAAACATTTGTTCCTATGTGCGTCACATCCCAGACTACCGTAATCATAATACGCATTAACAGTCTCTTCCAGTGGGAAAAAGTTGCCGGACAGTAAAACTCCTGGCTCATCAGTTTTAATTCAGGGGACAATGTTGCCTTGCATGTCCTTGCTTGAAGCAAAAAGTATTTAAGCGTAACGTGTCCCCCCCTCCCCCCGCCGCTGTCTTTCAGAAAATAGTGGCTAATAGTACAAGGGACTAGTTTTGTTAATAGTTGTTCTTCTGCTAATGTTGAAACAGGAATACGGGGCCTGTTCATGAAAGGGCATTCCAAAGTGGACACAACTGCATTGTTTTTTAGGGTGCGCAACCAGCTCTGGCTTCACCGTATTCTTTGTGTGTTGGAAGCGTTTGGTAATGTTTCACACCGGCAGAGGCCGTACAAACACTCGGTGAGACAAGCCACATGTTATGTCTGGGGTCTATCGCACACTGCACTTAATCAAATTGGGCATGCTGACCTAGTTGAAGGGACAGTTCTTCGTTGGACACACTCTGTTTACACCACATAGAAACGCGCGAAGTAATACTTGTTCTTCCTTTACTTACCTAAAACCAGACTCTTATAAGGTAAATAAAGAGATAAGTTGTCCTTGTGCTCAACTAATTAAGCACTACACCATGAAGGCGTATGGGAATGGATGTATACATGCAAGTTTTCTTGAACTCTGTACTAGTTGGAGGTGAGTGCACAGCTTCACGCCTCTGCCGTTTTACTCCCGAGGAAACAGCCCCCTGTACTCATTGGAAAGGAAGCAGGGTGGGCTCCAGAGCCGGTATGGACGTCGTGTAGAATAGAAAATTCTTGACGCTACCGGGACTTGAAATCCGGCCCTTCGGTCGTTACTTCCCTTACAGCTGCTTTAATTTCATTTGTAACCTATATAAAGGTTACTGTACTCTAGGATGTGTCGCCGTGTAGTTTGGTCTTTACTGACGTTTCGGATGTACCTGTTGTTTCAGTCATCGGGATATAAGTGTGGCGTTAATCCAGAACCTCGGGAGAGATGTATCGAACTACACCGCGTGATGTCCCAAAAGACAGAAGTCACTGTAATATCTCCGCGTTGAGAACCCCAGATATCTCCCAGCGACTGGGAACAAGGTAGGGGCACCCAAGATTCAGTGACCTACCGACTCCTCAGTGCAAAGCAGCCTGTCTACTACCCATGATCTTCTTTGATGCTCACAAACTGTCTCGCTGAAATCCATGTCTTCTCTGTTCGAGTAACATGTAGGACATGATCTTCTTACAGCGGTGTTTATGTACAGTTCTGTATTGTGGGACGTAACGTCGTGAAGTACACTGAAACTCAACCGACGTTTCGGAAGAACATGCCGTCTCCGTCTTCAGTGTCGAAAAAGCAACCAGCATGAAGCAGATAACAAGCTCAGATTATTAGACGCTGAAGATGGCGACATGATGTTCTGAAACGTCGGTTGAGTTACTCTTCCAAGTGCGCATTTTCGAAATGCTTTCCCCACTAAACGTTTGTATACTGCCGTGAATGATAATGATCTTTTGAGATTAGGTCGTCCAGGAAAGCATTTCACTGGAAACGCTAAGTTATTTTCGATCACACATATTTATCCTCATTTCAGCAGAGAGCCATGTATTGTAGAGTATTTCTTCACGAATGTAAAAATTTTCCAGATTTTCGGAGGCACATACTGCCTCCATCTTCAGGATCGAATAGTAAGCCAAGCCAATCAACCAGCAAGAAGGAAACAATACATATAGCCTCTCCATGAACATAGTACCTTCATATTTTTTATTGCTAGTGGGGTGGGACTAAGCCCCTTGTACTGCTGCCACTTCTGGCCTATTGTACCAGCCCCGATGATAGGTGAGGGTGATTGTGGAGCAATTGGTGGAATGAAGATTGACAGGGGAAACCGAAGTACTCTGAGAAAACCTGCCCCAGCGCCACTTTGTCCACCACAAATCCCACTTGACCAGACCCGGAATCGAACCCGGGCCGTCGCAATGGGAAGACAGCGACTAACCGCTTGAGCTATGGCGCGGCCCCAGTACCTTCATAATCGACGCTGTGGTAACAGCCAATGTAGTGTTTCTCTAACTATACTCCGCGGACGACTGGCATCCTGGGTGGTCGACTAGAGTGTCCTTAGTATAATACAGTGAATGCCTGCCTCTGTGGTCTAGTGGTCAGGGTTCCTGCCTACAGATCCAGAGGTCCGGATTCGATTTCCGTCGCTACAAGATCTTCTGAGAGGTAGTGGATCTGAAACGGGGTCCACTCAGCCTCGTGGGGATAATTGGAGAGCTAGTTCAAGGAAATAGCGGCTCCGGTCTAGAAAACCTAGGCTGACGGCCGTGGGGATCCGTTGCGCTGACCATGTGACACCCTCTATCCACAAAAGTTGGCACTAACTTCGCCGACAAGCGGTGGTCGCTCGGTCGGTATAGTTCGCTTGCGGACTACAGGCCATGGACTTTGTTTATAATACTGTGAATATAGTATTGTATGATAGGTAATAAATATAATTATTTACGTTTAAAATTTCACGAATCATTGTTTAAAACAGTTGCCTTCAATCTGTGGACAGAAAACTGCAGCTTTCATCTTATTCGCAGAAGAAAGCTCAGCTGCATGCCTCTGTTAGGGTAACTGAGTGACCCGCGCATGCGCCGACCGCCCATACAATGGCCCACGGTTTAGCGCGAGAGTCCGAGAGAAACAGTAGTCTAATCTAACACGGCGTTGCGTTTTTCTGATCTGTCTATTCCATGCAGTGTACGAACAGCCTTGTCGCCGCGTCTCAAGGACTATATCGCCTTCAGCTCTGGACATTCACACACAGACACACACACACTTTGCTTTCCTACATGCAAATGTGCAGAACGCTGCACATCAAACGCAACTTAAACAAAAGACAATCGCTGTTATTATTTTTAACATGTCTACTTATAACCGGCTTCCATTCTGGCTTGTGTCACATCTGTACTCTGTTGCTTAGACCTGTTTCCAATCCCCTTATTTTAGTTTCTTCTAGTTCTGTTAATATGTAAATGTGCTGGCCATGTTGCCTACTCCTTCTTCATTATGACAGAGCTTGGAAATGTCCAGCAGAACCGGTAATGAAACCGTATTCGGCCGCTCTTTCAGACAGACGCTTTTGTGCTTAAGGGGCTTAATTGTTTGAGTGGTAGGTAGGAACTAGTTTTCTTTAGATGTGCTTTCTTCTCATATGTGCATTAATTACTTTTTCATCTTCTTCTTGGGAAAATCTTTGGCTGCACCCATACTGCTGTTACACACATCAATCTCTGGTTTCCCATTGTAACCTGTGACAGTCATTATCAAATATATTTCGGGATTTGCTGGCACATTCTGCTTCGCGCGAGAGCAGTCACGAATTCAAATTATACGGGAGATGCCGACAGGATTTTGTTTTTCTAAGGATCAAGGAAGGGAAGGGGGACAACCAGTTTTCGAAACGAGGGGAACCATAAATTATGCTTACAAACTTACGTTTAAGATATTTAAGGTTACTTTTAATGTTTGTACATAAGGTTACTTTTAACTTTAATTTTTCGTATAAAATTTTAATTCCTTTGACGGGCAGTTTCACTTTCCAATAATTAAGTAAATATGGGCGTCAGGACGTGCTGTATTTTTGGGCCATTGTAAAGGAAAACCACATTTGAGTTAGAAAAGCAAACTGATGAGGTGGGAGACGGGAGAGTAATATCGTAAATTCGTAGTTAGTGACGGCATGGAGTGGATCCCAGTTTCTGGGACAGGCCTCTTTTGGACACGGTAGTGGACCTAGCCTGAGGAGATTTGTTAACGAGCTGAGTAACTGTCAGCGTCTCAAATACGACCCTTCTCCGTGGATTTAGATGGATGGCCAGTTATGCATTCAGAATAAAGCCTTATGTAAGATCTGCAGAAATAAAATCGTTTTATTTATGCATCAGATTGTTCACTTAGCTCTTCCTGATTATATTGTGACATGTCGACCCATTGACAAGCAATAGCTGTGTAAACAGCTGACAGTATAACAGCCGCTGATGGGGAACGGCTGCGTGGATTCGTTTCCCCGGTAACAGGAGAACACGTAATAATGACAGAGGGGTTTTCTGTGCGGTTCGTGCCGGGGTTTCATGATAAGGACTAGTAGTTCAGAGCCGTTGGAGGAGTCTTCCCGCGTGGAGGCATGTTCGAATACCTCCACCGTAGCCTTGCGAGTCGTAAGACATGACGAAAAGGGAACACAATGCCTGAGAGCATAAGTGGGCCACCCTGTTCCGGGGGCACATAAATACGGGGACCTGGCCCTTCAGGTTGAAGGGGGGGGGCCTTGAATCTGAGACAGTAAAATATGGTCATGAATCCCGTGGGACTTGGGTCTGAGAATGACTGCGCTGGCGAGAACCAGCAGCAATCGTTACATAAGGACTATAGCCGCAAGTCTTCAGTTGGAAAAACTACTGGTCGTGGCCTCAAGGGGCTTGTCGCCATGACGAACTGATTGGCGGTAAACCGCCGGTCATAAATTGAATCTGACTCAGGCTTAAAAGCTTAAGAATATATTTTTGACAAAATCTACCTTTCGTGTATGTAACCCTGCACATATGCGCTGTTCTGTGCGGATTGCATTGGGGCTTGTTACACAAGGGCGATTGGACCTACAGTCCACCTACTCGACCCGGGATGTAGTAAAGTTTTCAGTTAATTTTGTTGCGAAGCTGATAAAGATTTATTCAAAACAGATGAAATGATCTTGCGTTAAAAGACGTTAATATATATATATATTAGTAATATCGGTTCTCCATAAAATTGTGAGCCAGAACCAGATTATTGTGACGTATAGACGCATTGCTAGGCAACGACTCGGTAAACTCATTCCCGCGGGAGCCAACGCGCGCAACAACAGGACGTCTACTGCTAGGCAATTGATCAATAAGCACGCTGAAGCAACACGTGACAATAGAAGACGGTGTTTTCCGTGGGCCCGCCCCGAGGCTATATAACGAGAAGTTAACAAGGTAGAAGTCAGTTGTTGTCAGAAGCTGAGAAAGTTCAGTTGCAGAGTTCATTTGAGAATTGGGTCGAATTCTGGAGAAGGCAGTCTGAGGTGACTGAGAAGAAATGGCAAGAAAGGAATTAGGCTGTGACAAGAAGACTTTGTGTGTGATTTGAAGTGACACCCTGTTATAAATCCGTTGCCAGGATACGACTAGTGAATACTGAGAACTCTAGTGTGTGTGTAGATCATCGGTAGCCCTGTAATTGCCTCTAGTTCCGAGTTCTGAATTTATGAGGTGTCAATAAATCCAAACCCCCGCCTATAGTCACCTCTACACGTGACATTATGTAAAGTGATACAACACGAAGAAACTCAAGAAAACACTGCAAGGATGAGCGTGAAGCCGGTACAAACATCCATATTCTCAGTTCACGAAGATAACTAACAACTCAGACCGTGACATTAACCAATCAGTTCAAGAAATGTTCTCGTTTTTTGAAACGCAGTGGTTCGTTATCGTGTTCACAGGGCCCGCCACTGGTCTCTATCTTGAGCCAGTCGAATCCAGTGAAAGCCACCGCATCCTGTTTCACTTGTCCTGTCTGCTGCTAGATGTCCCTAAGGGTCTCTTCCCTTCACGTTTCTCGACTATAACTTGGAATGTATTGTCACGTTTTTATTAACTATAGACGGGGTTTGGATTGGTAATTTGATTCATTGGACTCTTACTGATCCGTGACTACAAGTAATTACCACCGTTTCACTAATTCACACACTTTACAGTTCACTACAGCACACACTTCAGTCTTCTTAGTCTGCTGTGTCTTCACCAGTCGTTGTCTGCTAACGGCTTCTAACTGCCAACGTTCCCTTTCGTCTGGAGACGCGAAATGCCCCCGTGCCTCACCTACAGCAATTTTCGACTAACTCCACTTCACTAACTGACTAACTCCTCACTAACTGCACAGCTTATTTTTTGGAAGAAGCCGCATAGAAAACACACTCCTCCATTATAATGCAGTTGTTGCCCTGGGATTATTGTCTTAATGTATGTTTGCCGAGCCGTTACCTAGCAACGGCTATTGTACAGTCGCTTATTTCGCGGTCAGTGTCTAGCAACGAATCTGCGTGCTACAGAATTATTCTTCTCTCCCATGCCAGCTACATGCTTTACCAATCTGTTCTCCTTGATTAGATGACACTAATTACATACTGATGAAAAGTGCAATTTGTGAAGCTCCTCATTATTTCGTTTAGTGGAACATCTTATTACTTGCTTCCCCTTAGGTCCACTTATTCCTCACAACATCCTGTTCTGAAGCACCCTCAGTCTGTCTTCTTCCCATAACTTGAAAGCCCCAGTTCTATGGCAAAGTAAAACAATAGGTCAGATTGTAGTTTTGTATATTTTAGTATTTAGGTTTTTAGGTACAATACGAAAAAATGAAAATATTTTGAAATGAATTCTCCGAATTCAGTCCTGTACCCACCTGCTCACGCTGGCTCCTCGCTCGCGGATTTTATACCCCGAAGATGGAGGCGATACGTTCCTCCGAAACGTTGGTTTAAACAATATGTACACTGCGCCCCGTCCCAGAAGACGGCATTCTTCATAGTCACCGCCGTGAAAACTCAGATATATAAGTATCCTATTAAATTGTATGATCTGAGGTTTGGCTTATTCTTCGACCCTGAAGATGGAGTTAGTGCGTTCCTCCGAATCGTCAGTAAACATGTGCACGTCTTCACATTCTTCTCCCTGTTCGTGGGTGTGATTTGGATTTCCCAGGAGGTTCTTTCATGTAGACCCATACATCCGTCACACCGAAACATATTTTGATGACATGTCATCTTTTTTCCTTGTCCTATGCGATGCTCTTAAATATATAAATCTCGGATATGAGCTGCTGGTTACAGAAAAGTAAATTGTATAGGTAATTTTTTGTCATTTTTGACATTCTTAGGTTTAATGTCATTTTTTTTTTCATTTTGGGGGGTAATTTTTTGGTAAATTTTTGGACTTTTAAGGGTATTTCGTGTCATTTTTGGCCATTTTAGGGAATTTTTCTTCATATGTTTTCTGAAATATGAGTAACATGGAAGCGAAGTGTTCTTTCTTTTCTTCTTTAGGTCATTTTATGGATTTTTTCGGTCATTTTATGTCATTTTTTTTGTATATTTTCAGGTCATCAAAATCCGGGCCCTACATATTACATTTTTGGGTCATATTTTAGGTAATTTTTGTGGATATTTTCGGTCATTTTTTAAATATTTTCAGGTCATCAAAATCCGGGCCCTGCATATTATAATTTTAGGTCATTTTTCTGGATTTTTCGGTCATTTTTTAAATATTTTCAGGGCATCAAAATCCGGGCCCTGCATTTAAGAAACACACCATCAGATGGACAATGAATGACACAAACATTTCCGGAGATTACTACTATCTACAGTGGCTTAATATATGTTGTTTCGTGTTTGATCCATCACTTATATTTACAGTGTTGAAGAAATACATGCAATGATGCAAATAAACTTGAGTTTCGTGGGATTTGCGGAAAATGATCTCGAAGTACTAATAGATGTAGGGTGTATAGTATATGTAGTAACAATATTTTACCATGACCTCAAGATAATCTCCAGAGATTCCGCCTGTCAACCATTTACAAAAATACGTGTTTGTCTTTTAACATTGTAAATGTGGCAGATCCAACATTAGGTAACAGCCATTTAGCTATTGTAGATATTGGTAATAGGTAAAGCTAACCCTGTGACAGGACATGGAGGCCCCTAGGATTGTGAGACGTCGAGGCTCCCACATTTTCTAGACAATTAGCTCACAGATGGCGGTGAGGTTGTCAGCCTTACGCGTCAAAACGTCTTTGTAACAGGCTCTGCAAGCCCATAATGTTGTGAGACGTCGAGGCTCCCACATTTTCTAGACAGTCGGTTCACAGATGGCGGTGAGGTCAGCCACTTTACCCCCAGGAAGATTTCTGGTACTCATTTCTGTTAGAGGCTGAGTGCGGCTGGAAGGATTAGGTCAATTGAAGAATCCTGTGACCTTATCGGGAATTGAACCCGCAACCTTCCGGCTTGTAGCATAGTGCCTCAGCCAACTACGCTACCCCATGCCCCGTGTAATCTCTGGATTTTTTTTTCGTGTCGTTGCTGTTGATGGTGTTCGTGAACTCGAAACACGTGATGGAATAAATGTATATAGCGCAGTTGCCAATCACAGTGGCCGCGCGGTCTAAGGTATGAACTGCTTTGCTTTCTCGAACACTGTGATCGTGGGTTCGAAACCCACTCAAGGCATGGATGTCTGCATTGTGTGCATTTATTCTGTGTGCAGGTAGAGGCCTTGTGACGGACTGATCCCCCTTCCAAGGAGTCCTACCGACTGTGTATAGGATCAAGAAACTGAAACAGCGGTCGAGGCCCAACAAAGGGCTCTATGGCCCTAATAATATTAAAGCGTTGTCGGTATAGTAACTGGTTACGGGCTGGACGGCCTAGGGGCCGGAGTTGAAACCCCAATTAGTGCGAGGTTTTTCCCTTCTCTATAGCGTGCAGACCGGTTCTGGGACCCACCCAGCCTCCTATCCAGTGCGTATTGGGGGTAGAGCTGTCGGGGCGTGAAGCTGACCACTTATTAACTAGTGACGAGATTAAGAATACGTGGTTCTATACCTCCACTCCCAAATACGCCTACATGGCATGGTGCTTAATTAGTTAAGCAGAGGGAGAAATTTACGTTTATACTTTTTTTTTGTGCGACGGTTGTGTACCTTGAAACAGAATGCAACTTATAATTTTGATGTGTTGTCAATTCCAAATATTTGAAGAAGCTCCAGCGACCCTCGCCGGTCTGTGCACGCAGCTCTTTCTGCTGGGGTACACACCTCTCACTCTGTTCCATAATTAGTTCGAAACGCAGCCATTCTCCCATGTTACGGCTGCTCTAAACCAAGTGTCGCTTCTGACAGCTTACATGATGCTCAGCTGTTTATTTGAATTTACATGCGAGCCTTCCTAGTCTGCGTGCGGCTAGCTGAGTCACCACACAAATAAACATTATGCCTCGCATATCCTTTGCGATATTCAAATTGTAATTATTTCCATGAAGAAATGAGTAATTTATACATGCATTCGGCGATGCCAAGTACAAAATATATTTTCAATTTCTGGCTTCAAAATTGTTTGCTGTTGCCAGACACGAATATGTTCTCCTGTTCGGTGGGTGTTATTATGTGTTTGGAAATAACCCATCTCATAATGCTGAATTGTTTTCACAGGCTGAAAACTCGGACCATACATTCCTGAATTCCTAGGGTTGGGCACAATTTGAATTGCCTCATCCCAGTAAAATTTATAGGCACTTCAAATGCATGTAAGTGAAATCTGGGCCGACTGTTCCGACTAAGTTTAGTCGCGAGCCTCTCCACGCATATCCCGATGTAGTACCTCGACTATGCCACAGCCGTTTCCCTACAGATTCTTTATCATTCACTATTCAACAGTAGTACCACCGTTCGGCCCTGTATAATCTCTGTTCGTAAAGTAAAACGCAAGGAAATTAACAGAAAAAGCAGTGTTTTCTGTACTAGAGACGATGTAACCTTAAAAAAAGGCTAAAGCTATCCCTGTAACAGGCCGTGGAGGCTCATAGGGTTGTGAGACGTCGATGCTCCCACATTTTCTAGGCAATAGACTCACAGATGGCGGTGAGGTTGTCAGCCTTACGCGCCAAGCTATCCCTGTAACAGACCGTGGGGGCCCATAAGGTTATGAGACGTCGAGGCACCCAACATTTTCTCTAGACAATCGGCTCACAGATGGCGGTGAGGTTGTCAGCCTTACGCGACAAGCTATCCCTGTTACAGGCAGTGGAGGCTCATAGGATTGTAAGACGTCGAGGCTTCCACATTTTCTCTAGACAATCGGCTCACAGATGGCGCTGAGGTTGTCACCCTTTCGCGCCGGCCACCTTTTACACCCAGGAAGATTCCTGGTACTCATTTCTGTTAGAAACTGAGTCGACCCCAATGCCATAGTGCGGCTTGAAGGATTAGGTTTCCATAATGAATTATTTGTTAAAAAATGTATATTATTCTATCCGAATATTCAAAAGTAGGGTGGCATATTTGTGCCTGTTTCCTCTTTTTACCTATGTTCTCACTTTCATGTTGTTCCCTTCGCAAAAGCGGAAGTGTGGGTAATTTTCTGTGCAGTACAACTCATTTTTATCATGAGGGTGATATGCCTGTCCTGAACTTACTGACTGTATGCAGCTGAATCCTTGAGAAGCTAATGGTCGCTCAGCTACTCGAGAATTTTACCAGTGTTTTATAAACTCCAAAGTGTCGTTACCGTGTTCACAAGAGCCCGCCACTTGTTCCTGTCCTGAGACAGATTAATCCAGTTCATACAACCCCATCTTTCTAAAATCTATTCTAATATTATCCTTCCACTTACATTAAGGTTTTCCCAGCGGTCCATTTCCTTCTGGTTTTCCTACCAATATCCTCTATGCATTACCGTTCTCCCCCATGCATGCTGCATTCTCTGCCAATCTCATCCTTCTTAACTTGATTATCAGTTGACCTAATTATACTTAGTAAAGAGTACAAGTTATGAAGCTCCTAATTACGACGTCAGTCAGAGGCCTACTATACCTTCCTACGGTCAGCTGAGAGTCTGTCTTCAGAAAGGAAGTAGACAATTAGAAATTAAACAAATGTATTTATTGCCGAATACATCACCGTTGCAATTTCCAGTGGCGGACTTTTGTGAACGCGGCAGTGAACTATCCAGTTTCATAATAGGAGGGTGTTTCTGGGGGGGGGCAGTTGGACATTTAGCCGGCTCGGCTACTTAGGTC
Organism: Cryptotermes secundus; assembly: GCF_002891405.2. NCBI lineage: Eukaryota > Metazoa > Arthropoda > Insecta > Blattodea > Kalotermitidae > Cryptotermes > Cryptotermes secundus. The sequence goes on from NW_019744412.1 coordinate 852,783, forward strand.
ACTGTTGCTCCCAAAGTTTACCGATAGAGTTACGTAACTTGCAATCCGTGAGCCTGCCCTGCAGTAAAGGTCCTTCAGCGTGTGTCCCCATTTCCACAGAATGTTACAATTAAAATGTATGATCCCTTCCGCGAAGTCGTCGTCTTGTGTTGGTAACAAGGGTTACGCTTGTGTGTCCCACACGTCATAAGTCACGAGATTTTACCTGTGTTCCCAGTCTTAACGGGTGTAACAATGCATTCTACCATTTAGCTTGTCTTTCAGTCCGTTTGCTTTTATTTTGTTATATTTAACGAAGCTGACAGTTGGTCAGGCAACACAAAGTCGAATAAGATGAATAATGAACAATGAAACAAAGCGATGATGGCCTATTTCAAAGAAATCCTTGGAATTCTCCCGGAGGTACTGGTGAAAATCAGTATGTACCCATGTAAGGATAGCCAGTATCCCATCCGAGATGCGAACCGGTCACTTCCCGCGTACAAGGCAGGAACCTTACCGCCTTAGCCGTTTCGCTCGGTCTTCCCATGTAGTATCTACGAACATAAAAATGGAAGTATACAGTGACATGTAGACCCGTTGCTAGGCAACGACCACAAAATAAGCAACTATATAACAGTCGATGCTAAGTAAGAGCTCCGCTGACTGGCTTGTTTCCACGGCAACAATTAAACAGCAACAGAGTAAAGGTGTTTTCTGTGCGGTCCGTTCCGAGATGTTATAAACAGGAAACATTACTGAGGAATTAGTGAGTTAATGAGATAACTCCTGGGGTTCATTTGTTCTGAGCGGTTCTGAGCTGGTAGCTGAGGTCGGGGACAGTTTCGGAACCCGGAGGAAGGGGGACGTCCGCCATTGAAAGCCGCTACCAAGCAACGGTCGTGAAAACGGGGCTGTGGAGACTAGTGTATGTGTAAGAGTGACCTGTAAGGTGTTGTCACTCGCTGTATCAGAGATTCAAATAAATCCGACTACCAATCCCAACCTCGTCTATAGACAGTACAAAACTTTAATAACATAGGTTGCTGTTTCTAACATCAAAGGAGGAACTTAGACTCGGGATGTTCCTGTACAGAGTGACAGTGTTGCTTAACGACTCTGGTAGTAGCTCAGATTACATAGTGTCGAATAATATGATCTTGTATGAATGATAAATTTGAAATAATTTGGAAGAGAGCCATCGTGGATTAATCGAGTCACTATTGCAGTATTTGACCGAGGCGGCTGAGTAAATCCACGAAAACCCTCAGTTGTCCCAGCCGAGCAGAATATTTGAGCTTAAGGGAGAGAATGTAACAAAAGGGAACTGCGTAATGAGGAGCTTTTGAAGGACGTTGGAATGATCGGGCCATCTGTCAGTCATGGCACAAATAAATAAGCACAAAATTTTAGCTTGGAGTAAAGAAGGGAAGTAACACTCTGATTGCTTGATAGGCAGTCTATATAGGGACCCACAATAGGGTGCGGTATGAAGAATTCTGTCCGTTTAAATTCAACCGACGTTTCGGAGAAACATGTCGCCTCCATCTGTATGGTTGAAGAATATGCTCTGCTTGCTACCTGCTTCATGTTGGTTTCTTATGTGACTTATTCCTCTGCCCTGAAGATACAGGCTACATGTTTCTCTGAAACGTCGGTTGACTTTCACGGGCCGAGAAGCCAGAACACTTAACCAGCGCTGCGAGGGTGCGGCGTTGTGTTTGCATGCTAGTGTGTTATGCACGAATATGGGCCATTGGTTGGAGTTAAGAGCAGAGCCAAGTGTTTGTGATTCAGTTGGTATTGCAGTTTCGACTTTTGCCGATAGAGACTTCCAGTCCAGCATATTCAGTGAAATAGTGATGTCACGATGTCTCACAAGGGCTGTAATGTGTAGGGGAGGTTCATTCTGGATTTGTATATGGAAACTTTAGCTAAAGACGGGAAATATAATATTTTGTCCTTAAATGAAATTGTACCTGGATTGGTGCTGGGTCCAGTGGCGGCGTGTTGTGAACGCGGTAATGAACCTTCGGATTCTAAACATTTCTTGACCAACTACGAGCGTCTTAAGAAGGTTCTGCTGTTTGGGGATGGTTCAATGTCTCCATATTTACAAGACACAGTCTGCAGCTCATCAGCAATAAGAAGTACGTGTAAAGTTGTCCTTGTGCTTAACTAATTAAGAACTGCGCCATCAAGGCGTATGGGGGAGTGGATGTACAGGTAAGGTAAAGTTGTCTCTGCGGCATGCACTGTCTTCGCTTGCTTGGAAGCCGAGATCGTGGGTTCGAATCCCACTCAGGGCATGGATGTTTGTGGGCGTTTTTCTGTGTTTGTCTACAGGTAGAGGCCTTGCGACGAGCTGATCACTCGCCCAAGGAGTCCTACCGTATGTGTAAGATCTAGAAAAACCGATATGGACGGAGAAGTTCACTTAGGTAGCCCTAGGCCCACTGGGGCTGTAGTGCCAAGGAAAAAAAAAAGTTCTCTCTGTGCCCAACTAATTAAGCACTACGCCATGAAGGCGTGGGGGGGAGTGGATGTATGGCTCTACGTTCATAATAATAATAATACTTATAATTCAGAACAGTGTGTTACATATATTTACGTAACGTAACAGACCAGTGGCCAATTACGACGTAGGCCAGAGTCATATAAAGAAACACACACACGCACACACATAGACAAATACAGAAACAAGACTATTTGTGTCTAGTAAATAATAATATTAAAAGAGGAACATAGACTGAGGGTCTTTTGGAACAGGGTGTTGAGGAGAATATTTGGACCGAAGAGAGATGAAGTGACAGGAGGTTGAACAAAACTGCATAATGAGGAGCTTCATAACTTGTACTTTTCTCCAAGTATAATTAGGATGTTCAAGGCAAGGAGGATGAAGGGGGCAGGTCATGTAGCACGAACGGGGGAGACGACGAATGCGTATAGGATATTGGTGGGAAAGCCAGAATGAAAGAGACCACAGGGAAGACCAAGGCGTTAGGTGGGTGGACAGTATTAGATTGGATCTTAGAGAGATAGGATGGGATGGTATGGACTGGATTAATCTGGCTCAGGATAGGGACCAGTGGAGGGCTCTTGTGAACACGATAATGAACCTTCGGCTTCCATAAAATGCTGGGAAATTCTTGAGTGGCTGCAGAATTGGCGGCTTCTCAAAAAGGGCTCAGCTCGAGTGAGTGAAATAATAATTCAATTAACACAAATCAAAATTAAGGCGAGAAAAAATTTACAGATTTACATGTTGTAAGTACGGCTGATGGAAACCATTTTAGTTTTCTTTCTACATATAATAATAATAATAATAATAATAATAATAATAATAATACATGCATACACATATATTTATGTATTTCGACGTAGAATCGCAGTAGAATGGTATTTTCGGAACACACATTGCGAGCAATTTACTAACCGAAGACTTCATGTAATTGTAAATGTGCTCTCCATGAAGCTGTCACATGACGCATCATTGGAACAAGGGTTGACCTTGGCTCATGTACAGAACACCCTGCAGTGCTGTGTGAAATTAACAGCAATGATAACAGTAATTAAATTCACTTCTTTACATGTTTACGTGCAGAGCTCAATAGCCAGTGGCCATTTGCATAGTAATCACGAATAATTCAATTCAATTCAATTCTTTTATTTAAGTGCATGCTAACGGCGAGTGACCTATAACAGGCAAGGGCTGAAAGTGTCCATAACAAAAGCCAGACTAAGGCTAGAAATATAACTAGTCTAAAATTTAAACCTAGGCAATAAAATAACACACACAATAATGACGTAACTCAACGCAATAGGATTAAACAAAGGAAATATGCCCTAGGGAGAAGTCAAGTCTATTGAAAACGTCCAGAGATTTGCAGATGTTTTTTGCAGTCGTGACGCCGTGTTGAAGGGATGAGTCTCGAGACATTATTGACGCCGAAAAGGGAAGCGTCTGTAGTTTGCTCAGTGGGTACACGGAGCCCAGCAGTATCCATAACAGAACAGCAGTTCAGTTTTATTCTGAAAACATTGACAAGAAATAAAGCGTCAAGGTTTTGTCACCTGGGTAAAGCTTTTTAAAATGTAAACAATGCGATATTCATTCATAATTACAAAGAGAACTGAATAGACTGAATAAATCCCTTATAGCATAAATTTACAAACTTTCTTTGTATGTTTTCCAGCTTAGTAGACTCTGCCAAAGTAAAGTCACTCCAGACAGCAGACGCGTACTCCAGCTTTGAACGAATTAAGGCAATGTATAAAAGTTTTAGAATATCCAAACAAGAAAAACTATACATGATGAAACGAAGTAGTCCTAACAGATTTAATGCCCGAGAATGTAAATATGTCTATATTAGAAGGTAGTTATATGCAATAATATTAATAATAATCTGAAATGTAGACCCATTGCTAGGTAACGACCCGGTAAATACAGTCCCGCGGGAGCCAACGCGCACATTAATAGGACATTCATTGTTAGACAAAGGATCAGTAAACACGCCTCCTTAACAATAGAGGCTGTGTTTTCTGCGTGGTCCGTGTCCAGGAGTGGTAAAGAGAAAAAGAATGTCGTTTGAGTTGTTACCTAGAATAGGGTCGTGTTCTGGAGAAGGCAGTCTGAGGTGACTGAGAAGAAATGACAAGAAAGGAATTAGGCTGTGACAAGAAGACTTCATGTGTGATTTGATGTGACAGTGAGACTGTTATAAATCCGTTGCCAGGATATGTCTAGTGAAGACTGAGAACCTTAGTGCGCATGTAACGGTGAACTGTAAAGTACTTATATCAGGGATGGCGCTGTAACCGCCTGCAGTCCCGAGTTGTGTGAATGTAGAAGGTGTCAACAAATCGAATTATCCAATTAAAAACCTGTCTTATTACTCACGAGCAAATATCCCTACACACGACAATAATAATAATAATAATAACAATAATAATAATAATGTCGCGGGTTCGATTGCCGATGAGGTCATTGGATTTTTTTTTTCAGTTTACCTACTCCTTCCAGCCGCATTCTGACCCTGGGGTCGACTCAGCCTCTAACAGAAATGTGTGCCAGGAATCTTCCTGGGAAGGAGGGTAAAGGGCGGCCGGCGCGTAAAGCTTAAAACCTTACCGCCATCTGTGAGCCGATTGTCTAGAAAATGTGGGATCCCCGACGTCGTAACAACCCTGTGGGCCTCCATGGCCCTGTTACAGGGACAGCTTTACCTTTGAGTTGTAACGATAATGCGAGATATGATAATCTCTCAGTATCGTTACCTTCTGATAAGTGGCTCAGGAATAAAATTATTGCTTCAACACAAGATGGGGCTTGTAGATAGACATGGGCCAGACTATCATGTTAGGAAGGAATCCACTCTAGTCCGTTCATCCACCTTCCCCTTTCAGAATGCGGGATAGACAGCACGCAATGTTGACGGGGTTTCCTATGTCTTGCATTGATCTGTTTGGAAAAGGCTTGGAACTGAAAGTCAAGGTCTAGTAAGCAGAATTTTGCCGCGTTTCTTCTAATATTTGTGTGTCGGCGCCTCCAACTTCTTCTCTTTCAGACAGATGGCGTATCTTCATGAAACACTTAAGCTCCTCTTCGGCGATGTGTGTTCGACGTCACTGGTAATAAAATCTCTTCAATGTACCCAATATTCAGCCACTTCGGTACCTCATATCTTCACAGTCAGTTTCACACATTAGATACATTTTAATATTGTAGTATGTACAGCCGTTGCTCTACAATATGAGAATAAACAACTGTATTATGCATCCCGTTTCTAGGCACACTGATCGGTTAACACATTTCCGTGGCAACAATAGAGTTGCTGTTGGAAACGGTGTTTTCTACTCGGTCCGTGCAAACTGGTAATTAGGAAGGCAGTTGGGAGACCCAGTTACTCCCATGTGGAAGCGGCGTCGAATACCTCCCCCGTGACCTTGCGAGTCGTAGGAGGTGACGAGAAGGGAAGTCTCGAATCTGAGAGAGTAAAATATGGTCGTGAGTGCGATGGGACTCGGACCCGAGAATGACTGCGCTGGCGAGAGTAGACAGCCCCTTCATCTCTTTAGAGAACCCGCCCCACATCAACAAACCCGCAACTGTCTAGCAGTAATAGAAATCCGGTCGTAAGCCCCAGATGCGTGCTTTATGCCAAGACAGACTGGCCGTAACATAAGACTCAGACTCAGCTCATACCCAGTTAATGTTATACACAACTGTTAGCTTCTCATCCAAAGTATGCACATAAAAATTCTGTAAAAACGGAAATGTATTTTTTGAAAAAGCAACAGCCTGATAGGGAGTAACGTTAGGGTTCGCGTATTTAATGCCGGACTGCTGGATAGAAGTCAGTTTGCATTCGGAAGGTCCTGAGACCGGTTATATCCGGCAAGGTTTTCTATGATTTTCCTCGGTCCTAAAGCAAATGCTGAGTTGGTAACCAAATTCCACGTTGCACTCCATGCAGCCTTCCTAATGGTAACATCAAAACTCCTCCTTAATGAAGCCCTAACCTTTGTTAGATCAAATTTTGCTATAATACAGCCCTTCCAGCGTCATGTAAAATTGATTCCTATCATATGCGTTACCTCTACCAGAAGGACGAGCGGGCACTGCCTGGGAACCTTTGAAGCCGGAAATGTTGTTTCTTACTTCCCCTCGAAAATGTAGTGTCACTCACTACCTCACCGCTTTCTTTCTTTCTTTCTTCCTTCTTCTTCTTCTCCTCCCTCTCTTCTCAGAGTTTATTGGTTGTCAGTTGTTTGAGAATTGCTTTCTGCACGGAAAGCTGTGGAGATATAACCTGAACGCGCGAAGTTAAGAATTTCCACTGTTAGAAGCCCTTACCAGGGAACGGCTGACAAATACACTGCAGGTTGAAGAAAGGCATAGCGGATACTGTGGTGATTTATAAAGCGTGGAGAATGGAGGTAGCTCTGTAGTTACGTGTAGTTCGTAGTCGTGTGAATAAGCGGTCAGTAAATGGAATTACCAATCCATACCCCGTCTAGAGTCAACAGCATCACACAGTTTTCTTCTCTCGGTGTTCTTAATGTTCTTTATCAGAATTATATGGTAATTAATAAGCTTCCCCCCAAAAGGTTTTGTAACGAATTGTCTAACAGAAGAACTTTAATCACGCGCTTAATAAGGGAACACAACAGCTTTAATAAGCTAACACGATAGCTTGGTTTATGATATGCGAACTTGAACTGTTCCCCGCCGTAGTAAACACTGTACAGTTGATTTTAATAAGTGCGTGAATGAGGTCGGAGCTGAGCGTCTGCGCCGGCAGCCTATCTTTCAGGAGCATACACGCATGTCTGACCAAGCCAGCGTGTCGTGGGAACAATGGTCATGCTCGGAATAATGATGATGATTAAGATGATGATGTCTCCATGGAAGTGACTGGCAGCCGGGTTGGACAAAGCACCAACGAAAGCGGACAAACCGAGTTACTTGACAGGAAATATGATACTTGGGTGAACAAACAGCGTAATCAAAATGCATAACAACAAAGCAAACATGGCTCCATGTGCCTTCCTCCCACTTTTCTTATTTTCAATCTACCTGTTCTTCTCCTCCCTGATGCTTCCTCCGAATTCTATTCTAAGCAGCAACATGAAATTCTAAGAAAGTAGACCTCCTCTCATAATGACATGTAACGCCATAACAAAAAATGTCAGCAATTCAAACCACGCTCCGCTCGCAATGGTAACGTACTTGAAAGTCTGTTACGTTTTGCTGCTTGTTCTAAATATTGGCATTACGTTTTATTATGCGAAATATTTTTGAAGCTTTCCTTAAAAAAATGAAATAGAATCATATACGAAATTATTGGAATTGGAGGTTCACAAATACGAATTGAACCCGGGCTCATTGGGGTGTCACGTGAATGATTCTATCGTAGTGATACTAAGAGCAGTGTTGCCAACCATTGCATGTACCACATGAAAATAACTAATGACATATATCGCTCATCTCTTTTGAATTTTTTATATGTATATATTTTAAGGTACCATACTTAAGTAGTCTTCCATGTGATTAGTTATATTTTCCACAAGAATGCTCAGATATTCCATATATCTGCTATGGTAGACAGTGCGTGAAGTTGGTAATAAATTTTAGGATACAAGCTGAAGAAATCTCCAAAATTATTTATTGCAACTAGAATTGCTGCTTTCCTGTTCAATGACGCAACGAACAGTAGCAAAAACTTTGAAGAAGGAATAACAGACTTCATTCACGTAAAAAAAAAAAAGTTTGAGAATGATGATTCAAATTTCACCCAAAAACTCTACTGCAACACTTGCACATCGCTTTAACAGCTGTGGCTACCGTACATATTGGTAATTTCATAATATCTTTGGGTGTTATGTCTTAGATTCGCGAAAGAAAACAGGAACTGCACTTAGACAGTAAACACGCGTTATGCCGGACTAGTAAGTGGAGGGGGGTAGAGTGTTCCTTATCGTCGAGGGTCGCTATAGCCGAGTGAAGGAGCATACACGGAAGTACACTACAGGATACATAGCAAATGCACGCGATGAACATAGAAACACACAATGTGATTATATATATGTTCCTTTTTATTTTGAGTGTGACCGTCTCTATGGTCTAGTGGTCAGAGTTCCTGGCTACAGATCTAGAGGTCCCGGGTTCGATCCTCGTCGCTACCCGATTTTTCTGAGAAGTAGCGGGTGTGAAACGGGGTCCACTCGGCCTCGTGAGGATAACTGATGAACTATTTCGTCAAGAGAACGAAGATTAACGGCCGCGGGGATCCGTTGCGCTGACCACGCGACACGCTCTATCCGCAAAAGTTGACATAACTTCGCCGACAAGCGGCGGTCGCTCGCTCGGTATAGTTCGTTTGCGGACTAATGCCACGAAGTTCGTTTATTTTAAGTAGCTTTATGATTAGAAAACCCGTCTTAACGGCTTACATCTCTATAAATTCGCAATTGTACACAGCCAGATTGTATCCGTTATATCCGAGTCCATTATAACTAGGGTTTACTGTATATAGCTGATTTATTGTAGACGATAAGATTCGATATTTGCGTAGTTCTTAGGAATGTTGTATGTCGGCCCCATGTTACTGGTTCCTTCAGCGCCTACACACGGCAAGATCACGCAAGAGGTCGCTTCTACTGGGATAAAAGCACATCACCATGTAATAGCACCGTCTACTGCAATTAAACATTAATATTTCAATTTATAACGTATAATTTTATACGTCCGAGCCTGGATAGCGCAGTCTGTATAGCGACTGGCTACGGGCTGCACGACCTAGGGGTCGGAGTTCGAGTCCCGGTAGGGTAAACAATTTTCTTTTCACCACGTCGTCCAGACCTACTCTGCGGCCCGCCCAACCTCCTATCCAATAGGTACTGGGGGTAAAGCGGCAGGGACGTGAAGCTAATTACACCAACTATTGCCTAGGTCAAGAAAATGTGGATCTATACACCCACACCCCATACGTCTTCATGGCGCAATGCTTAAGTAGTTAAGCACAGGGACAACTTTACCTTCTATAATTTTATACGTTATAATTGAAGAGAAGACACTTCGGCAGCGATCCAGAAATAAGAACATCTCAATAAAAGAAACATTTATAATAAATTAATACTTTAATATTTCTGATGTTCTTCACACGTCGGCATTGACATTGGCAAATAACACCTGTGACCTCCCTCAGTTGAAACATTGGTTAGTGTAGGGGAGAGTAGCGAAGTGGAGAGAGTGTAAATATTTTGCTTGATGATGTACATAAGGAGCTGAAACACGTTATGTAAAATAAGATTTAAAATTTTTACTTGATTTTGGTGACGGAACCAAAAATAAATTATACGTAAAATGATGGTTTTGCGCGTATGCGTAAGACAAGAAGACAATGAGTCAATACAGAATTGTCTTGAGGAAGTCTCATGGAAGGCCCAGAGGGACATTGGAATATGACATTAAATTGTACCTTATAGAGGCAAGCTGTGAGGCTGGGAGATTGATGAAAGTGGCTCAGGGTCGTGTCCAGTGTGGTGGACCTCTGCATTGGCGGCCAACATTGTTCGGCACTGCCACAGTATTGGTAAAGCCAGAATATTATGTAAAGACATTGACTTTATTTTCTTTGCATTTTGAGGGGCACCTAGATTTCCGAACTGATTGTATCTTTTTCGTTCTGAGGGTTCAAACGCCCATTGATATCATGTACTTAGAGCGCCGTTACGTAAACCATAAATAAATAAATAAAACGTTTCACTGACTGAGGAAAGGGCTTTCCAAGAGACCCAACAGAGTAGGTGTCTCCCTTCTCACCTGAGGAAGGAAACATATCCAGTTTCCGAAACACTGTGTTCTCTAGTTTCCAGAATACCGGATGATGGATAGAGCCCGAGAACCCAGTAATTTGAGCGTTATACACCCTTCAAAATGGGTATTTCAGTAGCGGTTCCGTAATAATGTTCGCATTTATGTATTTTTATGACGTCTGTTTCGTCAGTAAATTTAAACTTTTTTTTACGTCAATTTACAGTCTACTTGACCACTGTAAGTAATAAGTAATTGCGATGGGTGGAATTTAAACTAAAAAGGAAATGTAGATCGACGCCACGGTCTTCTGGGATGCCGGGCCATTTACTTTCGCAGATAAGTCACCTGTGTTTCGGAAGAACATGCTGCCTTCATCTTCAGGGCATAAGTCCAAAAGACCCTAATCTTAATACAGCTGTGAGAATCTCACATTATATAAATGTAGATTGGCTGTTGTACAAATTATTTAATGACACTCGTCAGGATCCTAAGTACTGTTGTGTCAGATTGTAAGATGGCTTTCAGATAATGAGTATCTTAGGATATTGAAGATGTACAATTGTCTGAACATCTTATCCAGGAACCTGGTGGAGTGACTGGATGAAGTCATGGAAGTCTATGTTAAGTAATAATATTGATTTCATTCATATACGTATATATATATATATATATGTGCTGTATATATGGTCGCGTATGGG
>NW_019744412.1:864128-963075 GCF_002891405.2 Cryptotermes secundus
TGCAGCGACTATTCTTCGTCCGTTACATCCGCTCCCCCCTTAATTTCTATTGTCTCCATACCCTACCGGTACTGGTACGTGCTATCAGCCCTGTTCAGCCAACGAGGTCGGCCGTCGGTACCTGACATTTCCCCCATCTACCAGAGGCGTTGGAAACTACTTGGGCGGGAAATTGTTGCCTAATTTTGCTCAGAGGTCTCCTAGAGATATGAGGATCTTTTACGTGCCGTAAATCTACGACATGGGACCCACGGCTTAAAGTCCCTCCCTTAAAAATTCCACGACCTCCGCCGTGTTTGAACCCGCGTACCTTGAGTTATGAGGGGGGAACGTTACCCCTAGACTACGGAGGCCGCTGACTTTTTACGTAAGTTAGAGCTTAATGAGATACGTCCTAGCTGTTGATGATGTACCGTCAGCGATTTTCCGGACATAGTACACCCCAGTTCGTCAGTGTGCCCCATGACGCTGTCGTATGTAAAAATACTGTGACATGACGCCTGGAAGCCAGAGTAGACATTCACTTCTAGGCAACGACTTGTTGAGCACGTTCCCGGGGCAACGAAGAAGCAAGCGACAATCGAGGTATCGTTGAGCAATAAAGATAGAAACGGTGTTTTCTGTTGGGTCCGCCCCAAGGCTACATAACGAGGATCCCACGCCAGCTGAGGGAATAATTGAGGGAGCCGAAGATGACTGAGAAGAAATGGCAACGAGTCAGCTGAAAGTTAGCGTGTCATTTGAAGACTTCAGTGAAACTGCTATAAATCTGTTGCCAGGATAGGACTAGTGAAGATTGAGAAGACTTAGCGTGCCCTAGGGATTTGTAGTATGGATATTAGAATTAGTGTTATAATTGTAGTTACGAATCATCCAACCCGAACCCCGTCTAATAGTCCCGCACCCTAAGTCTTGACAATAATTTTAATTTAAAATCATTAATCCGTGGAGAGGTACAGTTGTCATTAAGCACCACGCTATGAAGACATGTGGGTGTGAATGGAGTTATAACCCCACGCATGCGTACCATCTGCACTAATTTGAGGCGTGTGGTCAGCGCAGTGAAGTAATTTTCTGCTGGTCCTCGCCAGCACAGTTATTCCTGGTTTCGGGTCCCATCGGGACTCATGATCGAATTGTTTTCCTTCTAAAATTTTGTGTTTTAAAATGGGGCCTCCTTTTCGACGAAAGTGCCTGTCTACTACACGTCTCCGACATCAGCATCACCCTCCGGCCGTTCTATCCACTCGGATAAAGTCCCAGTATCTATTATATAGAAAGCTGGGTTGGACGCTGTCGACAAGACGAAATTCTGTACGCGCGTCAGAAAGCGATCCCCGAGTCCCATAGTTCTAGTCTAGCCGAGCAACAGACAGTAGTTATGTAGTATTGCGTTAGAACTGATGTTCGTTAAATAATTGAATGCAATCGCATTTATGGTTTATAAATCAGCGTTAATGGGGCCAACTTTGTAAATGTTGCATACTTTGCATACGATGTAATTCGAGTAGTTAATTTAAAATTTTAAAATTAAATTTTGTTTCTAAGTATAAGACTACATTGATAACTATATTAATATTAAACTTGGTTCATCCTTGTCCATCACACCAGTAATAGTATAAAAGATTATTAACGCCGTCCAGTGTAACTGATAAATGTTGTGTTTTGTAACCTTCCATCCTTTCATATTTCGTTCGGAGCGAACAACTTCAGAAGAACTTTATCAATACATTCGGAAACTACTATTGCTACAATGTCATAAGTCATTACCAATACGTACGGGAACTACTATTACAGTGTCATTGATATAAGTTTTATATCCTTTAACAAATACTAAGATGTACATGAATTTGTTAAAACATTTGGAAATTGTTATAAATTAGTCTGTTTACATAGTAGATTTATAAAAACACGTTTTTTAAACATTACTTTGTAAAAAGATTATTATATTTTAACATGTTTTAACACATTCATGCACATCTTAGTAATTGTTAAAGTATATAATATTTTATTTCTATGACATTGTAATAGTAGTTTCTGTATGTACTGATAATGACCTATGACATTGTAATAGTAGTTTCCGTATGTATTGATAATGTTCTTCTGAAGTTGTTCGCTTCGACCGAAACATATAAAGGATGAAAGATTAAAAAGAAACACAACACTTATCAGTCACATTGCACGGCATTAATAATCTTTTATAATATTAATATTAAATTAAATATTAAATATGAATCCATATTAGAAACACATTTCAAGAACTAAGATTGAATTCCTGTAAATTTTCCTGATGATTGAATCGTGAAGGTTGAAACATATAAACACCTTTTCCCGCTAAACGAGTGTTGTTACGTTAGTATTGATTTGTTTTTGTTTCTTAATATTGTTGTGTAGATGCCCCTATTAACGCTATTGTATGACACAACAGGATGCATACCATAGAGATTGGTTCATAAATCGTTTCCGGTTTCTTCGATTCTGGTATCGTAAAAAGACTTAAATTAATTTTCAAGCTAAGTTTCCCATATTGAAAAATCTGTTTTTGAGTCATTCCTCTTTCAGAAGAAAGGTGTATGCGCAAGCGCAGTATGTGATCTTGTTGTATAGTTATTTCTGCGTCGTCATATTTGTGGCTTCTGATTTGAAACAGTTTTAGACTCCTAAGCCTTGCATTTAGTTTACGAGGCATGCCATTTTCATTCATTTTATGCATATTGCTCAACTCCCTTTAAAGCAGAGTTGTTGCTATACATATCACCTGTGTCTCAACATTGAATTCTGCCCACAAAGTGTGTTTATGTGTTTCATACGATTGTCACAACAAACAGCATTCAGTAGTCGGTCTAAGAAATGGAGATGCGTTGTGTTCCCTGTGAAGCAGGAACTGAAGTTTTAAATTATGTTGACTACAGTTTCATGCTGCAATAAAAGATAACATCAAAATTAATTCTAATCATGTACAGTAAAGCCCCTGCTCAAATTTATTTCCTTTACTAGTAAGAAAGCTCACTTCCTAACACTAACTTCATCATTCCCCAAAGCTTTACCCTCCGTCAAACGTACCTCTACCAGAAGGACAAACGGGCGCTACCTGGGAACCTTCGAAGGCGGGAAAAAGTTTTTATGTTCCCGTCCGTTAAATTGACGTCTCTCTGAATCCCCCCTTCCCGTACTTTTTCTTCTGGCGCCACTTCCCTTTCAGGCTTCAGCAACTGACAATTAAGGAAAAAAGAATTAAAATTCTGTGTCTCATGTCTCAGGCTACTCCCCCCCCCGACCGAAATGACGTGTCTTCTCATTTCTCCGATGACTGCCTCTTCGCCTACTCTTCTGCTGTCCTGTCCTCTCTCTTACAGTGGCACACAAAAGGAACACCGAGGCTAATGCGTATTGCTGGGAACCTGAACAACTTCGTTGCTTGCTGTCAACCTGTTACTCCCACCCGATTTTCTGTCTGTCGCTCCATGATTCAGAACTCTGATTGGTGCTCTTTTGTAAGTTTTCTTCGTGAGATGTAATGCGTCCGTTTTACATAAATCTTATTTAGAAATGCTATGTAAATACCCGCCCAGGTACCTGATTCGGATCCATCTTAATGTTATCATCCAAAATACATATTTGGTCACCAGCGTGATATTGTCACGTAACCTGGGTTTGCGTGACTAATAAGACGGGTGTTGGATTTGATGATCGAATTTATTGGACCTATATACAAAAGGTTACAACAGTTCAGAAATCACTATCTGACATGCTGTCATCTTCTTCTGACTGGACACTCCACGGGAACTGTTCTGACTTCCAACTGAACTGAACTCCACTACTCTGATGTACTCCCTCGTACTCCCACATACTCCTTCAGTTCTCCTGGCTGTCCCTTCTTATAACTCCTCGGCACGGACTCCACAGAAAACTTCTTCTGTTGTCAATAGTGCTTGTTTATTGATCCGTTACCTAGCAGTTGATATCCTATTGTTGAGACCGTAATTTCGGGGATGTGTTTACCGAGCCGTTTCCTAACAATGGGCATATGCGTCACAATACGTTTCCTTCTAAGGCATGAGGCCCACATATCGCTCTCTGCACACGACTTCCGGCCGAACTCAGCGCTAGAGTCTGGCTTCTTATTTGGAAGTCCGCGGATTCAAATCCCCGTCCGGAGACCGGCTGTCGCGCCGTCTGGAATACCATCTGAAATTCGTACACGACCACTTCTCTCTACATCTTTTCCAATGCATTATTCACTAATCATCCTCCCATTCGACGCTATGCACCTACAGCATGAGCCACTAACGGCGTTGCTAAAACAATTCGTAACTCTCCTTGATGTTTCATAGCGACGGGCTACATGGCAGAGGAATAAGGATTCGATTCCCGGCAAGAGAAATAGATGCCGCTCTTCTCCCTCGCGTCCAGACCAGCTCTGGGGCCCTCCGAGTCTTCTAAGCGCGAAGCTGAGACCGCTCACTTCCAATTAATGCCGAGATTAGGAATCACTGGAGCTAACCTCCAGCCCCCATGCGTCTTTATACCGTTCTGTTTAATTCAAGGAAGAACTTATCATTGTTTTGCACCTAGGTTTTCACGGCATTTGTTTAATGCATGACTTCAGCTTTCGGGAATACATTCAGCAGAATGCTCAAGGCTTTCCATAGTTTCTGCAACTATTTTACTTCCATCTTCAGAGTTAATCCTGAAGGTAATATCAGTATACCGCCCCCCCCCATTGTCTCGGCAAATATTACAATTGTAATTTTCAGATTAACCTTGAAGATGAAAATTGCTCTTTCCCGAAACGTTGGAAGACCAGTATAAGTTTTTTTTCCCCGCACGCCAAAGTCACACAATAAACCGCCCTTCATGTAACGTACGTAGGACATTGTTAAGGGTCTGTTGTTTCTTGGGGGAGGGGACGTCCCCTTGTCATCCCCCCCTTGTAACCTGTTGGTCACATCGCTTGTTGCCTAGCAATGAGTAGGGTCAGTTGTGAGACTACGACAGCCATCTGAACGGATGTAGCAGCAGGTCAGGAAGCACATACAGCTCACTATTGCCGTCATATGGATCACAGGGCGCGTGCCAGAACTCTGACGCTTACAGTATTGTCACTTATTAGGGGGTTAACATGACTTAAAAGAAGGGGTTTGCACCTTTGTACAATTTGTTACAATATTTCACGAATCACTATCTTCGACTCGACACTCTCGACCTCTGACTTCAAATTGAACTGAACTGACATGGCCAGAGTTACTTTATGGCTGGCGGTTTACTGCCAGTCACTTTGTCTTAGCGACAAGCCCCTTGATACCCACGATCAGAAATGTTTATTTTTCAAATGAACACTTGCGGTTGTAGTCCTTATGTAACATCCTTTCTGAAGAGAGGACGGGTCTGTCGTTTACAGTTGCTGCTGGGCCTCGCCAGCGAAGTCATTCTCAAGTCTGAGTCATGCGGGACTCATGACCACATTTTACTGTCTCAGATTCGAGACTCCCCTAACCTGGAGGGCCAGGTCCCCGTATTTATATCCCCAGGAACAGGGTGGCCCGATTATACCCCCAGACACTGGGTTCCCGTTTCTTGCATGCATCACGTCGTCGTTCATTATAACCAAGCTCGATTAAGTGCATTCTGTGTTGTATTTTTGTTTCTTGTAATAACGAGTGGCTTGCTTTTGAATCGGACAGCTATAACAAAAGAGATTCCTGTACTGAAATTTTCAATTTACCCTTATTTCAACGGGTCATTCTCTGATGGTCTTTATAGGTGTAATGCGACAGTAAAATTATTATGGAAATGAATTATCTTTTCAGAATTTCCTAGCCGCGGTTGCTAACAGTCTGAGTTCCGTACGCCTGAAACAGATTTGCAGTACGTTTCATTAAAGACAGCAAGTACCATTTTTGCATCTAATTAACTTCATGGACCTGAGCCCTTCTTGAGAATCCGCCAGTTGTGTAGCTACTCAAGAAATCCCCAACGTTTGTGCAAACCGAAAGTTCATTACCGTGTAATCGTAATGCCGTCGGTCACGGTGGCCGCGCGGTCTAAAGCATGAACTGCCTTCGCCCGCTCGAACACTGAGATTTTGGGTTCGCATCCCAATCAAGAGATTGAAGTCTGTCTGCGTTAGTTCTCTGTTTGTGTTGTATGTAGGTAGCGGCCTTGCGTCGCGCTGATCCTCCGTCCAAGCGGACCTACCGACTGTCTGAGATTAAGAAACTGAAATGAAATGAAGCGTTTCTCGGATGCCCCATGCTCCAGGTTGGAGTAACAGGAAGATAAATAGAATTGTAAGGCCAAAACCTTTCGGTCAAGTGAGGCCATATCATGGAACATCTAATTATACGAGTGAACAGAATCTTTACGTGAATTGTTTGAACCAGATCTTGTTTGGCGTCGATGTGATCCTGTCCTGCCGCATAATCTGGAATAATGTGTGTATGTGTTTCTGTTCATGTTGGCCCGACAGACTGAGTAGTCCTCCTTCCTCCTCTCAGTCTCCATAATGCGTTACAGAGAATTTACATTGGCGTTTCGCTGATTTATATTATACTAAACTTTGCCGTCGTAAGTGGGTCGAGTCAGTCTCTAACAGAAATGTGTACTAGGAATCTTCCTGGGGGTAAAGGACGGCCGGCACGTAAGGCTGACAACCTCACCGTCTTCTGTGAGCCGATTATCTGAAAAATGCGGGAGCCTCGACGTCTCAGAAACCTATAGGCCTCCACAGTCTGTCACAAGGAGAGCTTCACTGTTTTCTTTTTACCGTTATTAAGTATTTTATGTGTAGATCTATTTTAAGTGATTTGTATACTTTCTAAAAATACATATAGAATTTCCTTTTATAATCGGATGTCCCAGAATATGGCCTTGTATGGCCGAAAGATACGAGACCTTACGATTTGTTTATAAGAACCTAGTTCGGCCTTGCGACAGGCTGATCCCCCGTCACAGGAGTCCTACCAACTGTCTATCATTATTTCATAATTAATTCTTAATGGGAACATGTCACAGAACCTAATCCGCCAAGATGGATACAAATGAAGACCCTACATGCTCCAAATGGTATTACTATATGCAAACATCGCATCGACAAAAGCGACCTGTATTATATAATTATATTTAATTGAATTAAACGAACAAAATTAAACTTACCCTTTTTTTAATTTTCGCGTTTCTCGTTTGCTCAGATTCGTGTCCGTCACCAATACGTCCCATGTTAATGTATTTCTGGTCACTTTCTTTGTCCCTATTTGTCACTGTATTCTTTTCGTCTTTTCGCGACCGTTGCGTTCCTTTCCCCGTCTGTTTACTTCATTTGTTCTCATTTGTCCTGTGTGGTCTATCGGCACACGGCGTCGAGGGCGTCGAGGGCGTCGAGTGTGGTGGAGGGGGGACGTGCTTGCCGCGGTCAAGAGAAGCCAGTTATTGGAGCTGCCGTCCGAAGGAAACTTTAAGCATCAAGGGACGCAGGAGGCACGTATTTTGTCAGTCTGTCCGTCTGCTGGTTCCTCTGGACGTAGCAGATGTGATATGAAGGGGCGTTGAGGGGGTGGGGTGTGAAATAGCGAATAGCCTCATAAGAAGGGACAAGAGGACAGATGACCACACAAGTTAATGAGACTAATCCAGTTCAGTCGATGTTTCAGTTCACTGTAAGATCTCTAATATTTATAGTTTTGCTTACCTGAAGCAGACGGTATTCAATCACTTCACGTTCTTGCTACTGTATTCTATTTTTCAATTATTTTAACAAGGATAGAACTTGCTTTTTAAAATAACATAGACTTTCACGTCTTACGCGCCATATACTATTGCACTGGATTGTTGCAATTTAACGATTCATAAGTACTTAATAGCCCCCCTATGAGCGAGACTTGTGATATACGTGTATTTAAAGTATAGGTTAAGTACCGTCTAACCAATACTCTGCTAACTGCCGCACTTACAAGCCTGTATTACTCCTCTATATCAAGTATTCTCTCAAACTAAAATATCACAGTCAAATTCAAATTCATATTACGACCGACTGTCAGTCGACCAGTCAGTCTTGGTGTAAAGCCCCATCTGGGGCCCAAGACCAGATTTTTGTTAGTGTCAGACAGTTGCGGTTTGTCGATGTAGGGCGCCGCATCTGTCGAGAGGACGAGTCTGTCATTTACCGCAGTCAGAATCAGTAGTATGCGTCATCCGTATTTACAGTCATACATGTCGGCATTCTGCAGTCAGTTGTGAAGAGTCATGTTCCTTCTGGTTACACACTGTTTGCGGTTTCTCATGCAACTCTACACTCAAGTGCCAAAAGTCATGGGATAGCAGTATGTCAATTTATTTTTAAGTGGCGCCACCATCCCTTTACGGCTTGGGAATGCCCAGAGCAGTATCAGTTGTGAGGTGTTCTCTCGTGAGTCAGGTTGAACACCGGCCTGTCCGCTCATGGCAAGCCGACGTGAATTATCGGAGTTTGAACGGGGCATGATAGTGGGCGCCAGGCGGATGGGACATTCCATTTCCGAAGTTGTGCGGTCATTCAACATTCCTCGATCCACGATGTCACGTGTGTACCGGGAATACCTTGCGGAACGCATTTCCACCCTCCCCCTCCCAAACCCCCTGCCTAATGGCCAAGATGTGGCTGACACAGTCGGAAAGCCTATGATTTCATGCTTCATGTAAATTGTGTTATTTTTTTTTATTGCTAGTGGTGTGGGACTAAGTCCCTTTTACTACGGCCACTTCTGGCCTATTGTACCAGCTCCAGATAATAGGTGAGGATGATTGTGGAGCAATTGGTGGAATGAAGATTGGCAGGGGAAACCGAAGTACTCGGAGAAAACCTTCCCCAGCGCCACTCTGCCCACCACAAATCCCACTTGACCAGACACGGGATCGAACCCGGGCTGCCGCGGTGGGAAGCCAGCGACTAACCGCTTGAACTATGGCGCGGCCCTAAATTGTGTTAAATACAGACATAGGGCTAGTTACCTCGTCTTAATCTGGGGAACGAATTAGCAGTCTCGTTTTGTGGAGGGGGGGCGAGCTAGGAACAGGCAAGGGGTATATTAGTCTATGAGAATGATCCAGTTCCTAGTCTGCAGAAGTATTAGGGTTGTTTGTATTTATCTTGTACACGCCCAGCCACTTACAAACAGTCTGTTAGTGCAGGAAGTTGTGAAGTATGACTGACCAAGTTGGCTGAAGGCGTAAGAGTTCTGGCTTCAATTCCTGAGTGGCCCGGTTCAAATCTCTGCCAGGGCACAATCATCGCAACATTCTACGCTGCATAGTCTGAAATACAGACGGCTTCATAAAGTTCCTCCCCCCCCCAAAAGAAAGAACTGTAAGAAGGCGGAATTATATAACAGAAGTCACAAACCCTTACATATCTTTTTGTGGAAACTTTGTCTGAGAGACAGAAGGAAAGTTAAGTAAAGAAGGGAAGGGAAAGGCAGCAAGACTGCAGGAAAGTAGGGAGAAGAGCAGATACGGAGAGATATGTGTGTGGACTTCTTTAATTACTGCGGTGACGCAGTTGAGGCAGATTACCGGGCGAAAGTAGTCGAGCTTTGTGGCCATCGTCCTTTCTTGCCTTACTTCTCACATCAGCCACTAATGAGAAACGGCGCTGCTGATTACAAGGGCTCCGTCTCGACGGCGACGTCGAAAGCGTCGACGACCCTTGATATTGCGCTTCTTGACGCTGTGACGACATTCATGATTTCGCATCTTTCCAGTAAACGGGTGGAGTACCAACATAACAAACCTGATTGGCGTTCCTAGCTATCGTGGACGTTGTGTATACAGCATAGGTCACAGAGCAGGGTCGCCAACCCGTTTTGGGTTGGGGGAGACTAAGAGAAACGTCCATAAATTAAAACGAGCAAGCTATATTTTCCTCTTCTTGGGTTATTTAGCGATGGTTTCAGTAAAAAGTCAGATTGTAAGCTCGTAAATTAATGATGAATTGAAAAGTTTCTGGAAGGGGGCGTTCGTCATCCGCTGTACAGTGCTATTCTACCATTTCCTGGAGGACTGAGGAAATCCACGAAACCCTCAGTCAGGATAGGTGATGTCCTAGCTGGTATTCGAACCGAATGTCTGTCTAATACAAGTATACAGCGTTTAGACCGACTTGCGATCAGTGCACGTATATATCGGAATTGATAGAACTGTCTTCTGGAATACGACGCCGTGTAGTCGGGTAGAAGTTCATCGACGCTCCGTAGGAACATACTGCTTCTGTGTTCAGGAGGGAATATATGTGAAGCAAGCAGCTCATTGCTTCGGGCCTGAAGGAGGAAGCTCTGCTTTCGTCTGAAATTTCGATAAACTACTGCCAGACTGCACGGCGTCACAACCCGTAAAATAGTACTCTCCACAGTTACCGGTGTGGGAACGTCAATTCCAACAAGTTAGGAAATATATGCACAGAGTTACGATTATGACACCTTCACTTTAATATTATCCAGTACACTTCCTGCAGTTGTCTTGTCGTTTACGATATAACCGAACAAAATTTAGTCGATACGGTAGAATTTTGCGTGGTGTTTACATTTCCTAACTTCTTCGTAGTTCCTTGCTTAGCAATGAAAGCGATGTGTCCTGACATAACTGTAAAATTCCTATCACTTCTTCGTATTTATTAAATTCCCGGTTCGACTCTCTGCATGAAGAAAGACCTTTATGACTAAAGCTTCTCGTGGTTTTTCTCAATCCCTCTAGTCAACTGTGAGAAAACACCAGAGGATACATGCGTTTCATTCCGAATTCTCATCGTATCGTGCTACAATTCGAATCTATATAACCTCAACAGTTAATAGAACGTCGTTAAATGTCTCAAGTAAATTGCGATGCATGGTTCTTCAGAAGTAGTGGCGGTATAAGGGCAAAACTTCATTTGGGGATTGTAGTGGTAACTTACAACTATGGCACATTTGCTCTAGTGTTGCATCTATCTATCTGCCTGCCCGCCCGCCTGCCTGTGTGTCTGTCTCTCTGTATATTTATCGATCTATCTATCTATCTATCTATCTATCTATCTATCTATCTATGTATGGCTTTACAGCCCTTTTATTGGACCTTGGCCGCTTCTCGGTTTCTTAATCCTATTCACAGTCGGTAGGACTCCTTGAGCGGGGGCTCAGCCTGTCGCAAGGCCTCCACTTACACACAGAACAGCACAAACATATAAACACAGGTATCCATGCCTCAAGTGGGATTCGAACTCACGATCCCAGTGTTGGAGCTGACCAAGACAGTTCATACCTTAGAACGCGCGGCCCCTGTGTTCGGCAGTGCTGCCTCTAGTTTAAATAATTGTAGTTTGTCACACCGTTTTAAAATTTCGTTAATCAGGCGGGGTGCAATAGAAACGGCTTCCGATATGAAATTTAGTCAAAATTAGTTAAACGGTTCTCGAATATTTACATGACTTATCATAAATATCACCTTTGTTTAATTGCTGCTAAAGCTTTGAGGCTTACGAAAATACATAACTAAATAACTACCTTCATGCAGCTCAGCCCTTCTTGAGAAGCCGCCAGTTGTTCAGCTATTCAAGAACTTCCTAGCATTTTATGGAACACGAAGGTTCATTATCGTGTTCACAAGAGTCCTCCACTGGTCCCCATCCTCAGCCAGATCGATCCAGTCCATACCATCCCATCCTATCTCTTTGAGATCCATTTTAATATTATACACCCACCTACATCTTGTTCTTCCTGGTATTTTCTTTCCTTCTGGATTTCCCACCAATTCCCTATGTGCATTCTTCTTCGTCCCATTCGTGCTACGTACCCTGCCCATCTCATACTCATTAACGTGTTAATTGTAACTGTACTTGGCGAAGAGTACGAGTTACGAAGCTCTTCATTATGCAGTTTACGGAAAATACGTACTGTGCACAAACTGTATGTTTCGTTGTTCTCTGAAACTTTTGTTCGGGACACTTTTCGCTGCGACGAATATCCAGACTTATCCATTTGAGATGTTAGAAAAGTAAACCGTTGTATACAAGAAGTTAATATACGTATCTCTGAGCACGAGGAAACTGTTCGTGCTACCAATTGCCTACATCACGTTGAGTGTTGCATATTGTGTTAATGTGCTGGGACCTAGGCCAGAAGTGGCCGCAGTACAAGGGACTTAGTCCCACCCCACTAGCAATAAAGAAATAATGTGCTGGGACATGAAAGTAGTGTCCCTCCTACACTTGTACGTACCATGAACTGGTAATAGTGTTTGCAACTTTTTTTTCTTTCTGTGACATCTCAGACGGATCACCCTGTATATCGAGTTGCGCTCGAGATGGTCCATAGTACGCGTGGAAGTCTTCATGTAAAATGTCTGATATTGTTGTCCGACTTTAACCAAAATTGCATAGCATCGACAGTTTTTAGTAGAACTCATTAGTATCTGATTTCAGCTATTCTCGAATAATTACACGAAGACAGACGGACAGACTTGGCGAAGCAAATGGGCGCACTTTTTAAAAGCTAATCGTTGCGAAGTCGCCAAAAACTAATCCGTTAACACCGACATCTTATTCACTAACATAATTACTTGGTTACATAGTTTTGAGGAATCTGTTTTATCCTGTAAGATTTGAGGCTTTTTTACCGGTTCTCACGGTCTCTCCGCTTGCAGAATTCTTATATTTTTTCTTCTACCCTGAAGATGGAGGCGATACGTTCCTCCGAAACGTAGGTTAACACCACATATACACGGTGCCAAATCCCAGAAGACTGCTTTCTTCTGTTTTATCCTGTTCTACTTTATATTCTGAAAGTCTGTAGTACATTTTCCGTGTCATGACTTTCCTAATGACCTCCCTTGATATGTAATTTAACGAATAACAATTTAAAAATCCAATTACATATAAGTCTGGGGGCAAACAACATTTAAAAGTATACGGACTTAGTGAGACTTTATCTATACAATAAAAAGGACAGAGAAGAATTCAAAGCGAAATGAAGAAACAATAGAGGTGCGAATGTGGGACTGGCAGTGCTAGGTTCCTGCTTCACGAGGGTAGCAATCGATATGATTGGTCTAAGGAAAACCAAGTAAACTTGAGCACGAAGACACAAGAACGAAAAGTAATATAAAGGGAAAGAGAATAAAAAAGAATTAGAAAAGAAATAAGGAAGAAGATTGAAAGTGCTTAGCTTTAAATGAATTCCTTGCTTTGGATCAATAGAATGCTGTTTTATACGGCTGATGTCGCTTCTCACCGAGTGCTCCGTCCCCAAGAAGCCTTTCAGTTGAAACAGACGGAGTTGCATTTCGTTCCAAGGCTTCAGCATGAAAGCCGCCGTAGGAACGGAGAATTAAATACAAATAAATGTTTCAGACCTTAAAGGGAAAATGGGGCTGTACCAGTGTGTGAGTATTACAACTCAAGATACCTGTCTTATTGTAAGGTGACGAGTGTTTTCTAGCTGTAATGATGTGCAGGGACACATGCTGAACCGATTGCATGTATCGAATTTATTCAAGACCTGAGTAATACTCAGTAGCCTGGCTATTCAGGAAAATAATTTGTTGATTCATGTTAGATAATAAGTTCTGTGAATCATAGACATTTTGATTCTTTGGTTAATTGTTAGTTGCATAATTACGAAACTTAATTTCTGCTCTTCAATAGCAAGAATTTGAATTTTGGTTACATTGAATCGGGAGATGCTGTACGAGAGGCACACAGTAAAAAAATTGTGAACCGTCTCAGTATTCATTTGAAGACAGAGGAAAACCAAGATAACCTGTGTCGAGAGACCGGTTGCAGGACCTTTCGAATGCGCACTGACTTGTGTGACTGACAGTCGGGCAAAAAAAAGATATATTGCCATGTAGTATGTGTGGCTATAGACGAGATTTGGATTGGTGAATTTATTGTAACGTGTTTGGTCTACTGAAGACATCGTTCAGATTGTTAATCGGGTTTATCAACAACCTACAAGCCGTAACTACAATTAATTGTAACACTGTTGCGAGTTTACGCAATTTCAAACCCAGCACACTAATCTCTTCACTCTGTATTCAGTAATCTTCACTTATTTACAGTATAACACGGGAGCTATACAAGTTTCACTGAACTACACAATTCCTTCTCAGTTATCACAACTATCTTCTAATCACGCGTTCTTCTCGCGACTGACTGACATCTGTTGTGCCGGCGGCTACTACAATTCAACTAACTCATAACTTCTTCACGTTCACAATTCACTCACTGCAACTGAACTCGGAGACTTCTAGACTTCAACTGAACTCCTTAGGCATTCCAGTTACTCTTATAAACCCTCAGTCGGATAGCGGAAAACGCACCTCGCTTCACTGTTGCGTAATAGACGGGTTTACAGAGGCGTTGCAGTGCAACGCTGCCGAGAGAGGTTTATTGCAACGCTGCGTAGTAACCAGCGCGCTTCGGCTCTGCTCGGCACGGAGAAACAGCGCTTTCCTTACTGTTGCATAATCTCGATCCATATCCGTTGCCCAACAACGGTTTGACATGTCACAATATTATTGACCGCTGACAGATCGTAACTGCAGATAACTATAACACTATCGCTATTTCCACATTTTAAAATTCACTAGATCCCACAGTCTAGTATTCTCACTCTTACTAGACGTTTCCTGGTAACGGCTCCAACAGTGGTTTTTCCTCTGCCTCCGACTCAGGTCCTCTCTTCACAAACTCCAGTATAGAACCGACCAAGACAGAGTCAGAGTTACTTTACGACTGGCGGTTTACCGCCAAAAAGTTTATCTTGGCGGCAAGCCCCTTGAGACTCACGACCAGTAACGTTTTTGCAACTGAACCGTTGAGATATGGTCCTTATGTAACGTCCTCTGTAATGAGAAGATTGGTCTCTTGTTCACAATTGCTGCTGGACCTCGTGACCGCAGTCATTCTCAGGTCCGTATCCCGTTTGACTCATGACCACATTTTACTGTCTCAGATTCGAGACTCCCCCAACCTGGAGGGCCAGGTCCCCGTATTTATATCCCCAGGAACAGGGTGGCCCAATTATATTCCCAGGCAGTGGGTTCCCTTTTCGTCGCCTCCTACGACTCGCGTTGGAGGTATTGGACCCCGCCTCCACACGGGCCACTGACTAAGATATAACCTTGCCCCACTTATAACCTCTCGGCACGGACCACATAGAGAACACAGCTGTTGTAAAAGTTGCATTCGTGTCTCTTGCAGCAGGTGTGTGTTTACCGAGCCGTTGCCCAGAAACGGCCCTGGTATATCCACCCATCTCGCGGTCATTGCATAGCAACGGCTGTACGCGCTACAGTATGAAGATCCACTGAAGTTTCTACGACAAGTGCGCTGTTGCAGTTTTGGTGCCAAAGTCAGTACTTCGGGTATGAAAATGCCTTAGTTATGCGTGAGGATAGTATTGGCTGCCCATGCAGAAAGTGGTCAGTTTGGCGTAGTTTAAGTAAGACTCTATGTATCCTTCTAGTTAGTCGACAAAAAATAGTTTGTATAGTTTACACATGTCCACATATAACTATATTTTCCCCCCCTGTTTCCTACCGCTGCCTCACAGAAGACACCCGGACATGTGATGAAAGTCCACTTCATACTGTTACCAATATGTAAGGTAGCCACGGCTGTTAGAGCGATGTGTAAGTGTTGAGGCACAGCTCACACTCTTTTAATTACGTGACTAAACTTTCATTTCTTGGTTCAAATGTTGTTCCTACTTTGAAGTTTCAGCTGCAGCTTCTTTTAGTTTCGTGGGGTGGGGCACGTCGGACACCGTTTGACCTACTTTACCAGCCCCCGGATGATAGATGATGATGAGTGTGTAGCAGTCAATGGAATGATAATTGGCAGGGGAAATTGAAATACTCGGAGGAAACCTGCTCCAGTGCTACTTTATTCACATATACCACATGATCTGACCTGTGATCGAACCTGGGCCGCCGGCGAACATCCACCTGAGCTATGGTGTTGCGTATAGCTACTACATACTGAGATACTGACAAGGGAAGTAACCACATCCCGCACGAAGAACGGGTATTTCCGCTTCCGTTCAGTAAGCTTTCTTTCGAGAGGAATTTTAATCACATAACTCTGAATGTTTCCCTACTCAGACAAGATAAACCGAGAGATTATTTCTCTAATATTTGGGGCATAAGTAACACCGACCACACAACTGTCACTCCATCACGATGTATCTCATTATACAGTACTCCGTTCTCCTTTTGCTCGCTCCCTCTTAGGTCCAAATATTCTCTTCAGCACCGGCTGTTCGAACACAGTCCAGTCTGTGTTCTGTGTGCAAGTCTTGAGGAAGAAGAGACGTCTCCTCTAATCTTTCCTAAGCGGATAATATGTTACAAAGTGCTTGTATTGCTCTTAGGTTGATTTATTTTGTCCTACAGAAATGAGTATCAGGAATCTTCCTGGGGGGTAAAGGGCGGCCTTCCGGCGTGTAGCGCTGACAGTCTCACCGCCATCTGTGAGCCGATTGTCTAGAAAATGTGGGATCCTCGACGTCTCACAACCCTGCGGGCCTCCAAGGCCTCTTGCAAGGATATAGGTTTACCTTTTTACCGGAGACACTTCACGGAACCTGTTACTGTCTCTTCTCTAGTCATCTAGTCGCTTCATCTTTGGACGAATGAAATGTTACCGTAATAGCCACATTGTGTTTAAGCTTTAGAATAATTAAGATTTTACTAATTTCATGACGATGGTATATTAATACAATTATTCTGTTTTTGGACATTATTCACGGTAAGTAAAGAAATAAAAAAATGAAAAAGGTCTGTGGCTAATGCCCGGAAACACTCAGTCTCTGCAAAGTTTCTTTTAACGTCCAGGGTCCTTGGTTCGAGCTGACAGCGTTCCTGTGTCTCATTTGGTGCTCTTCCTCCAGTGTGCATTACGTTACATTGTAGCACATACGTCTATTTCCGGCGTTCTTTCCACCCACTCTGAATTAAAATATAAATCTGGTATGTACTTGAGCTGGGTCCCAGACAAAATGGTGGTCTTGGGAGAGTCCCAATGATCTGAGCGCAAAGGAAATTCTTTTAAATTGTTATGAATTTGTATGTTAGGCCAGAAAATGGAAGAAAATGAAAAAAGTATTGGGTTTAAGGTTCTCACAGCTGTGATTACCAAGAGCACTACCTTCCAGAAAGTCATGCCGTTTAGTCTGATAAAAGTTCAATAACGTTTCGGAGGAACATTCTACCTCCACCCTCGGGGTCTAACAGATAGCCAAGCAAACTAGACTGTGGAACCATGTAGTTGTTTGCATCCTTCTGGTTCAATGTTTGGCTTACTGTTCGACACTGATTAGTGGGGCAGCATGTTCCTCCGAAACGTCGATAATGTTGTACCAAACTACATGGCGTCAGATCCCAGAAGAAGCGAGTCACAAATAGAAATAATTGCACCAGAGTGGATTGTGTCTGTAAATCAAGACTAGAGATAAATACAAGAGAGAGAGAGTCTTCTATTTATTTTCATTTAGTTATGAAAAAAATTAAGCGAAATGTTGATTTTGTAAAACCTTCCACAGGATGCAAACACATTGACAAGAATATCGTCTTCTATATTGTGAGACAAGTTAACAGTTAACAGTTAATTTTAGTGTTCCTTTAAAAAATAAGCGAACTTTTTAATTTGTACGAACAATACGGTGCCTCAGAAACATGTTGCACAAGTTTCATCCTTTTAAACTATAAGACCAAAGTAAAACGAGAGCAAAATGTCCCCAGGTTTATTTTAAGAAAAACCAAGGGCAATTCAAATTAAGGAATGAAGAGCTTCATAAGTTGAACTTGTCCCAAAATAAAATTATAATAAAATGAAGGTGGATGAATGGGCAGAGAATGTAACACGCATAGTAGAATTGCAGGATAGGCCTAGACGTGGATTGTAGGGAAAATTAAAATTTATCTGAAAGAAATATGAGATGCTCTACACTAGATTCATCTGGCTCGAGATAGAGACCAGTGGTGGGCTTTCGTGAAATCGGTGATGAATCTTAGGGACTTTATATTCAGTGTCTTAGCAATTATTGTCTTCAGAAGAACTTCTCTTCATGGAATGGATTAATTAGGACCGAATGGAAGAAAGAAGAAAGAGCAGGAACTTTAGTATTTCTCTCGGATAGAGGCCTTCAGTTATCCCTAGACAAGCAGTCACTTTGTGTCAGCACATTGGCTTTAGAAATTTGGATTATTACCCGAGAACTAACATAGACCGAGACACAAATATGCTAACTCATTAGAGCTTCCTATGTGTTAATTGCCAGGTGTTAAAAATCCTCCCCCTGACGCCTGTACGTAATTGCTGAAGACTTATATTCTGAGTGTGGGTCAACTGCACAGTAGTGTACTTTTCAGACAAAAAGAACCAATCTGCGGTTACAGGGTTGACCGCCTGACGTCTCGTTGGATGTGAAGTAATTGTTTACGTACAAGCAGCAGAAGTATACTCGTTCTTCGCCCGGGATATGACCATATTTATTGTCAGCATTTCGAAACTTTGCATTGTATTCATTGTGTGTAGTGTATCCTTTATTGTTGTTGTAGTTTTGTGTGCTGTGTTTTGAGTTTGGTGTGTTATTTGTGTACTATGTCTTATTGTAGTACCACTTCTACCGGGTGAAAACCCATTTGCAGTTAAAGTAATTTAATAAAAAGGGAGTACCAATCAAATTATTTGATTGAGAAGTTGACCCATTAAATTAAAAAAAAAAAGTATTTTAGGAAGGAATATTCTATTGGCACCCAAAAATTATGCTTCAACACTTTCAGTTCGGTTTGACAGCGCGGCTACCGCACATATTGGTAACACTGCGGAGAGTATATTGTCACGTGTTGGGATTTGCGTGTGACTTATAAGACGGGTGTTGGATTGCATGATTGGATTTATTAACGCCTTACTCACACAATTCGGGACTACAGGCAATTACAGCGCTATCGCCGATCTGCACACTTTACATTTCACCATTACACACGCTAGGGTTCTCAGTCTTCAATAGTCGTGTCCTGGCAACGGATTTATAACAGTACTACTGTCACTTCAAATCAAACATAACGTATTCTTGGCACGGTCTAATTCATTTTTTGCCATTTCTTCTCCGTCACCTTAGCCTACCTCCTCCAGAATTCGGCCCAATTCTCGGCAACAACTCTCAAACGACATTCTGTGTCCCTTTGTAACCCCTCTACACGGACCACGCAGAAAGCATCCTCTCTGTTGTTAAGAAGGCTTGTTTACTGTTCCGTTGCCTAGTAATAGACGTCCTATTGTTGCACGTGTTGGTTCCCGTGGGAATGTGTTTACCGAGGCTTTGCCTAGCAACTGGTCTATACACGAACATATAATACACTGTCTACTTGTGTTTTCTGTCAGATTTGCCACAGGAAACAGGACACGAAATTGTTACGTATATACTCGTACAACGTGAATCAAGAAATTCAATCTTCAGCTATCAGGCTAATGAGCACTGCTTAGGTACTGAATAACTTCGTGAGAGAAACTGATGTATCAGGCCTTCAGCATGGTATGTACGAGTATCTCCGTCTTCTAAGTGTCGCATATATATAGAAGTTTTAAAGTAATCCCTGTGCTTAGCTAACTAAGGGCAACGCCATGAAGATGCATAGGGAAGTGGAGATATAGCTCCACGATTCTTAACCTCTGCCCTGTATGGAGATGAGTGGTCAGCTTCACGCTCCTGCCGCTTCACACCCTGAGAAACAGCCCCCAGTACCCAATGTGTAGGAAGCCGGGTGGACCCCAGGGTCGGCCTGCACGTTATACAGGAGAGACAAAATTTCCTGCTCTTGCCTGGAATCGAAACCAGGCTTCTTGTAATTGCAATATCTTGTCCCTATACCGGCAGAGCCACCCCGGCTCTGTATGTATATGCATAGTTCAGTCGGTATAGGGATTAGGCTACGGGCTGGACGACCGGGGTTCGATTTTCGGCAACGGCAAATAGAGACCTGCTCTGGGGCACAACCAGTCTCTATCGAATCGGCAGGGGGTTCTGTGATCGGGGGCAAAGCATTAGGGGCGTGAAGCTTACTACTCACCTCCACCTAGTGCTGATGTTAAGGGTCGTGGAGCTATACCCTCCATACGCCTTCATGGTATAACACTTAACTGATCAAGAACAGGGATAACTTACCTTTACGTTATTTGTGAACATTGATGAGCTCTGGTAAAATTACGTCAGGAAACTTCTGAAGTAGCATCAGTGTCGTGCGTGGCCTTGGAATTAATTCGACTGCTTTTGCTTGCCCATCTAAGCCAAGTATAACAATCTCTGCAGATTTGGTTTCTATTTTAAGTTTTTTTGTATAAGCTCAAGAAATGTGGTTATGGGCCTATGAAAAGTATCAATCTAAATTGTCTGCTCAAAATTCGAATTGAACTGGTTCAACAAGTTTCCATTTAAATCATCTAATATCAGATTTCGTCTAATCGATTTAACCGTTTTCGATTTCTTCCATGCGCACCTATGGGTGGAGGAGTGGTTTTATTAGGCGCTTCTCGAGGGTGAGGACACGTTTAAAGAAATAGTGTTTGGAATTAAAGAATTACTCTGTTCTGACAACCTCAAATTGTCTGCAGGAATTTGGAATGTGGCATGGCAACCGCTGGGGTATGTGGCGCAGTGGATTCAATCTCCCGGCTCAGCTGAAACAGGTAAGTGACGCACGTGGCATGCATTTGCATCAGTACATATACAGAATGTCTCAGGAGGAAAGGTCAGTATTCTGGGAGGTCATTCTAAGCAAAAATATATATATGTACATGTGTCCTATTCCGAACGGTTTTACTGTACAGTATTTGGATTTGACGCCCAATATTGTCCTTCCTTCCCGCTATACGGAGCCACTGCCTGAAGCGTCAGATGGCCGTTGTGACTGTTAATAGTGACACTGTAGGAGTGTCGTGAAAAGTACTGCACATGTTCACAAATACTGATATACTGAGACGCTGTCCTCACACGAGTTGCAATGTGCATTGATGTTGACCGTGGAGTTTTCGTAAATGTATTAAACTAGGTAAACTCTTCAAACTTCGTCACTTGAACAATAAATACCATATTGATATATTGGGTTTTTGGACTTTATCCATCGTCCTGGTTTTTAAGATAACAAATAAAAACACGACGTTTCGGAAACTGGATCTGTTTCCGTCCTCAGGTGAAGGAAAACACCTATTCAGTTGGGTCCGTTAGAAAGAGCTAGACTCAATCGCTGGACCCTATAGTAACTACTTAATAAATACCGGTATTAGAAACAGTACGTAATATCTCTTTCTTATCAACCTTTCCTCCTGGGACACTCTTTATGCAGGAGGGTCATGCAGTATTCGGGTAGCCTACCCGCTGTGACGCAATTTTGCCCCTAGGTGCTGCGAAAACCATAAGACTCTGAACCGCCTCGTGTTAGACACACTGAATAATTTAAGCTACAACGAACTCTTCCATTAAAATACCCAAAACTCCAGTTGATATACGAATTAAAAAGTTAGTTGATACCTGATAAATTCGGCGAGACGTCAGAGCTATGCGGGATGTTTCACGAATTTATGTCATAATTTCAGGAGGTTACTTCTTAAGTTAGAAACGTTACATTGACATGAATGTGATTTTCAGCAGTTGCAGGATCATGATCAGGGAAATTTACGATGCTCTGAGTTGACACTTAATGGTTTTCCTCTGTTTTACAAATCCTGAACTTTTTTGCTATAAAATGTGTNTTACTACCTCAGGAATTTCTTTCTGAAATTGTGACATACAGTCGTGAAATATTCTGTACAGAACTACCCATCGGTATACAAAGAACCCCAAGGTTCATTACCGTGCTCACAAGAACCCTCCACTGCGCCTCTCCTGAGCCAGATTAATCCAATCCATATCATCCTATCGCTCTAAGATCCATTTTAATATTCTCCACCCACCTACGTCTTGGTCTTCCTAGTCGTATCTTTCCTTCTGGCTTTACCACCAAAACCCCATGCGTATTCAACTTCGCCCTAATTCGTGCGACATGTCCTGCCCATCTATAACGAACAAGAACCCAGAAGCAGCTTCTGTAGTACAATAGGTACAAAAAGTGGTCAGTGCCATTGAAAACCTTACCAAATGCAGACCGGCTATAGTGGGGGAAAGCTCTCAGTGGACAGAGCAAAATTTTGCAGAGTTTTAAATGGGAAGCCGCTTTTCAGCGCTCTCTGCTACATGTACACGGTAACACTGAAAGTACTGCAAGACGTCTTGAAGGTGAATGCACAGGCAGGACAAAATGGAACAAAGAACAAAACCTCATTGGAATCAACGGCCCAGGATGACGACTTCCAGGAAGTAAAGAGACGCAAGAGGCATATCTCTACTGATACCTTAGAGACGATCAAGAAGACAACCAAATCAAATCCAATATCCACAGGTGTCAAGCAGACTCCAAAAGCAGCGCCAACTCGCAAGTTTTTCGCACCCCTCACGACTAATGACATGGACACGGAGACTACTGGAGCTGAGAACACTAATTGAGCAGGAGGCTCCCAGAAAACCAGGTAGGCCGCCACTAATACTGATGACTTCTACCATAAGCCTAATTCTACTGCAAAGCGACCTAAAAGAACACGTCAAAGGAGAGAGTACGAGTTCCGAAATACAGGAAACGGAACCCGTATCACAGCAAAATAAATGACGGACAATTCAGCCATGAAATCCTGCCTAGAGAAAAAAAACTACTTCTCTCCAAATTCCGAAAAGCCTATCAAGGCAGTAATCCGCCACCTTCCCCCAGACACGCCAGCAGAAGATATTTCCAACAGCCTTGAGGGCTAATGCTTCAACGTCATCAACGTGAGGCAAATGACGGCCAATCGAAGAGCACTCCACGGACAAGCCTACGTGGAAACCTACCCGCTATTCCTTGTTACCTTAACAAAAAACGCAAAATCTCAAGAGATATTCAAGCTGAATAGACTTAACCATATAATTATTAAGGTAGAATCATACAGAGCTCAGACTGGCCTGACACAGCGCTACAATTGCCAAAACTTTGGCTATATCTGGGCCAACTGCAAGCAACTCTCTTGATGTTTGTTGTGCGGTGGTGGCCATCTGCATAGGGAGTGCCCTGGATCTACGCCGAACTCTTGTAATTGCACCCTAGTAGAAGGAGAGAAATCTCATCCAGCGGCTGGCGCCATACGAAAGAAGGGCAAAGCGAGCTCCAAAGGGATCATCTGGGAGGACGTTCTTACTAAGTTCACCTCACCAGAGCAATCCTACGCAGCTGCACTGCGTCAAGAAAATTAACACCAGCACCACCAGACAGAGGGGAAAAGCGCCCTGCACCCCGTGCAGCAGCAGGTGCCACAACAGGAATGTCAGAAAACAGGTCTGTCAATACAGGCTCCCAGTTCGTCTAACAATGACAGATCATGACAGAGCTCAGTGGATCTCTGTCACAAGAAGACAGAATAATAGTCATTACAAAAATGGTACTTCATTTAATGCAAAAAATGGCCGCTAAAGTTCATAGGCCTCTCAGAGTCATAGCATTTAATGCAAAAGGCATTTGGAGGCAGCGCTATGAGCTCAGTAAACAGCTGCAGGACTTACATATCGATGTGGTTCTGCTCTCAGAGACACATCTCAAGCCCCATGATAGATTCTTTATTCCAAATTATCACTATTATCGATACTGGCAGGAGATCTGAATGCTAAACATCCATTTTGGAATAGTTGTGCTTCCAATCCTTCAGGCGTGAAACTGCTGAATTTACTGCATATAAATGGGTTTGAAATTTCAGCACCACAATGTCCCACCCATTACTCTCCTACGGGAAATGGTGACATGCTCAATATTATTGTGCACAGGAATGTCCGGCTGTCAGAAGTCATTGTCTCTGATGTTCTGGACTCAGATCGCCTACCAGTTGTTTTCCACTTGCTAGATCAAGTTAGAACTCGGTTGACAAATTCACAAATTGGAAGCTGTTTCAAAGCTTGACCTCTGAATTAATTTCACCTAGAATCCAAATTAACTTGGAGGAAGAAGCCGATAAAGCGGCCCGCAACTTTATTGCCTCTATAGCTTCAGCGTATAGGCTATCGACAAGCAAAACCAGTTCACATCTCATGACCTATATGACGGAAACAATATGCGACAGGTGGAAACTAAAGTCAGAGCTCTGCTTGCATCTGTAGAAGGCACTCCAATGGGGAAAGTACGACCTTGAGACATACATAAATTAACAAATTAATAAAAATTGGCAAAGGCTTGTGGACTTGATAGTATTGCAAATGAATGCCTTAGGCATCTATTTAGAAGACCACTGGTACATCTGACACATTTATTTATCACTGCCTTCGGCTGTCCCATTTTCCAAAACCTTGGAATTAAGGAAAGGTTATAACGTTACCGAAACCCGGTAAGGACCCAAAATTTCCTCAAAATTTACGCCCGATTAGCCTCTTGTCTACAACAGGCAAGCTATTCGAAAAATTTATTATGAAAATATTCCAGAGGCACATTGAAGAAGAAGTCCTTATTAATGCAAGCCAGCTTTGTTTCCATGCCCGTCATAGCACGACACTTCAATGTATGAGGTTTACGGACCGTGTAACCTTAAATTTCAACAATAACATGTCTACAGCTGCTGTATTCTTGGATATTGAAAAAGCCTTTGGTACAACATGACACTTCAGCTTGCAATATAAATTATATACATTACAATTTTCGATAAGTTTAATCAGTCTTATTAGCTCTTTCCTTTCTCAGAGAAAATCCAGAATTTCAGTCGAAGGTGAGATGTCTACGCCAAGGGATATAAAAGCAGGGGTGCCACAAGGTTTTGCCCTCTCCCCCATCTTGTACAGTCTCTATATAAATAAACACCTGGTGTCTATCTAGGTCTCTTTGCTGACGATATCTACGAGTATATATATATGTGACAAACCGCAAAGAGGTTTATGTTCTCAGAAAGCTGCAGCGAGGTCTCAGAGCTATTGAGACGTGGTGTAAGCGCTGGAGCACAAAAATCAGTGATGACAGAACTCATGCAATTTACTTTTCTCATAGACTTAGGCCCCCTAAGGTTCATCTTACATTGAATGGACAGAATATTCCCTTTGTCAATCATGTAAAATATCTGGGTGTAATCTTCGATGACAAGATTACGTGGAGGCTTTACATATAAATGATTGAAGCCAAGGCCTTCAGAACATTTATTAGAGTGATCGTTTAAGCACCAACATTTAAATAAGCCTTCATAAGGCACTGATCAGATCAGTAATGACTTACGCTTGTCCCACCTGGGAATTAGCGGCAGACACCTACCTCCAAAAATTGCAGCGCATACAAAACAAGGTTTTGCGCACCATTGAAAAATTTTTCAAAATGCACACCCATCTGCGATTTGCACACAGCTTTAACCTTCCGTATGAATACGATTATATAACAAAATTATGCAGATGACAAGCAGAAGTCATACAAAATCATGAGAATGAACATGTTCGCGGTATAGGTCAAGGTGAAGCCAGACATAGAAAATATAAGAGGCTTAAACTTGGCGGTGATCAAGCTTACGACCGTTCAAGTGACTAAGCTGCCGTTGTAGCATAAGATACGTAAGATAGGCATGAACTGCTCTGTAAAGCCTGTACTTACAGAACACTTCTACATAGTGCAAAAGGAAAGATTTTCAATAACACGCTATATGTCCGATACGTACACTTCAATAAAGGCCAAACGTATTCATAAGAGACAAACCCATCTTCTCGTCAGAGAGGATGTTACGAAAGACTAATACCTCGCGGGATCAGTTGGAAAAAATAATCTCTGGTCGTTGGTCTCAAGGAGCTTGGCGCCGAAATATACTGATTGGCGATAAACCGCCAATCGTAAAGTATCTTTGAATTTGACTTTGACTTTGACTTTGACTTTTGCTGCGCTGTCTCCCGTGTTGAGGCGTAGCCCTGCGAGTCGTAGGAGGTGAAGAAGAAGGAACCCAGTGTCTGGGTGTATAACTGTGGCACCCAGTTCCTGAGGGATATAAACACGGGGTCCTGGCCCTCCAGGTTTGGGGTAGTCTCGAATCTGAGATAGTAAAATATGGCCATGAGTCCCGCAGGACTCGAACTCGAAAATGACTGCGCTAGCGAAGCCCAGTAGCAATTGTAAACGACACACCCGTCCTCTCGTCAGAGAGGCGCCCCACATCAGCAAACCTGCAACTGTGTGACAGAAATAAAAACCTGGTCTTGAGCCACAGATGAATGCTTGACACCAAGACAGGCTGCCCGACTGACCGTCGGCCATAATGTAACTTTCACTCTGACATGAGTTGAGAGTTGCAGTGGATAATATGAGGACTTTTGGAGTCATGGGTTAGATCCGAGACACTCGCCACCCGCAATAGGCGTCAGCGATAGAAGTGACTGTTAGAATGCGTTAGCAGCAACCACGAGTGAAGACAAACTGAGGAGACTTGGTGTGTGCTCCAGACAATTTTGAAGTGCGTGAATTAGCCATATCACTATAGTAATTCCTTGTAGTCACGAGTTTTAAGAGTCAAGTTAATCTAATTACCTATCCTAGCCCCGTGCCTTGTCACTAAACGCATGACAGGTTATTCTCCCACTTACATCTACGTCTTCCTAGTAGTCTCCTTAGTTCTGGCTTTCCTACTAAAATTATATATCAATTACTCTTCTTCCCCCATGCTGTCTACATGCCCTGTCCATCTCATCGTTCTTGCTTGTTCGTTCTAGTTATATTTGGTAAAGAGTACAAGTCTTTATACATATGCGTATATTTACAGGTAGTATAATGCCCCTGTTTAACCGTTTGTAGTATTAATTTGTTCTGAATAATATTTAAATGTGTAGTTCGTACCTCACAGGGAACACATTATGTCTACACTATGAAGCTCAGTCGGTGGGAAAAATGCAGAATTTTGTAAAAGTTAAAGCAGGTAGTACAGTATATATAATTAGCGTTGTTTCTAGAGGGTTAGAGGCTAGAGAGGTAATTGGAATATGTACTGATAACGCGAGATACTTATCTGTCCTTTGGCTATCTTGAGTGTCTTAATATAATGAATCTTGAAACAAGTGAGCATGAACTTCCGCTTTCTTAGCAATAAAAGTGAAACCGAGATGGACAAGGGATGCATGGAGATATTCCCTTGCTAATTGTCCCCTTCTGCGTTCCTATTTCCTTTCATTATCCAATTTTTCTTTGCATGTTTCCGTTTCTTTTAATCAAGAGGCGAATTTTCGGTCCACTTACCAGTGTAATGCGTTTCAGAAATGTAAGAGAAGGGTGTGGGGTGGTGATTTATTTTCTTCTTTCCTCTGAGAAATGAGAACAAAAAATCAGGATTAATTTTTAATTCAGCCACGATGAAGACACACAATTGTTGTCAACGAACGAGTGGCTTTTCTCTTGTGATTATTAAAACGAACTGAGGCAGTGAAACCGGGACGAAGGACCGAGGAATAGGGAACGGTCCGCGATGTCGCTAAGAAAATGGAGTTTATAAGGTCTAAAATTCTGTGACGATGGTATTATGTTTCTGGACATGATCCTCTTTTTATTTAAATACACGCAACATTTCAGAGACTAGATTATGTCTCCGTCTTCAGGTGGAACATACTCTATTGGGTACAATCGATAGAGCTAGTTCTATCTCCGGGCACCTGCATCAACACAAGATAGGGCATACAAGCCAAGCACAGCGCAAACCATCTACGAGAGTTAAGAAAAACATTAAAATATTCAAAACTGTGAGATCACAATAGCCGCGCAGTGTAACATGCTGTCTTCATTTCCTGGGGTACTGGGGTCGTTGGTTCGAATTCTGTTCGGGGTATATATGCGCAACTGCATTTATTCTTTCGCTGTTTATTGTAAGAACCGTACGGAACATATAAATACACTGTGTGGGCAGAATGCTCTTTTACAATGATAATGCAAGCGACACACGCAGTTAGCAATGTTATTTAAAAGGCTAAGAGTGTGAAGTAAGAATGCATGTAGAATTTTGGTGGGAAAGCCAGAAAGGAATAGATCACTAGACGTAGGTGGGAGAATAATATTAATACAGATGTTAGAGAAATAGGATGAGGTGATATGTATTGATCTGGTTCAGGATAGCGAATAGTGAAGAGCTCTTGTGAACACGGTAATGAACCTTCAGGTTCCATAAAATGTTGGGAAACTTTTGAGTAGCTGATCGACTGGCAGCTTCTTAAGAAATATCTAGGTCCAATAGAAGGTGAAGTAAGTGGACAGTTTAGGGCAAAACGTATTACTTACTTTGTGATGTTTACGATCATCTAATTTCATTAAAGTGGACATATCCCAATTTTGATTAAAATCGAACAAAGTGAGGAATATTTCACGTGAAGATTTACATGCGTTTCTGTATTGTCACGTCTGGAGCAGGACTCGCGTTATGTATTTATCGGCGTGAATTTGTTTGGACCCACGCTGGACGAATGTCGCAGAGGAACCTCGAACACAGCCTTTTGTACAAATACGTACAAACACTGTTTGCCGTACTCCTTACAATGGAACGGAGGGGAGCTATGCGGGCTATCCGATCTCTTTTACTCGTTAAATGGTTCCAGAAATGTGTATTTCAGTGTATACTGCACCAGTTGTAACTATAAATAATTGTATCACTTTCAAGATTACTGTAATTATAACACACAAACTCTTAAATTCACATTCTAGTTCTTCACAGGTCTTCTACGAACTTCATGTGGTTGTCTCCTACCGAGAACTGACTTGACTGTTAGTTTTATTCTGTAAACCTCGTTATATAGCCTCCGCACGGACCACGCACAGAAAACACAGTTCTGTTTTTGCATAAGGTAGACCACACAGAGAAGATCAATAACCGGCGTCTTCTTTGGTGCTCTGTTTCCTAGCAACGCGCAGTAACAGTCGTCCACTGAGACACATCTTCCATTTCTGTTGACCATGTTTACCGAGCCGTTGCCTAGAAGCGCTTTGAGCAAATCCGTTACAGTATTTTACCTGAGTTCTCATAGCTGTATCTATGAAGTGTCTTGTCTTCCGGGATGTCACACCGTGTAGTCTAGTAAAAATATACATATACGTTTAGGAGGAATGCACTGCCTCCATCTCCATGGTTGAGGAGTAAGTCAAGCAAACTGCTTGCTTCCTGCAGTTTCTTCGACTTACTGTTTTACCGTGAAGATGGAGGCAGTGCATTCCACCGAATCGCCGGAGAACTGTAGGACTACAGTTCGGACGCCCCACAAGATAATACTCTATATCCGGATGTGTTTCTTAAATGAAATGGTACATTAATATGAGAAATTAACCGAAACGTCGCTCCATACAATGGCAGGAAGCGAGCTCAGCCTATAATTGCGTGTTCACTGTTATATTATCTCCTTTGAAGACCAGTTCAGTTCCTCTATTTGAGTGCTTAGCAGCAGCGAATGACCTACACGAGGCAAGCACTGAATGTGTACTAGGTAAACGGTAAATCTATCCCTGTAACAGGCCGTGGAGGCCCGTAGGGTTGTGAGACGTCGAGGCTCCTATATTATCTAGACAGACGGCTCACAGATGGCGGTGCGATTGTGAAGCCTTATGCGCCGGCAGCTCTTTACCCCCAGGAAGATTCCTGATACTCATTTCTGTTAGAGGCTGAGTAAACCCCAGGACCATAGTGCGGCTGAAAAGATTAAATCAGTTAAAAATTCCAGTGACCTTATCGGGAATCGAAACCGCGACATTCCGGTTAGTAGCATAGTGTCTCAGCCAACTAATGAAATTCTACTGGTGACGAGCTAATGAAGAAACTGGAAACATGAACTCGTTTCGATTAAACAGGGGAAAAATATGCCCTAAGGAGAAGTCAAGTCTATTTAAAACGTCCAGAGATTTGCAGATACTGTTTGCAGCCGTGACGCCGTGTTGAAGGGATGAGTCTCGAGACATTATTGACGCCGAAAAGGGAAGCGTCTGTAGTTTGCTCAGT
This sequence comes from Cryptotermes secundus, assembly GCF_002891405.2. Taxonomy (NCBI): domain Eukaryota; kingdom Metazoa; phylum Arthropoda; class Insecta; order Blattodea; family Kalotermitidae; genus Cryptotermes; species Cryptotermes secundus. Next base: position 894,160 of record NW_019744412.1, read on the forward strand.
GGGTACACGGAGCCCAGCAGTATCCATAACAGAACAGCAGTTCAGTTTTATTCTGAAAACATTGACAAGAAATAAAGCGTCAAGGTTTTGTCACCTGGGTAAAGCTTTTTAAAATGTAAACAATGCGATATTCATTCATAATTACAAAGAGAACTGAATAGACTGAATAAATCCCTTATAGCATAAATTTACAAACTTTCTTTGTATGTTTTCCAGCTTAGTAGACTCTGCCAAAGTAAAGTCACTCCAGACAGCAGACGCGTACTCCAGCTTTGAACGAGTGAAGGCAATGTATTTTGACATGTAGCCGTTTCTAGGAGACGAGTTGGAAAACACGTTTCCATGAAGGCTGATTCCTGGAGGCCAACTCGGTACAAAATACGTTTCCGTGTAAACGAACATTCAACAAACAGTTCCATGGATACGAACAAGCAACAAACATTTTCCTAGGTTACTCGACACTATATAAGCGGCCGTTGAAGTGATTCGTAATTCATTTTTAAATCACAAGTGACCGACACGTAAATGAGAACCAAGTCAGTCACAGTAGGAAGGGAAGTCACTCGCAGTCCAGCAAGGAATGGAGCGAGTCTTAGACAGCCACTGATTGTGAGCTGTTGTAAGTGATTGTAATTAAAGGAGATCTTACAAGATGATGTTGATAAATCCAATCATCCAACCCACAACCCGTTATCATTAGTCACGACCATTAACACGTGACAGTATAAAACTTTTAGACTATCCAAAAAATAAAAATTGTATGTGATGGAACGAAATGAATTATTGCCAACAGCTTGACTCAACATGACGATGAAAATGCAATTTGCTATCTAAGGTAATCCCAATATATTTTACACAATCATTTCACACAATTAATAGATCGCAATAATAATAATAAAAATGTGTACGCTGCTCCATCTTGTAATTCTGACCACAGCACGTAATGGAGACATCTGCTCATCTTTATGGCGGATAGCCGCAGAAATGTGACGTTGCTGTCAGAGCGCTTCCTGACTCAAAATCACTGCCTTCCGGGATGTCATACCGTGTAGCCTGGCACATACTTAAAGAACATGTCGGAAGTACCATTAGCATCCATCTTCACGATAAAAAAGCAAGTTCCTTCGTAATGTTACTAACTATGCATTTCTTCCGTGAAGATGGAGGCAGTTAGATCTTCTGAAACTTTGTTAACTACCAGATTCCTCGGCGTCACGTCGCAGGGGACATCTCCTAACTTGTTTACAATTGTCACGTACTTTCTTAATGGAGGCATCCCAGAAATGCTATTACGAACTGGTATTCTAATTTTCCCTTCGGTTGGTGCCCTTAAGACTTGCAGGCTCATAAGCAGAGCCCTTTTGGCCATAATTGCAGGGTGGGCCTCATTTACCGGCTGACTATACGGTGTGCTTGCTTCTTTGCTGTTTTAGTTTTCCATGGCAACACGCCATTTCTTTTTTCTGTTCATTTCGTCTTGTAAATGGAACAACATGCATTCCGTGACAAAGTGATGCAGTTTAATTGCCAGAGCCATTCCCCCCCCCTCCCCTCCCTTTCCCTGTCACGTGACCTGACCATGCATCATTACCCGAATGTAGAAGTGAGTGAGTGAGTGGGACATAGCGAAATGTATTTCCTTATAATGGCTACATTTAATTGCTTTGCCGTGACTTAGGCTTCATGTATTACAAAACGAAAAAAGGGGACAGGAATACAGTTTTTTTTAACCCCAAGATAATGTTTATGCTGTAATTACATAAGTGACATATGTCCCTGAATATTCATGAGCCGTGATGGAATGAATATCCAGCTCGAGCATAGTAGCGGAACAGTTTCGTTGTGGCAACATTAACTGCTTGTACAATTTTCCAAGTGTTAATTGTTAAGGAGGGTGTGACGTGATGGACGAGCTCAGCTTCGAGCGATCTTATGTTAAAGTCTTCTGTGTTGTGACGCTGTGTAGTGTGGTACATAGGTACCAACGTTTCGGAGGTCCTTTTCCGTCCATCTTCAGTGTAAAGTACTTATGTAAACTACGTTAGCAGCGGCCTCCGTAGTCTAGAGATAACGTTCCCACCTCATGAATCGTAGTACGCGGGTTCAAATACCCGGCGGAGGTCGTCGAATTTTTAAGGGCGGAAAAATTCAGGGAACAAGTCTTCCGGGAGGGACTTTAAGCCGTGGGTCCCGTGTCGTAGCTTTACGGCACGTAAAAGAACCTCATATCTCCAAAGGAGGTCACTGAGCCAAATTAACGGACGTTTCCCGCCCAACAGCAGTCTCTAATACCTCTGGTAGATGGGGGAAGCATTATAGATACCTCTCAGCTAGTAGAGCCGGTCTCGCTGGCTGGGCGGGACTGATGGTAAGCACCAGTACCGGTAGGATATAGAGACTGGTAGAAATCATAGAGGGAAGCACAATGGACCAATACAGGTCAAAGTGCATGGGGAAACCCACCCTCTCCAATAACTAACTGAACTACGTTAGCCGTATTTTTGTTTACTTATTTCTTAACCTTATTCTGCAGAATATACGAGAAAGTCAGTAAATAGGTCACGAATGGAAGTAAAACAGCTTTAATGGACGTAACAGTTTTTCTATGTGTATCAGTAGGTAGCAGCACAGTCCAACTTCATGACAGTCTGGGTAGCAGACACGCATGCGCATGTTCAGAGGCCGGTTTCGTTAGTCAAAATGACGACCATGCTTGAGGAGTGTACTACCGAAGAGCAGCGTTCTGTTATCCTTTTTGTGTGTGTGTGTGGCAAATAGACTCAGTGCAATGGATATTCATGAACAAATGTTTCCCTGTTTACAGTGGGAAGTGTAATAGTAACGGATTTCACCAAAGCGTTGCCAGGCAACAGCTCCGTAAACACGAATAGAGGCAACTGTAGAAGGGAAACTGTTTTCTATGCGGACCACGCTGAGCAAAAACACGGATATATATAGGAAGTCTGTTGCCAGGCAACGCAGCGGTAAACATGCATCCATAACAATTGGAGACTGTGTTTTCTGTTGGGCCCTTGCAAAGAAGTTGTTTAAAAATAATAGGTGCTACGATTCACTTCTGAATTCTGAGTTCGTCGTAGAAGAATAAGTCGACCTGTGAAGACCTGGTGTATGATTAGAAGGCTTAATTCATGTGTAGTGCTTGGAGTGTGTGATTCAGTGAGACTGCTATAGTTTTCGCTTCAAAATAGCCTGGCCAGTATTTGAAGTGCCCGTTGCCCCATACCTGTTCATTCGCTCTCAATAGTAGTGCGCCGTTTTTCCATTTGTTTTGCTACCTTCACCTATAGAAGCATCGACATCATGAATGAACTGTCTTCACTATTATGTGTTCATATCCACTTTTTGTCTTGCCCTCTGCTATGCAAAACCTATTCTTCTGTATAAATGAGAATGCTGATGCCTTGCATAGACTGTTTGAGAACAGGGGACTGAGGACAATATTTGCACCAAAGAGGGATGAAATTCATAACGGGAGAAACCACCTGATTGGCACTCTTCACTAAATATTGAACTTACGAGGATACAAGGGCACGTAGAATGCAAAAGAGAACCGATGAATTCATACGAAACTTTGGTCCGGAAACCCTGAAGAGGAGAAAGCACTTGGGGGACATAGGTGTAAGTGGAAGAATGGGAGTTCATGCATTCGATTTATTTTTCTCGTGGAAGGGCCCAATTGTATATTTTTGAGAATATAGTTATGCATCCTCTGTTTCCATGAAAAGGGAGGAATTTTTTGACTGCCTGAATGATTATTTCCCACTGAAGAAGGACTCTTCTCTGTGGATTTTGTTAGAATCTCGCAACCATGTTGAAATATAGTGTCGATAGCTCGTAGCATGGACAAGCATGGTTCACTGACGTGTTGTGTAACGTAGTATATCGTAGCGTAGTGTAGTCTTTCGTAGCGTAAGCGCAGTATATCATAGCATAGCGTGTATATCGTAACGTAGTGTACTATATCGTGTAGTTAGCGCAGTGTATGATAGCGTAGTGTAGTATATCGTAGCGTAGTGTAGTCTTTCGTAGCGTTAGCGCACTGTATCATATCATAGCGTAATGCATAACGTAGCGTAGTGTACTCTGCCGTGGCCTTAGCACAGTGTATGATAGCGTAGCGTAGTGTAGTCTACCGTAGCGTTAGTGTAGTGAATCGTAACGGAGTATAGTGAATTAGTATCGTAGCACAATGTAGTGTATGTTAGCTTAGTGTAGTGTACTCTGCCGTAGCGTTAGCACAGTGTATGATAGTGTAGCATAGTATATCATAGCGTAGTGTAGTCTACCGTAGCGTTAGTGTAGTGAATCGTAACGTAGTCTAGTGAATTAGTATCGTAGCACAATATAGTGTATGTTAGCATAGTGTAGTGTACAGCAGAAAGCAGGATAGCTCAGTCAATGTAATGTCTAGGCTACCTACATTAAAATCGTAGTTTCTTTCCCGTCAGAGCAACGATCTGGTCTGTTTTCCACATCGTTCAGACTGGCTCTGGGGCCCAGGTTAGCCTCATATGCAATATTAACGAATGTCACATGTCACTCTCCTCAGACAAGTTGCCTCAGCCAACACCCTTTAATCCCACCCCTATGAGATTCATTTAAATCTATTTCATCCGATGTACGATTGCATCAGCGTGTAAAGTGGTGTCCTCCGCTTTCGGGTTCTTACAATGGGAATTTCGTATGCATTTGTAATTTCTCACGCATGCGCTGCGTAACCTGATCATCTCCAACCCCTTCATTTTATCAGCCAATAATACAAGGTGATTCTAAATTACTGTCGGATTTTCCGTGGCCTATAATCTTCAAACCGGCAGCAACAAAATAAAACTGCTTACGCAATATAAAAATGTAACTCAGAAAGTTTTATTGTCTGCAGAATAAACTCTTTGAGTTACACTTTCATATTTCATCAGCAGTTTTACATTGTTCTTTCCAGTTTGAAAAATATAGGCGGAGGAAAGTCCGACAATAATTTAGAATCACGTTGTATTTCATGAAGATTGGTTCTGTAAAATGTTCCAGACTTATTTATACAGCTTCAGTTCTGCACGAGACAGCTCGCCTGTAAGAAACGTTGCTCAGAATTACGTCATTACGATAAGAATGTACTGCGAGGTTGAACGCTGAATTTCCGAACTTCACACATCTTAGCATTCGTTTTTTAGGGCCAGTATCGCTTCGTAATCTATCGAAAAAAGGCGGCTGTATGGGGAAGCAATCGCATTTGGATTGGCTCATTGGCGCACGCTTAAAGAACAAAGCGGTAACAGAAGGACGGCCGATAAAGAGATGGAGGTGCAGTAATAAAGGAAACAGAAGAAGAGAGAAACTGCATAGTCGATTGACCTAGCACCCTCCGCCCTTCTTTCTGTGCCTCTTGCTGTAAACTAAAGTAATTGCCGCCTTTGAAGGAAAAGACAAGGAAACAATGAACACGGAGAATAAAACTCGATACCAGTAAACGCGAACATTTTTATAAGAGAATTTTTCTTATAAATTGCCTCATCATGTGCGATCAGTCATATCATTAGTTTTGTATGGTTATGAGAGAGGCGTGCTGTAGCATAGTTGGTTGAGGCGGGTTCGATTCCCAATGTGGTCATTGGATTATTTTTTCAATTTACATAATTACCAGGAATCTTCCTGGATAGTTAAAGGGCGGCCGGCGCGTAAGGCTAACAACCTCATAATCCTATGGGACTCCACGCCCTGCTACAGGGATAACTTCACAGACTTCCGCCTTGACACAGGTTAGGCACAGGGGTTTCACCGCGAAGGTCTGGGTTCAATCCCATATGTCTTTATGTAACATTTACATTTAAAAAATTGTACTGCCCTGCGATTCTTCTCCGAATTGCTCCAGTCTTCTCCTACTAATCATCCCTCCACCCTTCCACAGTCCTCTCCCCGCACCTTGCTTTGCGCGGTAGCCCTGAGCAGGCAGCACGTTATCACATGCTTGGTCATTAAGTTGCGGTCTTAATGCCTTGCTCAGCACTTAAGTAGTTACAGAGCAAGGAATTGTTTAATTTTAAAATGGGCTTCAATTATGGGAAACTCATAGAAATCTTGAAGAGTTATATATTATAGGATGTAACGCCATTTATTCCGGTGAAAGTCAATCGACGTTTCGGAAGAACATGTCGCCTCCATCTTCAGAGGTGAAGAATAAAACAAACAGGAAACCAGAGTGAAAACAAATACACGGCGTTATGTCCCAGAGGATAGAACTCATCATAACAACGCTGTGAGAACTTCAATTCCTCATTGAAATGTTGTTTCGGGTCACAGCTTGTCTGCGCAGAGGAGTGAAATTCTGTGGTGGGCATGAGAACGAATTGAAATACAGTTGATTTCCGGCTAAAAAAAATTGGTGCATATTCTTTAATTAAATAAGCTGACCTATGGGGTTGCTTTCATGTCCTGGTCTTTTGGTTCATGACGCCATACAGGATTCTCATTTGGTTAACAGTGTTTCGGATCAGCTTACTGCCACCTTCTTCATTTTATACCCATAAAGTGGTGGTAGCAAGTTACTCATAAATATGTCTGCCTTTCTACCAAACTATACGGTACCACAATTCGGAAAATTTTAATCTGAATGTTCACAGCGACAAAACCTCAAGTTGCATAACGAACCTGTCTGTGCGTTACCGCAGTCTTGTGGATCTGTATTCCCATTAACCAGTATTTTATTATTTATGGTCGTGGCCTCAGAAAGTCATCGTTTTTTGCATTAAACAGTTGCCAGTAAATTAAATTACAGTGGACGTGGCTCACCTTTTTAAGTACACATTAAAAGACTGTCAATCGATATTCGACTTAGGTCGATTATGTGTATTTATTAAGCAGACCAGAAACTGAGAGACGGAGAACATTGGACGATAGGCTGTGATGTTGCATGTGGTCCTGTTGCTGCCTTCTACAAGGGGGGGGACATGGCAGTTCAATGAATTCAGCTTACAGAAGCTTATGACGTTATCGCTTTAACACAATGTGGCGATTTTACGTATGTACGGGTATGAATCATGGTCCTTGCCATCAATTGGAGGACATGTCTGGAGGTGCGGCTGAGGAAAATATTTTGGTCTGAAGTAAGGGGAGTATCAGGAAGACGAATAAATCACATAGTGAGGAGCTTCACGATTTTCACTTTTCACCTAATATTAGTATGGTAATCAGTGAGAAGGGTGTGGACACGTAGAACTCATAGCAAAGTTCACGAAGTTTGGTCAGAAAATCGGAAAGGAAAGCGCCACTTGGAAAACCTGCACATAGATGAGAGGATAACATTAAAATGGATGTAAGTGTAAGTGCTTGACCTGGATTAATTTGGCTCACGATGGGGTCCAGGGTCGGGTTCTTCGCAACGCTGTAATGAACCTTCGGATTACATTAAATGTAGCGGATTTTTTGAGTAGCTGAGTGACTGTCAGCTTGTCAAGAATGTTTTCTCAAAAGCATGGTGACAGTGGTGTTTTCATTATAGAGATATTAAGAATATGTTGAACAATTTACATTCCCTGGAGTATATTCTAAATTATGTGTGTTTCGGAAGCTGGATACGCTTCCTTCATCAGGTGTAAGGTGGACAGAGAATGTTACTCCAAAGGAGCTACTCTCGGTAACTAGACCAAGATTAGCTCTTTCTGATAGCTTTAACTGTGTAGCCTCCCCCCCGCCCTTTTACACCTGATGACGAAAACGCACTCAGCCATTCTGTAGGCTAATTATGTAGTGTAAGTAACTCTCCAGTCTTATGAACTCAAATTACATTAAATATTGTCACGTATATGTGTGTGACTATGGACGGGGTTTGGATTAGTGATTCCATTTATTGACGGCTTTGAGGTCTTACTACATACAACTATAACCCTATCGCTGTTTCCATATTTTACAGTTCACTGTTACGCACGCTAGCCTCCTCAGTTTATTGCAGTCTCTACTAACCGTTTCCTGGCAACGGATTTTAAGGCAGGAACTATAACAGTCTCACGAGATTACACACTCCAAATATCGTTGTGACTACAGAACATGTAAAGTCTTCCTTTCTTCACAACTGAACTTCCAACCCTCAACTCATCAACTCAGTTGGCCTGGGGGTCCTCGTTATATATCCTTGGGGCGAACTCAACAGAAAACGCCGTCTCTCAACAAAGCTTCCACGTTATCGCGGAAAAATGTTTACCGAACTTCTCCTCTGGCTTCAATTTTCCGGCCTTCAGGAGTCATGCCACAATATAGTGTGGATTTGGTATATCGTAGCCCAGTTAATGTTACCGTTAAGATGAGGAGCTGTCCATCCAGCACTAAGCAACCCCTTAGTTCGGTAATCAGTCCAGATGATGTCACTAGCAGCCGGTCACTCAAACACAGCTTCGGTTAATGCCTATAGTGATGTACGGCCTTGGAATTTAATTGAAGCTCATGAACTCATGGCAGGCGCAGTGATTGTTAAATCTGTAAATATGTGCTGATTCGTGGTGCAAGATGAAGAACATAGCCTACGTGTTCGTGTGTCATGTTCTCAAATCTCAGCTCAATTTAGTTTGTGTCTATCTGATTCTTAGTTTATTTAGCGACGATTCTTCAACTGAATTAGGTTAAGGGGTTCTGTGGGAGAATGCCTGTTAATAATGAATAGAGGAGGATGTGAAAGGAAGTGCATTCATCTGTTTTGGGAACAATCCATTAATTTACCCGAAGGACTGAGAAAATTCTTGAGAACTCCTTCAAACTACTCAATGCCCGGGCCAGGAATTAAACCCGGTATCTCTCGGAATGGTACCTGCGGATGAGGGGTTCGTACGTGGTCTTCTAGGGTATGACACCGTTTAGTGTGGTAGGAAGTCACAAATGTTTCAGAAGAACATGTTGCCTCCTTTTCCAGGGTACAACTTAATCGCTGGAGATCTGTAACAAACTATCATCGGTGGCATTTCGCACAAGACCACAATATGAACTACAGATGATGCTTCTTAAATGAACGAATTGGGTCCTTTATGCGGCAATTGGAAGTTGCCATAGCGGTAACGGTCTAGACTTGTGTTCATGAGGTCTTCGGATCAAATCTCGGCTGAGACACCGTCTCTCCTGACTGAAGTTCCTCGTGCCGATGATGGGGCTTGCTCAGACGTATTTTAGACACAGAATTTAATTTCAATTAATGGCACTAATAGAGCATCATTTTGTTTTATAATAGGTATTCGTTTGTCACTAAGTTTTCAGAGGAAGAACAGAGATAAATGATACGGCTGGTGCCTCGTGATTTTAACATGACGCTAATTTGCCACATAAGCAAGATCTGAAGGCGATGCTTATGTAAGTGTCGCCATTACTTCAATTTGTCACATAATATTCATATAAATGCAGTCGCTGTAAATTCTGAACAGGTGGTCACTAGGCATTTCAGAAAAGGAGAAAAAGTGTGGAGAGGGAAGTACGTATTTTAATAAATGTGACAACAGATGCGGCCGCTCTACAGTTAGTATTAGCATATGTCAGAGACATTGCAAATGATTACCTTAGGCGTTTTGCTCGGAATTACAGAAATGGCGATGGACAGCACAGCTGTCTTAGGTGTCCATTGTATATGTATATGTCAACTTGCACGGACCACAGCGAGATTTTCAACTGTACTGTAACAAGACAGAGGAGACTGCCACAAATACATAAGCGTCGAACCCCTAAATTTTTCTTAGGGATCTGTAACTCGACATCTTAAAATATCCAACAAACATATGCTCCCATAGACCTTAAGTCTTTGAAGACTGAAGGTCAATTAACAACACTTAAACATTCAGTTCGTACCTCACAGGAAACACACTACGTCTCCTCTACAAAGCCCAACCACTTAATGCTGTTGAAGGAAAAAGTATCTGTTTACTCTTAGAACCATACGGAACACACAACTAATATAAAAATTCAATTCGTACCTCACAGGAAACACATTACGTCGCCGCTGCAAAGCCCAACCACTTAATGCTGTTGAAGGGTATTTTAAAATGGTAAACCTCCTTTTGCTAGCGAATATCTGGTCGCGTCTAACTTCGGATCCCCGCCAGATTGTCCAGAATTCAGCCGTTCCACTGATTATCACAGTGTTATGAACTGTCTGTGACTGTTTAACGACACTGTCAGTATCTCCAGATAATGAATCTCGCAGCCTAATTTGAAGTACTGTCCCAACTTACGTGTATGTCTGGAGGACTACCAGTGTTTATTCGATCCCATTACTTGCTGTACAAAATGTCAATACAACTTTCATACACTGTACGACTCGCGCATTCGTTTTTTTCTTTAGCCTCAACTTTATCTGTAATGGTTGTCCGCGGGATGCTCTAGTGATCTTAACATCCACCTGATGATGTTCGTCTTTCCAATTAACGCTTTTGGGTCTTTCTTTTTTATTGTGTCTCTCTTTTCCTTTTCCACCCTCTTGTATCCTTGTTGTGTGTGTGACGACGTGGAGACGAAGGACATGGTTTGGAATCTTCCCTGATTGAGGTCTAATTGGTTTCCTGTATGAAATGTCCTCATGTAGAATCAGAGAGGCGTGTTGGCCGTAGCACTTCTGCTTGCTAGGAACCGCCTGCTTGGATGTTTCGTCTCGCTCCTTTGTAGTCATTTTCTAATAGGGTTTTTTTGTCGTCATGTCTTAATGAACTTTGTCCACACAGTACAGACTACACGTATTTGCTCTGTTCGATGGTCAGTGCATAGACTTTGGCTCTGCACCCCATCAGGTTCACCGACTCCTAATTTAAACACGTCTTATCACCTGATTTTGATTGCTAGGACTTTTTTTTTCTGTGTGTATACTCTACCACACGAGAAAATTTCGAAAGCAAATTGAAGAAATGTACCAATGCATATTGGCTTATTGGTGTCCATCTGTCCGCCAGGCGCCAGTTTGGTTCAGAAAATTCTCTTGAATAAGATCTGAGCTACAGTAAAACCTCGCTACTCCCGATTGAGAGGGAAATCATCCGGATGAAAGGTTAATCTGGATTTGTGAAGCAACATTAATCCTAAAAGACAAAAAGAAGTTTAGAACACAAATAAATGAAAAATATAATGATATAAGTGATGCTGATGGAAACAGATAACAAAATATAACTATATTTATTTAAAAGCTATAAACAAAACATTTATTTGTCGATAAAAGACTTCGAAGTTGTACTTTGCTTTCGAACGTTATAATGCCGGTTTGAAGAAACTGTCAAGTTTTGTCTCATCTGCTCACGGGGGCTCATCTGCCTTCCTAAATGCCATGAGTTTTTGAAAGTACGTACTCACCTGTGGACAGCATTTCTCATATTTCGATCCGGATAACTGTAACCCAATTATCGAGAGTGTACTGTACCTACATTCATATTCTGGTCAGCTGGGTTACGATACCGTGCAAAACAGCGGCTCGGTGTAGCGGTAACACTTAGGAGATGTTTGGTTCGAATCTCGGTAGGGATACTTTCTATTCTGACATGAATTTCATGGCTATCCTTAGTCCCTCCAAGCAAATGCCGCGATAGCACCTTGATCAGCCCACGACCGCTTACTTCCAAATCCTATCCAGTTCATCGTCTGTGAGTCACTGTTTCACACGGCGTTATGTAGACTATGTACTGACAGCGTCGTAGACGTCGTAGAGTTCCCATTGAATGACCCACCGTATAGCTTGGCAGGTGGTCACAAGCAGTTCGGTGTGCCATCAGGCCTGGGAGACAGAAAAGTCACACTGTATATTTGTATAGTTACCGTGTTGATATTATTAAAGATTGCGTTAGCAGATATCAAATATAATTTCAGTACTATCCCATCCCTAAAATTGGTCTAAGAAGTTTTTTTAAATTAACAACAGTAAATATGCTGCGTTGACGCCTTTCGGGGAGATAGTGTCTATATGGGCAACTGCAGAGTCTCTTAGAATGCTTTTTTTTATTTATTAATTAAAGACTGCGTAGCCCAGAACTTAATTACAATGATAACTAACGATTAATTTTTTTCCTAAACCTAATATACTACGTAAATTAAAACTAAGTCACTTCCACTGAATTACTTAGTACTTTAACATTTAACTAGTTCGAACGGTTTCTTCCGTTTGAGTCGTCTAATGATATTGTTCACGTTGAGAAGTCTGGACGCTTCAATGTTGACGTGGTTTTGGAATCTCTTTTCATGAGAGGTGGCGGACATAGCGATGATATCTGTAACAGTCTCGATCCCAAGGTCACGATGGAGGTCCCTGTTACGAACGTACCATGGTGCGTTGACAATACACTTTAGCACTTTGTTCTGATAGCGCTGAATCACTTGAATATTGGATTCACTGGCGCAGCCCGAAAGCTGGATACCATAACTGCAAACTGGACGTAGGATCTCAGAATGCTAAAGCAAATGTTGCATACAGTAATCACTGTGCCTTATATTATTAGTATTTGTAAGTGGAGCCTTCTTATACAAGCAAAGAACCGGGATAGCTCAGTCGGTGTAACTCCGGATTACGGCTTTCGATTCCTGGCAGGGGCAAGAATTTTCTCTTCTCCACAGCGTCCACATTGGCTCCACGGCCCACCCAGTCTCCTATGGGATGGGTATCGGACGGGATCTCCTTGGGGATTAAGCGGCCAGCTAGTGAAACTGACCACTCTTCACCATCTAATGCTGAGGTCAAATAATGATGGAGCTACACCTTCATTCTCCCACATGTCTTCGTGTCGTAATCCATAATTAATTAATCGTCTCATGTCAGTAACTTTCTTACTCTGCAACCAGCCAAGTATGATAGTGTGCTGCCTGGTCAGGGCGATCGCACTGATAATTGTAGAACAATGGTGAAATGATGGTTAATAGGCAAAACCGAAGAACTTCGGAGAAAAACCACACCCAGTGCCACTTCATCTACCACAAATCTCGCATGATGTTACCCAGGGTTGACCCCCAGGCTTCACTGTAAGAAGCCGTTAACTATGGCTATTATAACGTTTCAATATAAAACTCCGTGGTCTGTAGTCCGCAAACGAACTCTACTGACCAAGGTACCGCCGCTTGTCGGCGAAGTTAGTGCCAAATTTGGCGGATAAAGGGTGTCGCGTGGTCAGCGCAACGGATCCCCATGGCCGTTAATCTCGGGTTTCTAGACCGGAGCCGCTATTTCCTTGAAATATCTCCTCAGTTATCCTCACGAAGCTGAGTGGACCCCGTTCCAGATCCACTACTTCTCAGAAAATCTGGTAGCGCCGAGAATCGAACCGAGACCTCTGGATCTGTAGCCAGGAACTCTTACCACTAGACCACAATATTGCTCTGTAAGCGTGAGTTGCAAGACTGTGAACCAAGTGTTGGCTTTACTAATTACTAGTCCCTGGGTTACTGTACGATAAATGAGCTGTAACGTAATTATTTTGGTGCTGAAAGGCGAGCTGCTGTCCATATACTGTTTGAGACAGCTGCTCTCTGGGACACGTTGCGATATGCTCGTCCCGAAATTTAGTCCAGTTTCTCTCTCCTGAGCTTAGTAATAGCAGTTTCGTCAGTCAGGATAAATGAGAGTTATGCCAGTGTTGTCCAGGTAATTTCTCAAGACCAGGGGTAGTAAAGCTTTAACAATAATTTCTGTGCACACTAAAGTCGTAATGGTGATGTTCGGCGCATGCTCCAGCTGCAAGTAGTACTAATGTTGCCGATAGGTGGATCTGCCTACAACATTATCTCTATCGTCAGCCGTCGTCATTTTCATGACAACTGCTTATATAGAACAAGGTTTGGAGACCAGTTCTTCTTTTAATACTGGATATTGTGACTGGATTATGAGCACACAGAATGTAGCCCAAAGAAAACTAAATTTAATCGAGTAAAAATTGAGACTTTCTTGAAGAGCCAATAGTCCCTAAAACAATAAAAAATGTCGGTGCCTTTTATGTTATCTAAAGATTCATTGCTGTGCTTACAAAAATCCTGCCAGTGGAGTCTATCCTGAACCATGAATTCAGTCCACACCTTCGCATCTCTAAGATCCATATTAATATTATCACGTGTATTAGTAATTGTAGACGGGGTTTGGATTAGTGAATAGATTTATTAGACACTCACAGGTCGTAACTACAAATAATTATAATACTCGAATGATTACTGTAACTGCAGCACACAAAATAAAATGTTCGATGTCTGCTTTCGCTAGTCGTTGCTTGGTAACGAATCTTATCCGGTTAACACTTCAATTATTGAACTGCTTTCTGAATTCTCTTAAGAATGAATCTCTGACTGAATTTAATTCACGAATGAACACTCTTTTATATCTTCGGGAAGGACTGACTAGCGGTTACCGCCTTCAAGGGTTCCCTTGCTTCTCTTCATGAATGCGTTATCTTGGAGACGTGTATGAACCGTTACCTAACGAATGGATAATTCCGTGTTTGGCTCCACTATTCAGGCTTCTAGGCGGTGGTCATATTCGTCACCGCATTGTCCGTTAATCTTCATGTAATCTCCAAAGCGTTTGAATACCAGTCATTGTTCTACTCAGACACATACTGCAAGTGCTTCAGACTTTCGCGTATGCTGATCAGTTCATCCAGTGATTCACAAAGTTGTAAATAGCTGATCACGGTGACCGCGCTCTCGACCTCTCAAACAACTGATAGTGGATTCGAATCCCACTCGAGTCGCAGGTGCATCTCTGTGTTGTCCTGTGTGGGTACAGGCCTTGCGATGGACCGATCACCCATCCGAGAGGTCCTTCCAGTTATCTAAACATTCATGGCTTCTGAAATGCAACAGGCCAGAGGTCCTAACTCTAAAATCTGGGAATGTAGAAGAAGGAATTGCAATTTAGAGCTCTGTACACCGTATTTATCACTTTGAAGCACAGTGCTTACTGTACGCATCACCGCCATTGTACTTACATATATGTTTCGTACAATCCTCGCGATAAATAGCTGTTATTTCTCTAAAGAGCAAACTGGTCTTTGTAATGTAGTCATAGTGTGTTTTCTCTGAGTAGGAACTGTACCTGTTTAAGGTACAGTTCCCATCCACAGAAAACACACCGAACCGTAATTCAGGAGGGAATTAAGAGGAGATCGAGCTCGGGTAATGCTTGCTACCATTCAGTCCAGAACCTTTTGTCTTCTCGTCTGCTGTCCAAAAACACAAAAATTAGACTACACAAAACTACAATTTTGCCTCTGGTTTTGTAAGGGTGTGAAATTTGGTCTCTGACATTAAATGATGAGCATAGACTGAGGGTGTTTGAGAACAGGGTGTTGAGGAGAATATTTGGACCGAAGAGAGATGAATTGACAGGAAGTTGGAGAAAACTGCATAATGAGGAGCTTCATAACTTGTACTCTTCTCCAAGTATAATTAGAATGATCAAGTCAAGGAGGTTGAGGTGGGCAGGGCATGTAGTACGAATGGGGGAGACGAATGTGTATAGGAAATTGGTGGGAAAGCCAGAAGGAAAGAGACCACAGGGAAGACTAAGGCAATATTGAAATGGATCTGAGAGAGATAGGATGGGGTGGTATGGACTGGATCGATCTGGCTCAGGATAGGGACCAGTGGAGGGCCCTTGTGACCCTTCGGGTTCCATAGAATGCCGGGAAATTCTTGAGTAGCTGCACAATTGGCGGCTCCTCCAGAAGGGCTCAGCCCCATGAGTGAGTAAAGTAAGTAAGGAAACTGTATATGTAAATATTATGGAACCTGTAGGCGAACTCCATGGAGAGTCTTGAGACTGTAAAATATGGTGAGTCCTACGGGACTCGGAACTAAGAAAGACTACGCTGGCGAAGCCCAACAGCAATTTACCTAACCAAACTATACCGACCGAGCGACCGCCGCTTGTCGGCGAAGTTAGTGCCAACTTTTGTGGATAGAGGGTGTCGCGTGGTCAGCGCAACGAATCCCCACTGCCGTTAATTTCGGTTTTCTAGACCGGAGCCGCTATTTCTTGAAATAGCTCCTCAATTATCCTCACGAGGCTGAGTGGACCCCGTTCCAGACCTATTACTACTCAGAAAAAATCTGGTAGCGCCGGAAATCGAACCCGGACCTCTGGATCTGTGTCCAAGAACGCTGACCACAAGAGTTTTCCAAATTTTAAATGAAGTTTAGAGCATGACAGACCCATGTGTCAGACGGTGTTTATAACATTGCAGTGGGTGTATGACCCTTGCTGTTGTCTCATTGAAATCGCAATCTTCTTTCTCATTTTGCTGCTGTCAGAAAATTCGCAGTCCGTCCTCACGTTTCAGCACATCGCCCCTATCGCTTGTCTAAACATTTTCCATTATGCGTTACCTTATTTGGTACCAGTGACGTTATGAAGTTCTCATTAATTCACACTTCCGCGCAGACGCAAGAGACTCGGCTGCGAATGGAAGCGACTCTGGTAATCAGACATAGCATAGACTGCTGGCTACCAACGCATATGTGTAGTAGGCATTCTTTCCGCGCGTAATGCAGCAATGCTACTGCATAACAGCTTGCAGACATAGAAAAGTAGAAGTTAAATATATCTGAATATAAGTATATTTATTCATTATTGTAATAATAATAATAATAATAATTTCATTCTGTATATATTTATATGGTGACCTCAGGAGCTAGTTACAGAGTCAGCACAAATACAAACAACAATAGCAATAACATAACACGACAGAAGAAATAATAGAAAATAAAAATGGAGCATTTAAGGCTTTTTACGCTCAAACTTGTCCCTGTGGTTTAATTAATTAATCACTGTACCATGAAGACGTATGGGTGAGTGGAGGTTCTTACTGCTACAATTGCTATAATAATAATTATTATTCATCCATGCTATGTATGTAATGGCCGTCTTGTAGTGCACTCAATTTCATATGTCACTTGTTACTACATGCTTCGGCAACATAGTGCCATCTTCAGGTTCGTTATTTACGCAAAGCTATTACATTGTTTTCCATCTTGTGTCTTTCATAAAATTATTTAGAAAGTACACTATTCGTCAACTATAATAAAATTTGTATATACTAAAACTTATTAAGATTATTCATCTATATGCCTTAACTCAAACTCGCGTATTGTATGGTTCGTCCACTATGGGAGTCGTTTCTGTGTGTACTGTGTCTGTGATGTGTCCTTCCTTTTTGGCTGCGAGCGTTATTATTATTATTATTATTATTTCTCGCGTTTATGCAGTTTGGGGTTTCAGTGTCTGCACCGGCCTCGGAGTCTCGTCGGTGTCTCTGTTCTCTCCTTACTTTCGCGATTCCTTATTATCAGGGCCCGGATTTTGATGACCTGAAAATATTTAAAAAATGACCGAAAAATCCAGAAAAATTACCTAAAGAAGAAAAGAAAGAACACTTCGCTTCCATGTTATTCACATTTCAGAAAACATATGAAGAAAAATTCCCTAAAATGGGCCAAAAATGACGAAAAATACCCTTAAAAGTCCAAAAATGTACCAAAAAATTACCCCCAAAATGAAAAAAATGACATTAAACCTAAAAATGTCAAAAAATGACAAAAAATTACCTATAAAATTTACATTTCTGTAACCAGCTACTCATATCCCAGATTTAAGAACATCGCATAGGATACAAGGAAAAAAAGATGACATGTCATCAAAATCCGGGCCCTGCTCATTATCATTAGCCACACAGTTTTACTCATTCCCTTTGTATTTTGTAGTGTTGTGTGCTATTTCACCTATATTACTAATATTTAGATTTAACCAAACTTTATGATCCGAGCGGCCTCCGTAGTCTAGAGGTAACGTTCCCACCTCATGACTCGTGGTACGCGGGTTCAAATACCCGGCGGAGGTCGTCGAATTTTTAAGGGCGGAAAAATTCAGGGAACAAGTCCTCCGGGAGGGACTTTAAGCTGTGTGTCCCGTGTCGTAACTTTACGGCACGTAAAAGAACCTCATATCCCCAAAGGGGATCACTGAGCCAAATTCCAGGACGTTTCCCGCCCAACAATAGTCTCTAAGGCCTCTGATAGATGGGGGAAGCAATATAGACACCGCTAAGCAAGTGGCCGAACTCGCTTGCTCGGCGGGACTGATGGTACGCACCATTTATCGGTAGGGTATAGAGACTGGTAGAATATCATAGAGGGAAGCACAATAGATCAAACTGGTCTAAGTGCATGGGGAAACCCACCCTCTCTAAATAACTAACTAACTAACTAACTATGATCCGGGATAGCTCAGTCAGTATAGCGACCTGCTACGGGCTGGACGACAGAGGGGTCAGAGTTCGAGTCCCGGTAGTGTCAAAAAAATGTCTTTTCTTCACGTCGCCCAGACCGGCTCTGGGTCCCACCCAGCTTCCTGTCGGATAGCGGAGGTTCTTTCCGCGTGATAAAGCGTCCGGAGCTTGAAGCTGATCACTACCTTCAGCTAGTGCCGAGGTCAAGAAAATGTGGATCTGTAAATCCACTCTTCCATGCGCCTTCATGGCGTAGTGCTTAGTTAAGCACCGAAACAACTTCGCCTTTTTACCACCTGTTCTACCATTTTGCCCACAAAGTGGTGTTTCTTGTGATTCTCAGATCAAACAACAATCATTTCCGTAAATACACGTTTGTTATATGTAGGCCTAGTGGAAACGCCGAATGTTTTCTGTGATGTAGTAAAATTCTTTTTTTCAATTGTTTTGGATAGTTCAGAGGCTTACACTCGGTTTGATCACCCGACAACAAGAGAAACGCACATATCATGATCGTGTCACGTAGTATGGTGTGGCTGTAGACGGGGTTCTGGGTAATTGGCTTTATTGACCACTTATAGGTCATAACTATAACAATATCGTTGATTTCCACACTTTAAAATCATTCCAGCAGAGGCTAAGTTTTTTTTTCCGGCCTGCAATGCCCTCACTAGACGTTTGCTGGTAACAGCTTCTAACAATGGCTATTCCTCTGCTTCCGTGCTTCCTTCCAACTCAACTGTTCTTGCTTCAGTTGTCCTCCTTTAACCCCTTTTGCACGGACAGTGTAGAAAACCCCGTTTCCAGCAGTACCTCTATTGTTGCGCGTCGTTTTGTTTCTGTGGAGACTTATTTGTTCGTGATTATCACCTAGCAACGGCCCTTCTATATCCGGCCATCTCGCTGTCGTTGCATAGCAAAGGCTGTACACGCCACACTAATTTGAATTACGTTATACTCCGATGGGAAAACAAATTCCAATTTGTAGCATGGATACTTGTCCTTACGCATGTGAAGTCAGACTCGCACCGTTTATGGAACATCTTTCCTGTCAAGTCTTCATTGAGGTGATTCTGACAAGAGATTTCTCTAACACCCTGTCGTGTTAAACCGAACGTGTGGATGGTTAATGAGATATTCTCCTTCCTAAATTCAAAAAGCCTTCTATTACCCGATGTTACCTTCTCCAAACAAACATTCATATACTTTGACACCCACTTAAGTTTTTATCCACAGCACGGACATAAGCCGCATATGTTCAGCATTTGATCAGCCATTTTATTTTCCGGTTGAGTTATCGCGTTTTAAGTGGACTTCTTTAGTTTTATCTGTAATTAAATATTTTAATTCTGTTTCATAAAACATGACATATTCTTAAGTTTCGCGTAACAATAATATCATTTAAATTCAAATTGATCTAACTGTTGTAGTCCCTTACGACACTTATGCAGTAAGTTCACCAGAATTGCTGTAAGGTAAGTTGTGTGGTTTGGTGAAGCTTCATAATGCAGCGCACTCCTACTTAAGGTGACCCCAAGATGTGAAAGGTTAATCACACAAGTTTCACATTGTGAGATGCCAGCTGACTGCTCATTTCAATGCTTGAGGTTCTGGAGCTGTTATGTTAGTCACCCCGGGGTTTAGTACCGGGCCCAAAGTGTGAAGAGCAAACAGTTCCATTGCCGCGTATTATTTTGAAAACATAATGAGATATCCTTAAGGTGTACACTATTCGTCTGTTTATGATCTTACGAAGTAAGTATCATTATTGTCGTTCCCACCTTATAAGTTCGCGCCACCGCTATGATGTTGTTAATGGCAGTAGGAAATTAAATATTACGGTATTATGGCGGTGTCCTCCAGTGGCACTACATTCATACCGTGTTTGTCGAAATTTCATCATTTGATTCGAAGATATAAAGAAGGGGAGACACAAGTAAACGATGATCTCAAAGCCGAGAAAGCAGGATAGCATAACGAAGTATGATTGCTTTTCACTCACATTTCACGTTACCAATATATACTGCAATCATCCTACAAGTTTCTCGTGCCTGTTTACCTTACTTTCCTCATTCTGAAAAAAAAAGGACGCTTATTAGATCACCTTGCTGTCTGTGAGTGTCCCCTTTAACTCCCGAAAGCCGGAATAGTGGAAGCAGAGAATAAGGGAGTTGCTAGGCAACGGTTCGATAAATACGTTCCCGAGGCAACAAGTACACTCAGAATCAGAAGAACTGTTGGACGCTGTGCTTTCTATGCGATCCGTGTGGTACAAAATAAGTAAAAGTTGGAGGAAAGTAAATTATTTCCCCGCGTGGAGGCGCATTCGAATATCTTCACCGTAGCCCTGCGAGTCATAGGAGGAGATGAAAAGTGAACCCAGTGCCTGGAGGTAGAGCTGGATCACTCTGTTCCTGGTGGATATAAATACGATAACCCGGCCCTCCAGGTTGAGGGAATCTCGCATTTGAGACAGTAAAATATAGTCATGATCCCCGAGGACTCTGATCTGAGAATGATTGCACTGGCGAGGACCAGCAGCAGTTATAAAAGACAGACATGTCCTCCGTTAGAGAGGGCGTCCGACATCAACAAATCCGAAACTGCCTGACAATAAAAATCTGGTCTTGGGCCCCAGATGAGTTCTTGACACCGAGACAGACCGGCCGACTGGCCGTCGGTTGTTTTAGACGATTACTTGTTTCAGAATTTATTTTCTTTTCAGTCTTCCTAAGCGAATTGCTGGATCGAGCATAAATGTCTCTTTCTGATCACCTGATAAGCACACATAATCACCTTAGCCCCTCTCCTCTTCCTTCCTCCACTTTGTCACGTGCCATGTTACCCTGCTTGTCTCATTCTTCTGCCCTGAAGATGGAGGACGCAGGTTCCTCCAAAATTTTGGCAGTTACATACAAAATTACGCGGCGTCATATACCAGGAGTGTCTGTGTCTCCAGACACAGGGAGGGAGATAAATTTATCGCTGATTCTCCTACTGGGAGAATAGATGTGTCGACCTTCGAAAACTACAATGGCAGGAACTTAAATATAAATTTGTATCCACTTTCATGCCTTTATCCTGTATTCGTTTCCAGTGTCGTTTATTTGTCGTCCTGTTACCATTCCTGTCCCTTCCTTCCCCCCCTCTCCTTTACGTCAAAATATGTCTTGGGGTGCACTGTACACCTCGATTCTTATTGTCTTCTGTGGATTTAAGAATGTTGATAATTATGTTAGGTAAATCACTTTTGGCCGGTCACAGTAGCCGAGCGGTCTAAGGCATGTACTATCTTCGCTCGCTTGGAAACCGGGATCGTGGGTTCGAATCCCACTCAGGGCATGGATGTTTAGTTTGTGTGTGTGTGCGTTTTTCTGTGTTTGTGTACAGGTAGAGGTCTTGCGACCAGCTGATCACCCGCCCAAGGAGTCTTACCGAATGTGTAAGATCTAGAAAAACCGAAGTGAACGGAGAAGTTCATGGAGGTAGGCCTAGGCCCACTGGGGCTGCAGTGCCAAGGAAAAAAAATCCCTTTTGAATTAGCTTACGGTAATTAAAGAATGGGTCTTTTATTGCTAGCGGGGTGGGACTAAGTCCCTTGTACTGCGGCCACTTCTGGCCTATTGCACCAGCCCCAGATGATAGGTGAGGGTGATTGTGGAGCAATTGGTGGAATGAAGATTGGCAGGGGAAACCGATGTACTCGGAGAAATCCTGCCCCAGCGCAACTTTGTCCACCACAAATCCCACTTGACCAGACCCGGGATCGAACCCGGGCCGCCGCAGTTGGAAGCCAGCGACTAACCGCTTGACCTATGGTGCGGCCTAAATAATGGTTACTGTACATACCGGTGCTCACTGCCCCCAGGAGTTGTGGACTGCAGATCGCGCACTGCTTATGACCGAATGTGTACTGCTTAAGATACGCTTGTACACGCCTTTCGTTTTGCTGTTTCCCTTCCTTCGCTGTTTGTTTCTCCTTTATTCTTTATTCGAAATTTCTTCCGTTTGTCCTTTTTCTTTTCCTTTCTTCCATTATTCGTTTCCCCCCCCCCCTCGTACTTAGCTCATTCCTTTTTTCGTGTTTCCTTCATTTCTTTCTTCACTATATTTATCCTCAGTCTGCCTTCCTTTCTTGTGTCTTCCTGCTGCACATTTATCCATCTTTGCATCCCCTCTTCTTGCTTCATTCCCATTTTTTCATATTTTGTTTCTTTCTTCCGCTCTTTTTTTATCAGAGTCTCCTTTGTTCTGTCCTTTCTTCTTCGCTTCCATTTTATTCGTTCTTCCTTCTCCTCACTCTCCCTTCTTTTGCCCCCATTCCCTTTATCTTACATTTTCTTCATTTCTTTCTTGCACTCTTTTCCATCTTCATTCTCCTTTCCTGCCCTATGTCTTCGTGTCATTCATTTATCCATACTTTTTCCCCTTTCTCTTGCGTGCATTCTTGCCACACAGCCTGGCGACGTAATGTCTTGTGAATCGCTGCAAAGTGCTACATTTCCCATGACCATGGATGTACTGCGATATGATATAACGCGTTCAGAAGACGGACAGCCAAAGCTAAGAAAGAGGCAGCTTCGCTGCGCATCGTCACACAATTTGAAATTCAAATTTCTCATGTATTACTTCTCGGCAGCGCCCCACCCACACGCCCTCAAGTCTATTGATGCACGAAGAGAATTAGAAAGGAAGTCTATAGACGTTCCTCGCTCCGGCTGCACGGCACAGTAATATTGCACCTCTGGTTCAGATGTACCGCCTCACGTGGCTAGGCACTTGTCGCCTCTGCTATTTCAGGCACTGACAGTCATAGTTAAATGGCAAGCACTTATATTCAAACCCAGGTTTTTATTCCGGCTGACATTACTGACGCTTTGAACAGTAATGACTCCGTACTGAGGATGGCGCTCCGTTCAGGACTCGACAGCAATATCAGCTACATTGACTGATGTCCCTCGTGGTTTTCTTGGCTGTCAGAATTGTGCATCGATCAGAGAACGACCAGTTCCTTCCAAATCCTTTCAAATTCGTCGTCATTCATAATATTGCCGCTGTGCGTCCCGAGAGCGTATAGAGGAATCGCAGTAAACCTCCATGTCTCCATGCTTTCTTGCTCATAGTGGTTAGTTATCAGTTGTATATGCCGGAGAATTTTTTCCCGTGGAAAGAATCCCAGTTCCTTTCCATTAAGAGGCATCATGGGTCTCAGAGCCACAACTCGTCTGTATATTTTGGTAATTCTATCGGGATTCGAAGCTCGTAGCCAAATTCTGTAGTGAGTGCAGTACAGGCCTTCTTGAGAAGCCAGACGTCTCAGTATTTTATGAAAGTTGAAAATTCATTCCCGTGTTCAGAAAAACCTGCCACCAGTCTGTCCTGACATACATTAATCCATTCCCGAGCATCCCATCCAGTTTGTTTAAAACCCGTCTTAATATCATATTCCGTCTATGCCCTAGGTTTTACAGTAATCTCTAACTTTAAGGATTTCCTGCCGGAACGTTTGCGCATTTCCCTTCTCTCCCTTGCAAGATTCATGCCTAAGTCACCTAATTATTTGAAATTATTCTTACTGTTACTTAAATATATTTATTTTAGTTACCAGTGGCCTACATTGAGATTTTTTTGTAACTTCGAAGCCCGCAGTTACGCTTGAGTGCTTAAGTCATGTCTCTTACGCTTACATAAAGTGTAACAAGGTGCTCAAAGCAGTTAATGCTAATGATTTACAGATTGATTATAACACTTGTCATACTGAATCTGAGACCAGAATGTGAACATTCATTCATGTTAAACGCTTCCTCCCCCCCCCAAAAAAAAACTTCTAAATAATATCACCTATAAAAGTTCAGTCCGTACCTCACAGGAAACACATTACATCTCCGCCACAAAGCCCAACAGGTTAATGCTGTTTAAGGAAACAGTCGCTGTTTATTCTGAGAATCATATGAAACACAGATAATATATAAGAATCCATTTCGTACCTCACAGGAAACTCATTACATCTCCGCCACAAAGCCCATCCGGTTAATGCTGTTTAGGGAAACAGTCGCTGTTTATTGTGAGAACCATACGGAACACGGTATATAAAGATTCAGTTCGTACCTCGCAGGAAACACATTACGTCCCCCCTAAAACGACCAGCCGGTTAATGCTGCTTAGTGAAACAGTCGCTGTTTATTGTGAGAACCATACCAAACACAAATACACTGAGTGAGCAGAATGCGTGGTTTTTGTACAGCAAAGCAGGTGGTTCATACAGTCATGACTGGGCATGAAGCAGTTAAATCTTTTACAAGTGACGGTTTCGGTTCCAGATATATTTGAAGTTTTCCGATAAGATCTCACGCCGATTAAACCTTTCAGACTATGCCTGAAATATGAATGTTTATCCTTTAAAACACAGTTGTAAATATGTACACCCACTCCTTTACCATTCAGAATATCTGCATTTTGCCCACACAGTGTATTTATATATGTCACATGATTCCTAGAATAAGAGGCATTGTTTCCAAAATAGTCTTCATAAAGGGTGCGTAATATGTTTCCTGTTAGGTAGGAACTGCATTTTTAAATGCGAGCATTATATAGATTAACTTCATGCTTCGAATGTTTAATGATGTAAAACAGATTTGTATAAAGACAGTGACAAAATGAAGGAAAGGTTTCAAAAGAAGAATGTAGGAGAAGGGGGAAAAGGGTATATAAGGTGGCTTATATCCGTAATTGTGAAGAAAATGAGAATCGGAGATAATGGAAAGGAAGAATAAAATGTGAGAAAGAGAGAAAAGTAGAAATTGTCCGTGAACTGTGCGCGATGTTAGTATAATCAATCACATTTTCGTGTTTCTTCTTAAATAAAATGCAAGACAAAGAAAAAAGGGGGAGAGAACAAAAAGAAAATGAAAAGGAGAGTAGAAACAACATGGTCTTTGTTCGGTCTACTTGTGGCTGTACAGGAAGGCTACGTGGCACACAGGACTAGCCGCGGCCTGGCTTCGCGTTTATTCCGGTAGCTCGTCTTGTCGTAATTTCTGATTATTCACGGACAAAAAAAAAGGAAGGGTTTTGTGCTTTTTACTTAGCGATCGCCTATATCGGGTTGAGCAGTGGCGTGCCTGGGGTCCGCTGACTGATAATGGCTCGTTACTGACTTCGTGTGGGAACTGCCTGCTGCAATCCCCCCCCCCTCCCGCCCTCCCTATCCTGGACACTGCTATTATTTCTTAGAACAAATTGCAGCTCCTTACTGTGGGCGCACATTGCTTAGGATTCTGTCCAGTGGCGAGCTTTTGTCATTACGATTATGAACCTCAGGGTTAAATACGTCAGGGAATTTGTTGATTGGGTGAACACGCTTGGAATGACGACGGGAAATTGTGTAGTGCACAGTCCGCTGCTTGTTCGGTTTGCTGGTTAGTAACATATGCTGTTAGTCACTTATACATATGTATTATTTGATTAGATTTCTTAGTTAATTGGTCTATTAGGCTGAATAACTTATATTAGTTATTCCATAAGTTAGTTGGCTGCTTAGGTCGGTTAGTCACTAAATTCTTTAGATGATATGCTGTTAGGATACTTGCTGTTTGCTGGTTCATTGCATATCGTCACGTGGTATGTGTGATTATAGACGGCATTTGGATCGGTGAATTGATTTATTGACCACTTTCAAGACATATCCACAAATAACTATAACACTATCGCTATTTCCACAATTTACAGTTTACTGTTACACACACTAGTGTCCTCAGTCTGTTACTAGACGTTTCCTGGTAATGGCTCCAACAGTGGCTATTCCTCTGCCTCCGGCTCAAGTCCTCTCTTCACAGACTCGTGTATAACCTTGTCCGTTGCTTATAACATCTCGGAACTGATCACATAGCTTTCCATTGTTGCTGAAGGAACGTGTTTATTGAGCCGTTGCCCAGAAACGGTCCTAGTATATCCGCCCATCTCGCTACGGCTTCTACAAACTACAGTATTATTCATTTGGTTCTGTAGCTTGTTGGTAAACCTTTATTTAGTCTGTTCTGGTTAAATTGGTCACTTCTGACCGCAGCATGCTGCTTCCTCGGTTGGCCAGTAGCCGTGAACATATTGAATATGTGTGGCCGTATAGTCCAATATTAATTTAACCGCAGTTCCGAGGTTCCATACTGCCTCTGTCTTCAGGGTAAAGATTAAGCCACGCAACAAGCAGCCAGGAAGAAGCAGGTGGCAAGTAGTGCTGAGGATGGAGGCGATATGTTACTCCGAAACATTGGTTAACTTATACTGGATTACATTATATGACGTCCCAGAAGAAAGCACTCCGGAAGTCGCACAATTCCAAGCGTTCCTCAGTAGTCGCATGTTACAAAGCTTTGTTACGAAAACAACACTATTGTGGGTGCGCCACTTGGTCTCTGCCTTTAAGGGAGGAACACAGACTGAGGGTGTTTGAGAACAGGGTGTTGAAGAGAATATTTGGACCGAAGAGAGATGAAGTGACAGGAGGTTGGAGGAAACTGCATAATGAGGAGCTTCATAACTTGTACTCTTCTGCAAGTTATAATTAGAATGATGAAGTCAAGGAGGATGAGATGGGTACGGCATGTAGCACGAATTGGGGAGAAGAGGAGTGCATATAGGATATTGGTGGAAAGCCAGAAAGAAAGAGACCACAGGGAAGACCAAGACATACGTGGGTGGAGAATGTTAAAATGGATCTTAGAGAGATAGGATGGGCTGGTATGGACTGGATTGATCTGGCTCAGGATAGGGATCATTGGAGGGCTCATGTGAACACGGTAATGAACCTTCGAGTTCCATAAAATGCTGGGAAGTTCTTGAGTAGTTGCACAATTGGCGGCTTATCAAGAAGGGCTCAGCCCCATGAAGTTAGTTAGTTAGTTTAACTTATCCATAATTGTAATTGGCGAATTCAGCTGAAGAGGAGCTTGCGTGTACTCAGTTTCCAGGGAAAGCTAAGTTTCAATCTTTAGGGAATATCTTAAACAACTCGACGCTTGCTTGCGTCACTCGCCTCCTCTTACATAAGCAAACAGACGGACTAGAAGCTGCTGACAGGAATCAATTCGTACCGTCGCAGATCTCAGCAAAACGAGCTCTCCATAACTTAACTATTGACAGTACAGTGGTAATTACACGTACCATCTGCTTTAACATTCGAGAACTCTGAGTGTATTTGTGTCTTCCGCTGTGATTCAATGGATAAACAGCGATTATTTCCATTAAGATAATTTAACCAATTGGTCTTTGTAATTGGGACGCAATGGCCGCGCGGTCTAACGTATGAATATACGTATATCTTCGCTCTCTCGGACACTGGTTTCACGAGTTCGAATGCCACTCAGG
Organism: Cryptotermes secundus; assembly: GCF_002891405.2. Classification (NCBI taxonomy): domain Eukaryota; kingdom Metazoa; phylum Arthropoda; class Insecta; order Blattodea; family Kalotermitidae; genus Cryptotermes; species Cryptotermes secundus. Next base: position 921,747 of record NW_019744412.1, read on the forward strand.
GCAAGGACGTTTGGTTTGTGTTTGTATTGCCCTGTGTTTAAGTAGCGGCCCTGCGATGGACTGGTCACTCGTCCAGGGAGTCCTACCGTCTGAAAAACGATACGGAACTGAATTAGAGGCCGGGGCCCTGAATGGGCTGGAAGAGTCAGTGAAGTAAAAGTGAAGAAAGCAGTCTTCTGGGATTTGGCACCGTGTATATGTGGTGTTAACCGACGTTTCGGAGGAACGTATCGCCTCCATCTTCAGGGTAGAAGAAAAAATATAAGATGGAGACGATACTTTCCTCCCAAACGTCGGTTAACACCACATATACACGGTGCCAAATCCCAGAAGACTGCTTTCTTCATAGTCACCGCCGTGAAAGCCTCAAATCTTACGAAGTAAAAGTGTATTTCGTATGGTTGTGTTTATTTTTACGACGCTGTCAGAATGTAGACCGCATATGGTCTTCTGGCAGTATGATATATGACTGATGAATTGAAAAGAATTTGGAAGGAAGCGATCGTGGCTTAATCAAGATATTCACCCAGAAGTTTACTCGAAGGACTGAGGAAAACCACTACTAACCTCAGTCAGGAAACCCGATGTTCCGGCTGAGATTCGAACGGAACACCTCCTGAGTACAATTCTAGACCGTTATCGCGAGAATAATTTGGATCTGTGCGAAGTATGAACTGAATATTAAATATCAGATGCATTTGAAGCTTCAGAGAACAGCGTTTCGTTTCTATTTATGAGTGCAGTCTCCAAAAATACTGGAACTGAAAAAGTGTAAGGAGGTTCTGTGTCTTCGTCTCTACGGATCCAGTGAATGGATTTCGATTAAATTTTGTCTTGAGGGTCCGCAAAAATCATCATTTAGCAAGGTCACTTTCAGTTCTTATCTGCCTTATGTAACACTATTTATATGTGCCTAAAGTCAAATTTATCAACATTCTTGTGAACTGGCACAATAATAGACTCCTTCCACTGATCAGGCAATTTTTCCTTATGCCAAACAGAAGTAATTCGATTGTGGATCTTAGAACGTAATATTTCGCTTCCTGCTTGAATAAGTTCTGCAGGAATTTGATCATACCTGGCGATTTATACCGTTTCAACTTTGCAATTGCACTTTCAACCTCAAAAGGGTTAGGATCAGGTATTAACGGCTCGGCTGTATGGATTTCTGTCAGCCTAACATCACTGACCCTATGTACATTCAATAACTGAGAGAAGTAGTTCCTCCACCTACTCAAAATGTGGGAATCTGCAATTAGATCACCATTCTCATCATTCACTAAGTTACTGCTACGTTGGTAACTCCACTTGAAGTCATTTATTCCTCTATACAGGTCTCTAATGTTCATGTTCTTACTGTTCATTGCAAGCTCATGAATTGACTATAGTAATTATCGGGGGATATCACTGCTATCAACTTCATATAAAATTTTGTCCAATATTCTTCTTTCAAGGTTAAGTCCATATATGGATGAAATTATTGGGGATCATCAGTGTGGGTTTCGACGTAACAGATCAACTACAGATCAGATCTTTTACATTCGTCAGATATTGGAGAAAAATGGTAGTAGAATGAGACAGTACATGAGCTATTTAGAGACTTCAGGAAAGCCTACGAATCAGTTAGGAGGGAAGTATTGTACATTATTCTGATAGAGTTTGGGATACCCATGAAACTAGTTGGGTTGATTAAAATGTGCTTAAACGAAACGTATAGTAAAGTCCGTGTAGGTAAACATTTGTCTGATAAATTTCCTATCCAGAATGGTCTAAAGCAAGGAGATGCTTTATCGCCACTACTTTTCAACTTTGCTTTAGAATATGCCATTAGGAAGGTCCAGGGAAACCAGGTGGGACTGAAATTAAACGGGACAAATCAGCTGTTGGCCTATGCCGATGATGTGAATCTATTGGGTGATAATGTAGATACCATAATGAAAAACACACAAACTTTAATTGACGCAAGTAAAGAGGTTGGTCTAGAAGTAAACACAGAGAAAACTAAGTATATGTTGCTGTCTCGTCACCAAAATGCAGGGCAAAATCATGACATAAAGATAGGAAACATATTTTGAAAGTGTGTCACAGCTCTGATATTTGGGAACGACTATAACAAATCAAAACCTGAAGAAAGCAGTCTTCTGGGATTTGGCACCGTGTATATGTGGTCGTGTATATGTGGTTAACACCACATATACACGGTGCCAAATCCCAGAAGACTGCTTTCTTCATAGTCACCGCCGTGAAAGCCTCAAATCTTACATAAATCAAAACCTGATTCAGGAGGAAATTAAGAGGCGATTGAAGTCAGGTAATGCTTGCTACCGTTCAGTCCAGAACCTTTTGTCTTCTCGTCTGCTGTCCAAAAACATAAAAATTAGAATATACAAAAGTATAATTTTGCCTATGGTTCTGTATGGGTGTGAAACTTGGTCTGTAACATTAAGGGAGGAACATAGACTGGGGGTGTTTGAGAACAGGGTGTTGAGGAGAATATTTGGACCGAAGAGAGATTAAATTACTGGAGGCTGGGGAAAACTGCATAATGAGGAGCTTCAGAAGTTGTACTCTTCTCCAAGTATAATTAGAATTATCAAGTCAAGGAGGATTAGGTGGGCAGGTCATGTAGCACGAATGGGGGAGACGACGAATTCTTATAGGATATTGGTGGGAAACACTTCTCTCGACAGTTTTATTGTTGCAGCACGGTGCTATCGCTGGGACCGCATAGAGAACACAATTTCTCTCTCGCTGTTTACTGTCATAACCTAGCAACGGGCCTACATGCTACAGTATGCATGCAAATAAATCTTGCAACTGTATTCCATGGAGTGAATTATGGTGAATTTTGTAAAGAAAGAGGAAAACAAACAATTTCTGCCTTCGGGCTTTGTGACTTGTGTAGTGCAGTAAATTTCCCTGTGCGATATGCGAGACAGCAAGAAGACTTGCATTTCTATCTTGCATGCACACATTTTCAATTTCCTATCCTACGTCGTGTGAACCCAATCCACACCTCCACATCCTAGTTTTTATGATCATTTTTAATATTATGCTCCCATCTACTCCTATGTCTCTTATTTTCGTTAGTTATTTCACGCCGCTTTTGGTATCGAAAATATATAGAGTGAGATGGACGGACAGTAGATGAATGGTGAATTGTAAATAATTTAGAAAGAAACGGTCGTGACCTATCAAGGTATTGTCCCGGGTTTGGGGCTCCAAAGCGGCCTAGTTTATTTCGCCTTTTTAACGTATACACACCTACTGTGCTCCCTATGCTTGCTACATGTCCCGTCGCTCTCATTCTCCTTAATTTGATCACCTTGTAACAACATTTGCTGAAGTACAGACGTTATGAAACTTACGCAGTTTTCTCCCCAGCCTCCTGTTATTTAATTCGTCTTAGGTCCAAATATTCCTCCTAGCAACACCCTCGGTCTGTGCTCTTTCCTTAATGTGACAGACTAATTTCCACACCCATACAAGGCAGCAGGCAAGAAATCATTACCCTCAACCTGTGTCAGTCTCTCAGGGTGCGAGGCGAGCCTGATTAGTAAACCTGATCTCTTCCTTTGTATCGCCAACGGAATGGAGTGGACTCCTTTTTGAGAAGTTGACAGTTGCTTAACTAGTCCAAACACTTTATGGAACCCGAAAGTTCATGATCGTGTTCACAAGAGCCCTCCACTGGTCCCTATCATGAGCCAGATCACTCCTGCCCCATCCTATCTCTCTAAGATCCATTTTAATATTATCCACCCATCCACGTCTTGGCCTTCCTAGTGGTGTTTCTCCTTCTGGCTTTCCCACCAAAATCCTATATGCATTCCTCTTCGCTCTCATTCTTGCTACATACCGTGCCCATCTCATCCTCACTGACTTGATCACTCTTTGTAACAATTCGTAACAAACTTACTTTTTACGGCGAGGAGTTGTTAGTCCCACGCCTAAGCCCTAAGCTTGAGGACCGCCCCTTGTCGGCTCTCTGCGACATTCAGCTGTCGCACTGACCGCGTAGAGAACAACGCTTCCCAGTTATTCCATTGGTGCGTGTTAGGAATCCTTTGCCTAGCAACGGTTGTTGTATGTATAGACATTAATTAGCAACGGCTCTGCATGCTACAGTATCACAATCACTCGCCGTGAGAACATCAAATCTCATATCAATTGTCGCACAACTATTTGAGATATCTCCCACCCTTTCATGGAACCTGGGGTCCACGTACCCGCCCCTGGTTGGCATCCTGATCCACATGAATCGAATCCACGATCCATATTCTATTTACGTATTTTCGAACAGTTTTATTAATATCCTCCCACCAGGGTCGGATTTAAAGTTGTGAGGCCGCCGGAGCTGTCAAAATGTTAAGGCCTCCATCAGACACAGCAGAGCCAGGATATGATAACTTGTTGCAATTTTTGTTGTTCTTGTTTCTTTTAATAACAAGAAGTACGTAGTAACATTTGCGCGATTTCAGAGAAGCAAATGTTTCAGTGAAAATTGTTGATTCTGTTCTGTTTCGTGGAGGCCCCGAGATGACCACCCTGCCTCCCATCCAAATTTGGTTTCTGGCCATGCGTGTTACATGTCCCGTCCATCTTATTCGTCCTCATATCCTAGTATTATTCAGTAAAACAATGGTCTACTAATTTTGACGTTGATCATCATGTAATTATCCTCATGCGTTTCTCCCATCAGGATTATTTGAAGGGGCAGACAGAGAATTTGCCTAAAACTTTTGAGACTGTTCTTATGATGGCCCAGTATTATTCAGGATACTGTCACACATTAGGGGTTTGCGTGACTTATAAGACGGGTTTTGGATTTGATGATCGAATTTATTGGACCTTTATACAACTGTTTACAACAGCTCACATATCACTATCTTCCACTGGACACATTCGACTTCTGACCACACTGAACTAGAGTCACTCACTGTTACATAACCTCGGGGCGGACTCCATAGAAAACACGTCAACTGCCTTGCAATGGATGCTACAATTGTCGCGTATTGTTCTATTCATTACCTAGCAACGGAACGAGAACGTGCTTATCGAGTCGTTACCTAGCAATTGATCTATACGTCACAATACATATTGTTAAAATATTTTGCATATATTTTTTCTTAATTTTTGTCACCCAAAAATGAAGGCGTGGGGGGGGGGGGCAAACGCCTGACTTTGCGCCCCACCACAGTCAGTGCCCATTTCTCAGTTCCCAGTTATTTCTTTATCTCTCCGTTTCTTCATCCTCCCAGGACCCTCTTCTCAAAGCCCTTCTGTCTGTGTGCCCTCCGTAATGTGAGACACCAAGTTTCGCACCCATAACACATCACAGTGATACACATTGTTATCCGAGCTGTTAGGAGCACAAAGACGACAGTGAGTTGCGCTTCGCGTTCCCAGTAGCGTTATCAACTGCTGACTCATGTGTCTGCTTCCTTCGGAGTACAGCAGCAGGGTGATTAGGTTCGAACTGCCCAACGAGACAATTGGTTGACTCTGCTCTATAATTTTATATCACCATTTAATGACCTTTACTTGCGTCTTATAACTACAGTCCCTGAATATCGCAATAAATTGTGCGTTGAAATCATTTTGACTGGTTACTTAACACTTCGAAACATTACAGCGCATGAAGATTACGCTTTCTGACATTTGACTCTAGTGTCCTGAAGATGGAGGCAACAGATTTGTCCGAAACGTTGGCCACCAACTACCAGACGATACAGCGTCATATCCTGGAGAACTTTAATCATATAGATGTAATCAATAGCGCAAAGAAAATACTGTCACTTGTAGTATGTGTGACTATAGACGGGGTTCGGATTGGAGACTCGATTTATTGACCACTTACAGGTCGTAACTACAATAACTATGACACTATCATTGTTTCCACACTTTACAGTTCACTAGAGAACACAGTCTGTTACTAAATGTTTCGTGGTGACGGCTCCAACAGTGGCTATTCCTCTGCCTCCGGTTCAAGTCGTCTCTTCAAAGACTCGCGTACAGAGCTCAACCTTCAACTGACAACTGACTAAGCTCTGTCCTTGTCTCTTGCTTATAATATCTCGGCACGGTCCACATAGAACACGCAGCTCTTACACTGTTGCTTTCCTGTCTGTTGCTATGGGAACATGTTTGCTGAAACGTTCTCCAGAAATGGCCCTGGTATATGCGCCCATCACGCGGTCGTTACATAGCAACGGCTCCTACACGCTACAATGCATCGTTTCCACAACGACTAATCTGTTATTGCAGTTTAATGTGAGAACAATGCGTGACGCATAACTAGGGCATACACAGTGTGAGCTGCAGGTACATGCACGAGTTATGGAGGAATGTAGTAAAGAGCTAATAAAAGTAAAGTTGTCCCTGTACTTAACTAATTAAGCACTAAGGCATGAAGACGTATGGGGGAGTGGAAATATAGACCCACAATTTCTTGACCTCGGCATTAACTGGAGGTGAGTGGTCAGCTTCACACCCCGGTCGCTTTACCCCCGGGGAAGAGCCCCCGGTACCCATTGGATAGGAGGTTGGGTGGGCCCCAGACAGGGCTGGACGCTGTGGAGAGGAGAAAAATCTTACCCCTACCGGAACTCGAACTCCAACCCCTCGGCCGTCCAGCCTGTAGGCTATACCGATTGAGCTATGCTGGCTCTCTAAAGAGTTAATAGTAATAAAATAATATGTATTTGTATATACTTATTTATTTAGGCTTTATTTGATAACTCTTTCGATGCATCAAGATTATAGAGCGTTGCTTGATAAGATTATTGATAAAGAGACCTAACGAATTGGAAGCAATGTAGAAGGAAATGATCGTGGCCTACTTTACACTTTACAAATCACCACAGCACCCATCTAAGCCTTTTCCAACCTGCTGTGTCTTCACCGGCCATTCCCTGGTAACGGCTTCTAACAGTTGAGATTCTTCAGCTTCATGCGCTCAAAACTTCTTGTCACAGCCACCCGTGCAGAACTCAACTCACAACTGATAACTCACTGGGTCGCCCTGATTAACTTCATGATAACTCCTCGGCACGAGCCACACAGAAAATACCCAATTAACCTTTGTTGTAGTCCAACTGGTGCAGCTGCCTAGCAACTCGTTGCGTAATACCGTTTCCAACAGTAACTATATTTTTGTAGAGGCGTGTTTACCACACCGTTGCATAGCAAAGGCTGTTGTCTCGTTGTGTGTTTCAAAGTTCGTTGCATACTAACGACATATGAACTGCGGACTACATTTTTGCCAAATGAAACGAATGGATGCGGTTGTTCCATGAAACAGGACGTGCTGTGTAGAAGGTTTTCTTATATTTAGATATGCTCTCACAGCACGAAAGCTTCAGTCTGGATTACAATAAGTTCAACTGAGATTAGAACGGGATACCTCGCTAATTTAAGTGAGACTACACTGATCTACTCATATGAGTCATATGATTTTGGTTTGAACTGTACGTTACGTTTTCACCTCGTAATATCCTCTGCATTGGAGTAACGAATAATTTTAAAAGCTGTACAGGTTTTTGTTTCAGCGTTTGTATCCATGTTAACTTCCCAACACGGATTAAGTAACAAAAAAAATCTGAAATATGACGAATTGACTTGTTGGGGAGAGAAACACGACGGGAGACCGCGGTGTGTCATTCTGTCTGTGCCCGCTATTAGCGCTGGGCGCTGCTGTGCACCTATGTACGCTCAGCTATCCGTTTCAGAGTGCCTTCTTGCTCCAAGGAGTGAAAAGTGTGTTGTATGTTGGAGCTTCGTCGTGCCACTTCTCGTTGTACGTTTAAATCTCTCCTTGTCTTCAGTCTCATAAGCTGATTTCGTCTTTCTACTGCCCCTTTCTCCTACTTCTGTCCCATCTGTAGTAATTTATAGTTCTCTTTGTGTACCTAATTTCCTTCCTCTTTAAATTTTCTCTAGTAATTCCCATTGTTGTTATCATAATTACTATTTATTTTTCATATTCCGTCTTGAGCCTTTTTAGCCTATTTTCCTTGTTTTGAAAAATAGGAATAGGCTTATGAGATGACCGTGCTCTAGTGAATGCCCCCTTATCAACTTTGGAATGCCTGAACCAATCTTTATTGCATATCATGGCACCTGAGCCCATCTCAGTGGCGTACTACATAAATCCCTCCCATCAGTCTGTGTGACTGTATGTGTTTTCCTGCTATCATTATTAGGCAAAGTCTCAGTTAAATGTATTCCTCCTTTCGTTGCTAGACAGCAGCACTGCAAGGAATACACGCAACAATGGAATAACTGTTGATCACGTCATTTTCTATTCTTATCAAAAGAGAGTCTGTAGGTCTGTGAATCCTCGTATCGTTGCTAGGTAACAATAAAGAATTGTTGGAGGCGTCGTTTTCTATGCGATCCGTGTCTTATCAAAGGAAATTAGGCGATTACTTCTTCCCAGAACTTCTTGTTATATTCTGTTCTTTGAATTTTCTTTGTCTGTTCTACATTCCTTGGCCACGGACACATACACACGACTTGACTCGTATCCGGCAGGTATCTAGTTCGAATCTTAACAGATAAACTTATTATCCTAATTGACGGTACTGAAAATTCGCCAAATTTTGAGTCAACTCTGTATCGAGAGAGGCAGACTGGTGATGAAGCAACAATGGGCAATGTAGACTATGACGCGGCTATGGCGATATGGGAGCAGAGAATGTCACAAGTGGCCGACGCGGCAAACATTTTGAGGTTAGGACTCTTGTCTTGCAATTCTCCAAAATGTGTTTTTGAAAGAGCCTGTTATATGGATAGCTTTACCGTTTTTTTTAATATACTGAGGGCCAGTTCAAACAAATTACTGTGACATGGACGAGGCTAATGTGGCGGTAACCGTCTAGACTTGCACTCTGGAAATAATGGATTCTAATGTTGGCCGGGAAGGCCACTCACTAAGCTTCTTTTCTAATACTTTCCAACTGGTAACTCTCCAATCATCCTATCATTCGACACTGTGTAGTCTGAGCTACCGACAGCATCGTTAAATAAACCACAGAGAGCAGGTGGCTCACTTCCGGTGTGAACCCAAGCGCAAGGAAGAACATTTATTGTAAACACAAAGCTGTAAACCGTACAAAACACTAACATACGAGTGTCTACATTATATACATACACACATATATATAGACAGGTAATCAATGAAGTAACCATTTTTCACTTGCAACGACTTTACTTGCCTGTCTCTAGTCTTGTTGTTTAGATGAAAGAGGGCTAGTAGAAAACGAAAAAGAAATAGAGGGATAATTCTGAGGTTTGTCTCACTCTTCTGTTCTTCTAGGTGTCACGAATTGACAAGAAAAAATGAATAGGTAGGTGAAGAAAGAAAATGAAAGATAAAATTAGATGAAAACGCGGAGAATAATGCAAACGTAGAGTGAGGTATACAGACTGAGGAACAACGAAGAGGTCTGATGCTGTACGAAACGAGGCGCGCGGTTTGCAGCTGCGACGCCCTCGGTATGTCTGTCATATGTAATTAACAGTAGTAATTATATGTACCACCTGTTTTACCATTCAAAAGCTCTGCCTTTTTCCACACACGGTGTGTTTTCTGTGTTCCGTATAGTTCTCACACTAAACAGCATTAACCGGTTGGGCTTTGTAGCGGAGACGTAACGTGTTTCCTGTGAGGTACGAAGTGGATCTATATATACTATTTATGTGTTCAGTATGGTTCTCACAATAAACAGCGACTGTTTCCCTAAACAGCATCAACCGGTTTGGCTTAGTAACAGAGACTTAATGTGTTTTCTGTGAGGTACGAACTGAACTTTTAAACATTATGTAGACTAACGGCAGGCTACAAGTGTAGTATAATTTCACTTCTAATGTGCCATGTATAAGTGCGTGTGTGGTAGAAGTTTGAAGCAATTAAAATTTAGTCTAAGTTCCTTTTCTCTGCATATTGTCACGTGTACTAGTGACTATAGCCGGGTACGGTTTGATGAATATATTTATTGACCACTCACACGTAGTAACTACAAATAACTATGAGAGTATTGCTAATTTCCACACTACAGTTCACTCTCCACTGTCTTCTCATTATATTTCCACTAGTCTTTACTTGGTAACAGCTCTTACCAATGGTAATTCCTTTGCAATGTCCTCACTAGACCGTCCCTGGTACGAATCTGAGCAATTGAGATTCTTAAGGTTCCGTTGCCCGCTGGTTAACACTCCACAGCTGAACTGAACTTGAAGTCTCCTTGCCACTATCTAATTCCTTTCTTATTTCCTGCAGCTGCCAATTCAGAAGACTTGACTCGACTACGCTCGACTACTCTTCTCTAATCCCATACCTGCCAGCTTCAGAATTCAGTTCACTTATAACCACTGTGCACGGACTCCACGGAAAGCACAGCCTGTTTACTGCGACGTTGCGTAGCAGTGGATGTCCCATTGTTCCGCGCCCTTGCTTCTGCGGGAATGTGTTTAGTGACCCGTTGCCTAGCAATGAACATGTCACGGACCACATAGGAAACACTTTTTGCAATACCCTTTCTATTGTTGCTTGGGCGTATTTCGGGTGTTTACATGTTACAATATATTGGGTAATATTTGCCCCTTCCAGTCTCGAAAATTCTCTTTCAAACATTTTTCCTGTCTTTAGTCTTATTCTTCGCCCCATTGACCTCAGCCATTCATTCTATGTGATATCACCATCCCCTTTTCTGTGATCTGTTCAGATATATTATCGGCCTTAAGTTTCACATATAGCCTATTTTATACGTTTTTAATCCGTTATATCCAGTCCCCATCTTCTAAGTTCTGTCGCTTTTATTCCTCTGTGTCTCTGCCACTGAAGTCCCCATTTACTTATGAATTGGTTACTCATTTCGCAAGAAATGTATGTGAGCCGACCGTCTAGAAAATGTGGGAGCCTTGACGTCCCACACCCTTTTGGGCCTCCACGGCGTGATACAGGGATAGGTTTACCTTTATATGATTTTCCATTCATGTACACTCTTTTAGTCAACTATGCGCACATCTATTTAGCCAGCAATATGTACACTCTGTAGCCAACAATATCCACACTCATTTAGCTAACAAACACCATACTCATTTAGCTAACAATATGCCCACTCATTCACCTAACAATAAGCATACTCATTTTGCTAACAATAAACACTCATTTAGCTAACAATATGCACACTCATTTATCTAACAATAAACACACTCATTTAGCTAACAATATGCACACTCATTAACCTAACAATAAACACACTCATTTAGCTAACAATATGCACACTCATTCATCTAACAATAAGCCTACTCATTTAGCTAACAAAAAACCACACTCATTTAGCTAACAATAAACACACTCATTCAGGTAACAATATGCACACTCATTTAGCTAACAATAAACACTCATTTAGCTAACAATAAACACTCGTTATTAGTTATTATTAATTTATAATTCCAATCTTAATTCTAAATATATTTCAGTTAATAATCAGCATGACTCTCACACGCCATATGTAATTTTAGCATACAGTGGAACACTTTTGGCAAGGTAGACATTCACCTGATGAAGGCAGTATTAGGCCGAAACATGTAGTGATGGAGAAGTAGGTCAAGACAATAGAAAAGTTGCATTTGAGACGGAAATATATGGATACAAGAAATTCAGCAATGCAACAGGATTCATAAATTCTTTATTGAGTGACTATAGACGGGGTTTGGATTGGTAATCGGATTTATTGAACTCTTACAATTCGTAACTACAAGTAAGGGTTATGCTCTCACTGTTCTACTCACTTCACAATCACTTTACACAGAGTCTTATCAGTCTGTTACAGTTCTTCACTAGCCGTTGCTTGGCATCGGTTTGCAACTGCGGACGTTCCCCTTCCTCTGTGTTCCCGAACTGTCCCCGCCCTCAGGAACAGCTCGCAGCAGCTGGACCCCGGCGGTTCTCTAACAACTTGTCCTTGTAACATCTAGGCAAGGACTGCGCAGAAAACAGCGTTCCTCTGTTGCTGTGAAATTGTTGCGTTCGTGTCTGTTGAGGTGCCCTCGTAATCGCTATTCAGCCATTGCCTCGTAAAGGCCGTTGTTTGTTGGGCTGTTGTATAGCTATTTATTTCGCGGTGATTGCCTAGCAACGGGTCTACTTGTCAAAATATTATGGCATCCTGCTGTTGATTCTACTCTTAGGCCTTACGTTTCGTGCTAGGCCTTATTAATAAGGTCTATGAAATAAAAATTACTGGAAAACTCGACAATCACTTATCTGGTCAATGAGGTTCCCTCCTTATACGAAACTCGATTGATAACTCCCATGTTTACAAGGGCCTGCACTGGATTGTACCATAAGCTAGATTAGTCTGTATACATCCTCGTACCAATATTGGAAAATACAGAATACAGGTTTAAAGAATTTCGTGTAAATAAGGAACTTTCACAAACACGACGACAGAGAGACTATTACTGTGAGATTCACCTACCTGCAACGAAGGCATAATCTCATTCAGCATGATTGTGGTTTTATTGTGTAGAGAGCCGTATAATAACATTATATGTTTAAGTCCCGCGGTCTTTGAATTTATTTGAGCCTAGTAGCAATTTGGCCGCCTACATCACCTGACTTCAACAGCAGCAGCTTCAAATTTGTCATTCGGATGACATCACAAACTCACATTTGTAACGACTGGCATGCTTCATTCAAACAGACTCTTTGTATTATATGGGATGTAGGGGCCGAATGTGTCCACCTGGCCAACATTTAGCGATCCCTGATGCCTGAGGTTAGGTTCTATACAACTCTGGACAGAGCAGGTTAGTGTAGCGTTCTGGTCTTTAATTCGGGAGGCACTGGTCTCGACCTTCGTACCAGGCACTCGGTTGTCTTCAGGGATGTTACGTGTCTTTCCTCAGTCCCTGCAGTCAAAGGCCAGGATAGCACCAATATTAGAGCACCTCCTCATAAGACACTTCCAATTCATCATTCATCGTCCATACTACTAGATACTCCACTCGTCTTTAGGTGGGAGATTATGTCAGAACAGCGTTGCACCAATTCTGAATTTGGTTTTGAGATTTGAANACACACGCTTAACGTCGTCTTTGTTAGGCTACCTCTGTCGGTTGAGAGATGTGTGTAACATTCTTTGCCCCTAAGGTGAAGTTCACCCAATCGCCCAGGGCCATTGGGAGACAGCGAGGCTTGTTGACGTCATCATGTTGCTTAAAGCGAGAAGAAACTGCTTAGACAGACATACGGCGGATTCAAGACCCTCTGTTCTCTTATCAGCTGATGACATTAGCCGAGAAGCTTGGTCAGACTGTGCGTTGGCTTGTTCTCATCCCATGAATGCGTAAGTTCACATGCAAACAGCAGGGCCGTCAAAGTAATTCGGACGAGCAGTAAGACAGGAGAAGCGTCCTGCCTTCATGTACAAGGTAGAAGAGACCGTTTCTGTCTACCAGACCACACAGCGTCACATCCCTGAAGACAGTAATATTCATTGTCACTGCCCTTATAACCTCAATATCCGCACTGCCCCATTCGTTTTATAAGATGTGACGAATTTAACTTTTGAAACCTGAAGTTCATGTGAGTAATATTGTCATATGTATGAGTGACTATAGGAGCCGGATAGCGACTGGCAACGGGCTGGGCGACCGAGTGGTTGTAGTTCGAGTCCTGGTACTGTCAAGAATTTTCTTTTCTCCACGTCGTCCAGACCGACCCTGGGGCCCACCCAACCTCATATCCAAAGGGTACCGGCGGCTCTTTCCTCGGGGGTAAAGCGGCAGGGGCGTGAAGCTGACCACTCACATCCAACTAGTGCCGAGGTCAAGAAAATGTGGATCTATACATCCAATCCGGCCGGTCACGGTAGTCGAGCGGTCTAAGGTATGTACTGTCTTCGCTCGCTTGGAAACCGGGATCGTGGGTTCGAATCCCGCTCAGGGCATGGATGTTTAGTTTGTGTGTGTGCGTTTTTCTGTGTTTGTGTACAGGTAGAGGCCTTGCGACCAGCTGATCCTAACCGAATGTGTAAGATCTAGAAAAACCGAAGTGAACGGAGAAGTTCATGGAGGTAGGCCTAGGCCCACTGGGGCTGTAGTGCCAAGGAAAAAAAAATGCATCCACTCCCCCACACGCCATCATGGTATAGTGCTTAATTAGTTAAGGCACAGGGATAACGGTAACTTTATTAGTGACTACAGAAGGGGTTTCCGATTGATGATCACACTTATTTGACTCTTTGATACAGCGCGCGACTACACTTGACTGTTAACGTCTACACACACACTAGTGTTCACAGTCATATCTTAAGTAGCCGTTGCCAGGTAGCAACCTTCAACGGCGGACGTTCCCCTTCCTCTGAGTTTTCGAACTGTCCTCGTGCCTCAGCTATCACCTTATAAGAGCAACAGTTCACAAGGACTAAAATGCAACAGTTCTCTGACCGACTGACTCGGTCACTCATCAACCAAATCGATTCCACTGCACGGCACTATTTAATTATTATTATTATTCATTTATTTTTAGTGGGGCGAGTCTGAGTCCACTTGTACTGCGACCACTACTGGCCTATTATACCAGCCACAGATGATAGATGATGGTGATTGTGGATCAATTGGTGAATAATGATTGACAGGGGAAAACAGAAAACTAGGAAAAAACATGCCCCAAAGCTCCTTTGTCCACCACAAATCCCACATGCAGACCCGGGCTCGAACCCGGGCCATCGCGGTGGGAAGCCGGAGACTAACCGCCCGAGCTATAGCACGGTCCCACATTGCACTAAGTGTACTTCCAGTCAGACTTTCCACCAAGCCCTTTGAGGATCACACCAGAGATTTCTTTTGACTGAACCCTTTACTGTCATAGTCCCTATGCAACATCCTGTCTCACGAGAGGAGGAGTCTGTAATTACAATTGCTGTTGGTCTTCGCCAGCGCAGTCGTTCTCGGCTCCAAATCCCGTGGGATATTTCTCTGCCAATCTTCATTCCACCAAATTCTCCATGATCATAATGACCGGGGGCAGGCTACAATAGGCCAATCAGTGGCCGCCGTGCGGAGTGGACCCAGTTAGACTCCATCCCCCACTAAGCGAATTTAAAAAAGAAGTTGTTAAAGGATTAGATTTTATATTCATGGCATTGTAATGATATTGTATGTATGTATTGATATTGACCAATCACATTATAATAGAAGTTTCCTCCTGTACTGATATGTCCTGCTGAAGATGGGCTCTTATCATCGAAACATGTCAAGAATGAAAGACTAGAAAAAAATTTGTATCAGTCACACTGGACGGAATTGATAACCTTTTATATTAGGTAACATGTACTCGTATATTAAGCATTGCGCTTAGGCCGCGCCATAGCTCAAGCGGTTAGTCGCTGGCTATCCACCGCGACGTTCCTCGTCAGGTCATGTGGGATTTGTGATGAACAAAATGGCACTGGGACTGCTTTTCTCCGAGTAGTTCCTTTTCCCCTGCCAATTTTCATCCCACCGACTGCTCCACAATCATCAATATCATCTATCATCTGGGACTGGTATAGAAGGCCTGTTAGTGGCCGACGTACCAAATGGACTCAGTCTCACCCCATGAGAAACGTAAAAAAAAATAATAATAATAATAAATCCTAGCATTTATGTTGCTGTGGTGAAGGAAAGGTACGTGGAACCCCGGTCAGTGTTGCCCGTCTTCGAATCGACCTCTTCAGTACAAAACAGGACTAGTGCGACGTTTCGGCACTGTCAGTAACTAGGATATTTAGGACGGTAAAAGATGAGATGGAAATGATTTGAAAGGAGCTGATTCTGGCACGCGCGGTTTAAGGCTCGAACACTAGGGTCGTGGGTTCAAATCCCACTCAAGACATGCATGTCCGTTTGCGTTTATCATGTGTTTTGTGTGTAGGTAACGGCCTTGCGACGGGCTGATCCTCCATCCGAGGAGTCCTACTGACTGTCCTAGGATTAAGAAACTGCATTGAAACGAAGCATTTCAAGGATGCCCTATGCTCCAAGTGGTAGCAAAGACAGAGAGAGAGATTGTGGCATAATCGAAATACATATTCTTGGAGGGACTGAGGAAAACCATGGAAATCGTCATGACAGGTGTAGTCCTGGCCGGGATTCAAACCGAGCTGCTCCCGCTTACAGACCCGGTCAGTGTTAGGTCTTTATCTTGTGGCTGAGTACAGCCGCCTCTCCGCATCCCGGGGTTCCAACAGAAATCCACCTGTCGAACTTGTGAGAGACCTGTGTGTGTGTTTCTCTCTTGTTCTCTTTACCCATTTCTTCTCTCCGCCCTCTCTACACATCGTCAGGTCTTGTTTACCGACCAGATATAGGCGCACCCCACTGACCTATCGTCTACCCTCACTCCAACAATTTCCTTCAGCCACCCCATATTATACACAATTCCAGCTAATCCTCCAATATCCGTGTTAGGCACAAGGTTCATTTCGGGGCCTCGCGCGATTAGAAACATTACTATCCTTGGGTATGTGACGCTGTGTAGTCCTGTACAAAGTTACCGTCGTTTCGTAGGCATTTTCTGCTTCCATCTTCAAGATATTTTAATCTAAGGACATAGGTAACGGATTCATCCAAGGCAATGTAGTCTTGTGCCTCAGGTCCCACATGTGGAAACCTCACGACTCAATTGGAAGTCATTATTTTGCCTGTAGTTGTGTATGGCTGAAAAACATAATATTTTTATCGACAAATTAATTATATGGTTTAACATAGGTTTCAGGAAAATTTGTGCCCCTGAAAGGGATAATTAAGTTGGCAGTTTAGGATAATGCATAAAGTCGAACCTCATTGATCATAGAAGTCTCTTAAGATTGTTATGTGGCATCTAGGAGACATTCTGTATATATTACCCTGAAGATGGAAGCAGCAAACTACTCCAGAATGTTTGTAACCACCTACCATACAACTCGGCGTCTTAACTCGGCAGACCGCTACATGATTCTTTTCAGTTCCTTCAACTGCACTTGAAATGGCTTTCTTAAATGACCTATAAACAACCCGGTATTTGAGGTAAGCACGGCTTCAAGTGCATGGAAGGTGCTGTCTTCTGAGATATGACACCGGTCTACACGGCGTCACATCTCAGGAGGCGAGTACTTCTATACCTAAGAACCAGTTCAACAAATATCTGGATAAAAGTTATAAAGAAAGGTAACAGGCCGTGGAGACCCATAGGGTTGTGAGACATTGAGGCTTCCACAATTTGTAGACAGTCGGCTCACAGATGGCGGTGAGGTTGTCAACCTTTCGCGCAGATCTATTCTTGTAATAGACCGTGGAGGCCCATAGGGGTGTGAGACGTCGAGGCTCCCGCATTTTTCCTATACAGTCTGCTCATAGATGGCGGTGAGGTTGTCAGCCTTACGCTCCGGCCGCCCATCTGGATAAAGTGCCAGAACAAAAACATAATTCTGAAAGTTCACATTCGGACGTATGGACTGCCCCACGTCATTTCATTGCAAAGGGCGTGTCGTGCCATGTTGATCAGACATACACTCTCTTCCTGCTTCCCATTGAAATTCTACACGAACCAGGGTAGACCAGAACTTGCGTAGGCAACCTCACGGAAGAATAATGTTATGTCACTACACGTATACCTAAGTTGGCCGTGCCATAGCTGAGGCGGTTAGTCGCCGGGTTCGAGCTCAGGTCAGGTCATAAGGGATTTGTGGTGGACAAAGTGGCACTGGGGCAGGTTTTCTCCGAGTACTTCGGTTTCCCCTGCCAATCATCATTCCACCGACTGCTCCACACTCGTCATCTATGACCCGGTCCTGGTACAATAGGACAGTTAGTGGCCGCAATACAAGGGACTTAGTCGCACCCGACTCCAAGAAATAGAAAAAAAAAGTTGAGTTTATCCCTGGCGTATGAATGTCATACGCTCGTAGAGAATTGAATCTAGTACGTTTACAAATTGGACAAGGGATTACGTCACCAAATAACATCGTTCCCATAGTAGATGGAATGGAAGTTTGCTTCCACCTAGTTATAATTTTACCTAATAAAATCGGGGGTGGGCGGATAATATTAAAATGGATCTTAGAGAGATAGGATGGGATGGTATGGATTGAATAGATCTGGCTCAGGATAGGGACCAGTGGAGGGCTCTTGTGAACACGATAATGAACCTTCGGGTTCCATAAAATGCTGGGAAATTCTTGAGTAGCTGCAGAATTGGCGGCTCCTCAAGAAGGGCTCAGCTCCATCAGTAAGTAAGTAAGTAAGTAAGTAAGATCGGTAGCGCACATGGGAGATATGAAAAGTGTACGAGAAGTCTTGATTTAATTACATGACGTGACATGACATGACATTAATTTCTCAATGTAAGTGCTGTAGCTGCTTCAAAGTTTCCGTTACTATGTGCAGCCATGGCCCAGGGGAATGTGGAACAGTTCTTACAGATGCATTAAATAAAATGAACAGAAGCTGGAAAAGAAGAAGCTTAATGGCATATGTGCCTGTCCATTGTGTCAACCCATACTGTGAACACAATTTCGTGCAAATTATACGTATGTTGTTTGAGTAAGACAGATACAAGTGACTGTTTATTTTTGGCACTTCATCTGATCTACGTCTGTTTTTTAAGCACCGAATTTCTCCATTTTGAGAAGCTTACTGACATTCAGCTCGTCAAGAATCCCCCCCCCCTCACGTTTTTTGTACCTTGACAAAAACTATTATCAGGATATTAATAATAATATAAAGGTAAAGCTATCCCTATAAAAGGCCGTGGAGGTGAAAAGGGTTGTGAGACGTCGAGGCTTCCACATTTTCTAGAACAATCGGCTCACATATGGCCGGTCGGCCGGCCGCCCTTTACTCCCAGGAAGATTCCTGGTGCTCATTTCTGTTAGCCAACCCCAGGGCTGTATTGCTGCTGGAAGGATTAGGACAATTGAAAAGTCTAATTACCTTATAGGGTCTTGAACCCGCGACCTTCCGGCTTGTAGCTTAGTGCCTCAACCAACTTCGCTATCGTATACCCATATTAATGTATCGGTGCAAATATAGAGCACGTGTATTCACATGTACGATGGACGTCGACTACTTTATCATGGAGACGAAATTGACTATTATTCACTATATCATTATTGGTCACGCATTGTACAAGCGAGGACTTGAACACGCTGCATTTTACGGAAATGGTCTTTACAAACTACTGAAATGTAATTAAAAAATAGAGAAAACTGCCGTTTTGTTTTTTGGGGGGGGGTTATATCAGACCCCTGTTTTTGAAGATAGAATTATCATATTCAACGGACAGTGACGTGTACTGGATAAGCGCTTGAACACCGAATTTTAACAAAATCCGTTCAACCGTTCAGGCGCTTGCGAGGCATACTCACATACAAGCAGTTGGCATTCCAAAAGCCGCATTTCCATATTCAGGGCAGCTAAGAATTTACCTCTGTTTCTTTCCCCATTCTCTGTTATGTACACATAGCATATTACGTACGCGTACATTGTAAAACGAGATATAAAGTTATCCTTATGCTTAATTAAGCATGACCATGGGTGAATAGAGACATCTATTTATCTGTCTCTCTCTCTGTCTGTCTATCTGTCTATCTATCTATCTGTCTGTCTGTATATTATCTATCTGTCTCTCTGTCTGTCTATCTATCTATCCGTCTGTGGCTCTGCATCCCTTGTGGACCTTGGCCGCTTTTCCAGTTTCTTAATCTAGCACATATTCGATAGGACTCCTTGGGCGGGGGATCATCCCATCGCAAGGCCGCTACCTACACACAGAACAACACAAACGCAGAATAAACCCACACAGACATCCGTTCTTCGAGTGGGATTCGATCCCACAATCCCTGTGTTCGACCGGGCGAAGGCGGTTCCTGCCTTAGACCGTGCGGTCTCTGTAGTTGAGCGGAGATAACGCTCCACGAATTTACTGAGTAGACACACTGGAAACATCTCCGGATACCACTGGACTGGATGCTCTGTTGGCCCAAAACCTCTCCGAGAAACATCTCGGTTGTCGTGCCCGTTGCCCAGTCATTATATCACGTAAACTGTACCTGTTCCGCCGTAAACTATTTATACACATCTTTACATAATTTCAGCGGATGTGTTTTGTTGCGCTGCTGTCTTTCCTAGCCGCTAACAGAAGCGTGTTACCTCCCCACAGATCCGGAATCTATTATTACGCCTTTGAATCTACCTGTCAGTGCTCACAGTCATAATGATGGACCGTTGCTTAGCAAGAGACCGCAGGCTGGCGACTTAAGCCACTTTCTTGCAGACTGAATACATTATTCTATTCTGGATTGGATCAGCCATCTGTGATTTTTAGTTGTCGGGTGGACGGTGGAAGGGGGAGGGAGGCGGGGGGAGACCAGGCTGTAGAATCCATCAGCTGGCTAATGGCCATACCTATATAATAATTGATGTCCATTCGTTAGCTGAGCCGCGTGTAACATGTTCCAGTAGGTCCTACTTATTCCATCTCCACTGGCTTCATTTTTATTGTTGTCGTTCGTAATGGCGTCATTTCCGGTAATTAACACGTGGATCGCACAGTGAGTACCTCCCGTAATTTGCTGTCCCCACCTCTCTGCCACACAACAATGAACACTCTCTTTTTTTTGTACAATATGTAATTATCGTATTGCAGAAATTCGATACACATTTCGAATTTACCAGATGTTGGGTTCCTTCTGCGGATTACATGTTCCAGATTTTACCTAGAACTTCAAAAAGCAAGTATGAACATTCGTAATATATGAATAATATCTGTTCTATAATAAGTCACGGTTAATATAACTATCATTATACATTCTGGAAAAGAAACTGTTAGTGTAGCATCCTTATTTAGCAACTGCATTCCAGAAGAGGAACTGTCAGTTTGACAAATAATATTGAGAAACAGGTGATCCAACATGCACTGTAGAAGAGAAAGTCTCAGTTTGACAAATAATATTGAGAAGCAGGTGATCCAACATGCTCTGTAGAAGAGAATGTCTCAATTTGACAAATAATATTGAGAAGCAGGTGATCCAACATGCTCTGTAGAAGAGAATGTCTCAATTTGACAAATAATATTGAGAAGCAGGTGATCCAACATGCTCTGTAGAAGAGAATGTCTCAATTTGACAAATAATATTGAGAAGCAGGTGATCCAACATGCTCTGTAGAAGAGAATGTCTCAATTTGACAAATAATATTGAGAAGCAGGTGATCCAACATGCTCTGTAGAAGAGAATGTCTCAATTTGACAAATAATATTGAGAAGCAGGTGATCCAACATGCTCTGTAGAAGAGAATGTCTCAATTTGACAAATAATATTGAGAAGCAGGTGATCCAACATGCTCTGTAGAAGAGAATGTCTCAATTTGACAAATAATATTGAGAAGCAGGTGATCCAACATGCTCTGTAGAAGAGAATGTCTCAATTTGACAAATAATATTGAGAAGCAGGTGATCCAACATGCTCTGTAGAAGAGAATGTCTCAATTTGACAAATAATATTGAGAAGCAGGTGATCCAACATGCTCTGTAGAAGAGAATGTCTCAATTTGACAAATAATATTGAGAAGCAGGTGATCCAACATGCTCTGTAGAAGAGAATGTCTCAATTTGACAAATAATATTGAGAAGCAGGTGATCCAACATGCTCTGTAGAAGAGAATGTCTCAATTTGACAAATAATATTGAGAAGCAGGTGATCCAACATGCTCTGTAGAAGAGAATGTCTCAATTTGACAAATAATATTGAGAAGCAGGTGATCCAACATGCTCTGTAGAAGAGAATGTCTCAATTTGACAAATAATATTGAGAAGCAGGTGATCCAACATGCTCTGTAGAAGAGAATGTCTCAATTTGACAAATAATATTGAGAAGCAGGTGATCCAACATGCTCTGTAGAAGAGAATGTCTCAATTTGACAAATAATATTGAGAAGCAGGTGATCCAACATGCTCTGTAGAAGAGAATGTCTCAATTTGACAAATAATATTGAGAAGCAGGTGATCCAACATGCTCTGTAGAAGAGAATGTCTCAATTTGACAAATAATATTGAGAAGCAGGTGATCCAACATGCTCTGTAGAAGAGAATGTCTCAATTTGACAAATAATATTGAGAAGCAGGTGATCCAACATGCTCTGTAGAAGAGAATGTCTCAATTTGACAAATAATATTGAGAAGCAGGTGATCCAACATGCTCTGTAGAAGAGAATGTCTCAATTTGACAAATAATATTGAGAAGCAGGTGATCCAACATGCTCTGTAGAAGAGAATGTCTCAATTTGACAAATAATATTGAGAAGCAGGTGATCCAACATGCTCTGTGGAAGGAAAGACACAGTTCAATCGGAGGTTAAGAAATTATGGTAGAGTTTAATGGGACCCATGTGGGAAGATACTTATTAACCTTTCACGCGAAATTTTAACCTTCGTCTGTAATGGTGACATATCGCGTGCATTTTATTAAAGAAATTCTTCATGTCGAAACCAAGTTATGTATATCTGGTTTACCGGATGTTAGGAAAGTTTATTGATACAAACGTTCATGTACGTGAATCAGTACTGAACTCCCTACGCGCCGGCCGCGCTTTACTCTCCAGGAAAATTATTTAATTAATTCCTGGTACTCATTTCTGTTAGAGGCTGAGTCGACCCCAGGGCCATAGTGCGGCCGGAAGGATTAGGTCAATTGAAAAAATTCCACTGACCTCATCGGGACTTGAACCCGCGACGTTCCAGCTTATAGCATAATGCCTCAACCAACTACACTACCGCTTGCCTCAAATAATAATAAATTAATAAGAAATTTGTATTTCCTATTTTATCATCCAAAATAGGACATTGCTATTGTAGAATGTCTCTTCTATCTTATGAGATTGTATAAAAGAAAGAATGGGTAAGAGAGAGGGTGGATATGTAGGTGAGACTAGATAGTTTTCAGAAGAGATGATTGGCACTTTATTTTTAGATGGGGGGGGAGCTCAATTTTCCTAAGAAACAGGTACCCAGACTTCTCCAGCACATCCTTCTGATAAGGGCAGCTTCAAAATTGGACGTTAGAAAGGCTAGATACAATAGATTATGATAAGGGCCGCAGAATTTTGATTCTCTGAATGAATGATAAACTGCAAAATTTGGAAAAATGATTTCGTGTATTTCACTATAGAGAAATTTAATTTGGTGACTCCAAATTGAAATGGCTGCAGTAGAAACTTGGAATGCCGGATACTTCTCAGCATTTGCTTGAAGACAAAGGAAAACCAAGAGAACCTGTAACGAGATGGCCGGTCGCAGGAACTTCCGGATTCATATGTGTACTGACACCTAGCGAACGGTCCGGCAAACAAAAGAGTATGGGAGATTCCCTAACGTTTCCGTAACATATGATGTTGCTTTGTTGATGATCTAAATTCCATATCACGTGTAAGAGTACATTTATAACTGGCTACATTTTTGTTATATAACAAGGACAAAACAATACATATTTATGTGTCATAATCTGCATCAGTTGTCGTGGTAATCCTCAGGGCATCATTTGTGCTCTTACTTTGGTTCAGCACAGGGATCGGCCGTTGATGGGCTGGGTCCTCCGGAATTCCTTCTGTTACTTAGCCACCTGAAATGAGGAGCACTTTACTCGAATTGTAATATAGACGATTTTTAAGCATCAAATTAATTTAAATAATATTTAAAATTCCAAGTTCGTACCTTTACAAGAAACACATTACGTCTCCGCTACAAAGCCCAAGCGGTTAATTGTGTTTAGGGAAACAGTCGCTGTTTATTATGAGAACCATACAGAACATACATATGGTATATAAAGATTCAGTTCGAACCTCACAGGGAACATATTACGTCTCCGTTACAAGGACTTAACGGTTAATGCGGTTTAGAGAAACAGTCGACATGTATTGTGAGAACCATACGGAACACACAAATAATATATAAAGATCCAGTTCGTACCTCACAGGAAGCACGTTACGTATCCGCTACAAAAACCAACCGGTTAATGCTGTTTAGGGAAACATTCGGTGTTCATTATGAGAATCGTACGGAACATACAAATACATACCCGAACGTAAAAAAGAAATGTGAAGTTTTTAATGTTGAAACGGGTGGTTCTTTGAAGCAGTATTTCTCAACCCAGACTATACCGCGGATCGGTGTAGGATGTAGGTTTCAGTGTGTACTGTCACTGATATTAGTGAGTGTAGACGGGGTTTGGATAGATAATTGGATTTATTAATATCTTATACAATCAACTCGTACTTGCAAACAGACAGCTGTATCGCTGATTTACACAGTTTAAAGTTCACCGTTGCACACGCACTAGGATTCTCGGTGTTCACCAGTCGTATCCTGGTAGCGGAATTAAAACACTGTCAATGTGACTAAATCTTCTTAATCTTCTAATCACACACTATATCTTCACAGCGTGACTTCTAATTCTCATACAACTTCTAACTTCCCGTAGCTGTATCCTACCGACAACTGAGCTCAGCTCTCATTCTGTTGTACTCCGTTGTATGCCGTTGTGTTCCCATTCTCTGACATCTTCTGAACTCCCAATACCAATTCCCTGATCCTCGTTATGTAGCCTCATAATGGAACACGCAAAAATAAAACACGTGTCACATGTCAGACTGCATGTTCATTGTTCCGTAACCAGCACTGGGCATAGCACGGACCACACAGAAAGCACTTCTTACAATACCCTTTCTATTGTCGCGTATGCGTATTTCGGGCGTTGCCTAGAACTGGGTCTACATGTCACAATATTTATTCAAAATTCTAAAGACAGTCAGATGCAGAGCCTTCTGAAACGATGTTCCAGCCGAATACACGTTTTCAAAGGACGGTTTTGACATTTTCGAGCAGGCAAAAGTTTGAAGAAAGCAGAAAGAAAGAAACACCACATATACAAGGTGCCAAATCCCAGAAGACTGCTTTCTTCATAGTCACCGCCGTGAAAGCCTCAAATCTTACATAGGCAAAAGTTTGTCGCGAATCGCCGGGTAACAATCATGAACTTCAAGTGTTAGGCAACCGTGTCAGCTCTGACGCAGTGTCCTCGTCCTTCTTTTTCTAAGGCACGGGGTTTACTTTTTCTTCCAACTAACTACATGCAGCAGAATCCTGCTTGAAAATCTTATACAGTATTTGCTTACCTGGTCAAGAAATATTCCTTATTTTAAAGAATCCGAAGG
This sequence comes from Cryptotermes secundus, assembly GCF_002891405.2. Taxonomy (NCBI): domain Eukaryota; kingdom Metazoa; phylum Arthropoda; class Insecta; order Blattodea; family Kalotermitidae; genus Cryptotermes; species Cryptotermes secundus. Next base: position 946,986 of record NW_019744412.1, read on the forward strand.
TTCACTAAAGGTAAAGTTGTCCCTGTGTTTAATTCGTTGAACACCACGTCATTAAGGCTTATTGGGGAGTGTAGGTATTGATCCAACATTCTTAACCTCGGTACGAGGTGGAGGTGAGTGGTCAGCTTCACGCCCCTTAAGCTTTAATCGTGGGGAAATCGTCCCCGGTGCCCACTGGATAGGAGGCTGGGTGGGCTCCAAAGCCTGTGTGGACTCTATGGAGAAGAGAAAAATATCTGGCCCCTTCCGGGAATCGAACCCCGGCCGTCTAGTCCGTAGCCCGTTGTTGTACCAGCTAAGTTATCATGGACCCGTCGGTTTGTTACCTAAATCAGCTAATGCCACTACTGGAGTCCACGCTAAGCTGCCTGTATCCAATCAGGCCGTATATCTCAAGGTTGAATTTTAATAGTATGCTCCCGTCTACTCCAAGGTCTTCCAAATGTTGTGTTTCTTTCGTGTTTTCTGACAGTTATTTTGTATCTTCACGGTTAAGTTTTACGTGTGCGAAATGTTACTTGCCCTTCAAATGCTTCGTTGTTCAGAATGTGCTCATAAACATTTTGAGGTTTGCTTAGGAATTTGAAGGAAACAGACTGACCTGCCCTCGCGGTTTCCCTTACAGTTCACAAAACACAACTTCGGATCCGAGACAGTCTTTCATTCACTGCAGTAAGGCTGTGGTCTTTCACCTGACCCTCCCTAACACCACACAATATGGCTGCTATTCATTGTTAAGGTGTCCAAGAGATGCGATTTGTCAACTTGGACTGGGATTGTGTTCTTGCAGTTAGCAGGAAAGTTGTCTTCTGTTCTGTCTGCCACAAAAGACTCGCGGGAGTTTCTCCCATACGTAACTGCAGGCTGGACACAACTGGGCAGCTCCTTTGTGGTAAGTGTTCAAACCGGCCAATAAGTGGCGGGGAAAACAGCTTTTGTTAACTGTACTTAAATTGGATCGACACTTAGGGGAGATGGTAAGCCCTGTCTTTCCAAGGTTAATTTTGTCATAATTAAGGTACATTTTTTCTGAACAACTGTAAACTCTAAAAAAGGTAAAGTTGTCCCTGTGTTTACTAATCAAGCACTACAACATGAAGGAGTATGGGGGACTGGATGTATAGATCCACGTTTTGTTGATCTCGGCACTAGTTGGTTGTGAGTGATCAGCTTCACGCCCGAGCCGCATTACCCCCTGGGTAAGAGCCCCTGGTTCCCATTGGGTAGAAGATTAATGAGCTCCAGAACCGGTCTGGATGACATGGAGAAGAGAAAATTCTTGCCCCTACCGGAACTCAGAACTCCGAGCCCTCGGTCATCCAGCCCGTAGCCAGTCGCTATACTCGCTGCGCTATCCCACATCCTGGATAGGGCTATAATAGTCATGTTTTACGGCTGTGTGACTGTAGATGGGGTATGAACTGGATACACTGGATTTATTGACCACTTATACACACCACTCGGAACTACAAGTAATTACAATGCTATCGCTAATCTCCACATTTTGCAAAACACCACAGCACCCGCTAAGCCTTTTCAAGCCTGCTGTGTCTTAACCAGTTGTTCCCTGGCAACGGTTTCTGACAGTGGTAATTCTTCAGCTTCCCGCGCTCAGGTCCTCTTTTCAAAGTCGCCCATGCAGCATTCTTATAAACTGTCAACTGAACTATACTGTCGTCTCTTCTGAGCCTCCCTTGCAGAGTTCAGCTTAACTGCCAACTCCGGAACTCCATTAATCCTGCTTATGACATTTCGGCACGAACCACATAGAGAAATCGTTTCCATTGATATTGACTAAAATTACCTCGACCGTTGCACGCGTATCCGTTCCCGCGGGAACGCATTTAACTAGCAGTTGCCTAGCGATAGTCCGGTTAAAGTTGAGGTGTTTACCGGTCGTTACCAAGCAGCAGTCGTTGTGCCGTCCTGCCCAGCAACGGGTCTACGCACCATAATATCATGAAACAAGATAAGAGACACAGGCGTTGATTCAGCTGTAACGGTCTGATCTTATAATCGGGAGGTGCTCTATTCGATTCTCGGCCTTGGTGCTGGCTATCCTGACTGAGGCATTTAATGTGTTTCATCAGTCTCCTTATGGAAATGCGGGTGTTGTATCTAGATCAGGCCACAACCAGTTCCAATTAATTCATCATCAGTCATCCTACCTGCCAATGCTACGTTGTGTAAACACTGAGAGCGTAGTTAAACAACGAACAAAATATGAAAATATAGAAATGGATACGTCATCCTTTCGTAAGTCCGACGTACATTTTAGGACGCCTAATTTTATTTCTTAGTTTATTGTTTCTGTATCTTCATAGAGAATTTGTAATTAAGTTCCCTATTGATTTAGTCTTAACTTTGAACTGGTACAAGTGGACTCTACCTGCCACAATGACAATACTGAGCCGTCACCCGCCTCTCCGTTTCCACAGTTCAGTAGTGTCATGGAACTGATGTACTCGGCCTAAAACAATCTATGTTATTAAGCACAAACGCTTAAGAATACATTACTGTTCTTGAAGTACGTACTTTTTAATTTGCCTAATTGAATAGAAAGTGAAGAATTGCTGCCCGACATTAACTGAAGTCTGGAGTTTGGGTTCTAAATTTGAAACGTGATTAATACCTTACATTATACACAAAGGGCCTGTTTCATGAACTCTATTCTTTTTTTTTTCTTTCTTTCTTTCCAGCCGCAATTTGTACAGTGGATGTATGCAAAGTTTTAGCTTTAATCATCCAATTACAGTTGGCCTCCGTCTGCCTCTTCCGATTTCGCTAGTCAAATTACTTTCACACACGACATTCAACCGACACTAAATTCAGTGGCTGAGGCCATGATTATGTATGTTTCTTTTAATTTTCTAGGCATTGATTTTACATTAACCTTTAAAAGCACATTTGTTACTATATATATATATATACCATCTGCTGTAATATAAAAACAACTGTATTCTGCCCACACAATGTGTTTATGTGTTCCGTATGGTTCTTACAATAAATAGCGTCTGTTCCCCTAAACAGCAGTAACCGGTTGGGATTTGTAGCGGAGACGTAATGTGTTTCCTGTGAGGTACGAACTGAATCTTTATATATTATTTGCGTTCCATATAGTTCTCACAATAAACAGCGACTCTTTCACTAAACAGCTGGAATCAACTGGTTCGGGATAGGGTCCAGTGGTGGGTTCTGGCGGACACGGAACCTATGGTGTCCTAAGGCAAATTCCTTGGCGAGATGAGCTGTTATCGGTATCGAACAAGAATTGTTCCATGGAATTAATCTATGTAAATGAAAGCAATCCCTCTTCGAGGACTAAGGCGTTATCGTGGAGGCAGGTTTGCGCACTCCAGTGACCCGCAGAGTTATGCTGGCGGGAGCGTAAGCTCCTGGTAGAGACACCCATGCCAAGCAGGTCAATGTATATGAGTCGGACGAAGTATAATCCCTGGTCCTCCAGGTTGGGTATTGAACGTGGGGCTAACGGCCTCACCTCGGAGAAATGTAATATTATGAAAGGCAGACGCGCACATGGCTGTAGTGCCAGGAACACACTCCCGAAACATGGCCTGCAAAATATCATTTCGGGGGGGGGATTGAACTTCTGCTGCGACGCTCTCAATATCGATGCTGTATGCAACGAAGAGTGAAGCACTGATGAATTCGAAGGAAGTGGTCGTGGCCTGTTCGTGTTACTGTTCGGCATTTACAAGGAGGGATTTCGGAAACCATGATGAAAATCAGTTTGACTGAGGGGACGGTATCCCTACCTATATTCGAACCCAGCACCTTTCAACTAGGAGTCTACATCATTCTCGTTACACCAGTCCCATCTGTGGGATGTCAGACATACTCCAGACAATATGCCGGTCCCATTTACCCTAGTGCTGTGGTGATTACCTCAGCTTCGTTTTCTCCACACATCACCCTAAAATCGCCTGCGGGCTTGTAGAGGCTGTGATCAATTCTTCCGTTTGCCTGATCAAAGTTGGCTCAGGCATAAACGCTCTTGACTTGTATTCAAGAAGTATCCAGTTCGAATCTCTGTCAGAGCCTGGTTTTCCTCAGGCTCTACAAGGAAATTCTGAGGTATGAAAGAATGACAGCCTCACCGCAATCTGTGAGCCGATTGTCTATAAAATGTGGAAGCCTCGACGTCTCACAACCCTATGGGCCTCCACGGCCTGTTACAGAGATGGTTTTATCGACTGTGGCGTATCTGCCGGCGTTTATTAATTAATCACCGTAATTCAATACATGTATAGAAAGTGGAGTTCGGAATTAAATTACACTTTGTCGCCTACAAATGCAGTGTAATAAGTGTTGCCAAGTTGTCTCTTAGTGTTCCAAATTTATCTCTAACCGGAAGTTCAAGAACAGTAACACAATTTTTTGATGTGAAGAGGAAATTGTGTGCCGATACGAATTGAAATACAATATTCATGTATATATATATATATGTATGTATTCATGTATGTCTGCAATTTTTGATGTCGCGTTACTGTTTCAAAAATGTTTAAAAGCTGACAGCAGGGCGACCAACGAATTTGTTTCGATTCTCGGCAATGGGTAAGAAATTGTTCTCATTGCCACAGCGTCCAAACCGGATTCCCCCCTACCCCTCCCTCAGCCACCAATTCAATGAATATTGGGGGGATTTCCCCGTGTAACCAGTCACCTGCATCCGATACCGAAGTTAAGGAATATGTGGCGTTATAGGGCCGCGCCATAGCTCTAGCGGTTAGTCGCTGGGTTCGATCCCGGTTCTGGTCAAGTGGGATTTGTGGTGGACAAATTGGCGCTGGGGCAGATTTTCTCCGAGTACTTCGGTTTCCCCTGCCAACCTTCGTTCCACCAATTGCCCCACCTATCATCTGGGCCTGGTACAATAGGCCAGAAGTGGCCACAGTACAAGGGACTTAGTCCCACCCCACTAGCAATTAAAAGAAAATGTGGAGTTATACCTCCAGTTCCCTCAGACATCTTTAACGCGTGGTGCTTAATTACGCACCGGGACAACTATAGTTTATCTTATTTCTAGGGCCTGTTCTATAGAACACGCTAAATTGGGAGTAAACTGTAGCGTAGTTGGTTGAGGCACTATGCTACAAGTCGGAAGGTCGCGAGTTCTATTTCCAATTGAGGTCATTGGATGTTTTCATTTAACCTGATCCTTCCAGCCGCACTATGGCCCTGGAGTCGACTCAGCCTCTAACAGAAATGAGTACCAGGAATCTTCCTGGGGGTAAAAGGTGGCCGGCGCGTAAAGGTGACAACCTCAGCGCCATCTGTGAGCCGATTGTCTAGAGAAAATGTGGGAGCCTCGACGCCTCATAACCTTGTGGGCCCCCACGGCCTGTTACAGTTATAGCTTGGCGCGCAAGGCTGACAACCTCACCTCCATCTGTGAGCCGATTGTCTGGAGAAAATGTGGGAGCCTCGACGTCTCATAACCCTATGGCCCCCCGGCCTGTTACAGGGATAGCTTGGCGCGTAAGGCTGACCTCACCGCCATCTGTGAGCCGATTGTCTAGAGAAAATGTGGGAGTTTCGACGTCTCATAACCCTATGGGGCTCCAAGGCCTGTTGCAGGGAATGCTTTACCTTTTTTTACCACTAAATTTACCGTGGAATTATTATGTGACGAGGAACCGGGTTGGCGCAGTCGGTATAGCGGCTGGCTACGGGCTGGATGACCGACGGGTTGGAGTTCGAATCCCGGTGGGGGTAAGCATTTTCACTTCTTCACGCCGTCTAGACCCGCTCTGGGGTTCACCGTACCTCTTGTCCAATGGGTACCGGGTTTAAAGCGGCCTGGGCATGAAGTCGACCACTCATCTCCAACTAGTGCCAAGGTGAAGAAAATGTTTATCTCTACATCCACTCCACATGCGCCTTCATGGCGTAGTGCTTATTAGTTAAGCACAAGGAAAACTTTACCTTATTAATATGTGATGCGCCGTCTGTGTCAAGAGTTCTCCATAGGTATCTTAATAATGAAATGTGGCAAAGCATTTCGCAGAATGGAGATAGCTGTCGGAATATAAGCGCTGTGTCATGACGACATATGAGGGAGTGGAGGTATAGCTCCACCACTCTTGATCTCGGAACTAAATGGAGGTGAGTGGTCAGCTTCACGTCCCGGCCGCTAGTAAGTCCTTCACTGTCATTGATTTTCATGAACTTCTGAACGACTGAAACAAATCACACGCCTTCTTGTGCGGTATCCAAATGACATGAATGTGACATGGTTGTACTGCCTCCTTCTACGAGGTCGAAACAGCATACCTGATAGTATTTCGCGAATCCGGGCAGTTCTTAAGTACCGCTGACAGACATCGCATTCAGCGTATAGCTTCCAAGTTACCAGTTTCCCTCGCTCACATCATGCTGTAATAACCAATACGTCACTTACAATACAATACAATACAACTAGCAATATACACGCTAAGCACAAGTAGCAGTAATATTGACAGTTGCATTACAATTCTATTGATGTATAACCAGTGTAATGGTCGCTTAAAGGAAGAATATTAATGGCTCGCGTGACGCCGCCGGCTGTCGATGTTGGCCTCGCAGTCTTGTTGAGTAGCTATGTTTATACCACAGTAGTTAAATGTATGTACGTACATTATTAAAATTGTTATTAATATAATATTTTAAAAGCTCGAAGTTTTACCGATAGTTACAGACTTATCTAAACTGTATATTTGACGTGATTCTCACAATAAACAAGGATTATTTACGTAAACAGCTCTAACCAATTGAGCTCTGTAATGATGATACAGTGTTTTCTGTGCCATACGAGCTAAACTTTTCGTCCAGTTTATATCAAGTTCAGGCCCTGCGTTTTGCCTACAGAATTGGGAGCTATGCATGTGTTTCATATTGTCAAGTATTCGTGCTTTGCGTGACTAATAAGACGGGTTTTGGATTTGATGATCGAATTCATTGGACCTTTATACAACAGGTTACAACAGGTCACAAATCACCATCTGACACACTGTCATCTTCTTCCGACTGGACACTCCACGGGAACTATTCTGTCTTCCAACTGAAATGAACTCCAGTACTCCATTGTCCATTATACTCCATCGTACTCCATCAGTTCTCCTGATTGTGCACTCTTGTAATTCCTCGGTACATACCCCACAGAAAACATCGTCTTCTGTTGTCAAAAATGCGTGTTTCTGTATGTAGGTAAGTAGGTAGGTAATTCGCTGGGTTGGTAAGTAAATATGTAGGTAGATGGGTAGGTAAGTAGTGTGTAGGTAGGTACGCAGGTAGATGGGTTGGTAAGTAGGTATGTAGGTAGGTACGCAGGTAGATGGGTACGTAAGCAGGTACGTAGGTATGTAGGTAGGTACGCAGGTAGATGGGTACGTAAGCAGGTACGTAGGTATGTAGGTAGATGGGTAGGTACGTAGGTAGGTATGTAGGTAGATGACAGTTCACCCTTAGGGCCGATATTACTGCAGTGTACATTTCTAGACAGAGAAATTGCGTCTCTTAAGTTTGCCAGGATATTAGGGTTCGAAGTAAGGACCTACGACTGCATGAAACCATTCCAGTGTAATGAATCTTGACCCCAATAGCGCGTCAGACGCACGACTGGCCCTCTCTTTATAAAAACGTACAATAGAGCCATAGTTTTTCCCATGAGATAAATGTTTAATTTTCTCTTCGCCTTAATATAATAAGACTTTCTATTCATTTATATTCGTACGAGTAGCAGCCTAGTGCAAACCAGGGGAGGTTGGCAGGAGGGGAACCAACACAATTCTTCCATGTGGAAATAGTACCGCACTGCTTGCTCCCTCCAAGTCCCATCTTAGCCCCCCCCCCCCAATCCGAAATGTCCGTTTTCAGCTGGTCCACTGCGGTCCACTTCATACATCTTTTTCTTCTTGTTGGCTTTACTTCCCTCACTCTTCATCTTTTCTCTTTCGGTCTTAAGCTTTTGTTCTGGAATCCTATCCGACCTTCTTCCCAACTTGCGTGAATGGTCGGCCCTCCATCCATTGTAACAATACCGGCGTCCCTCTTGCTCTGAATTGCTTGCTTGTGCTGGACAGCGCTTTGTCATGTAAATCATAATGAAATGCGGACGGGAGGGGGGGGAGGTCAGTATGACGTGAGAAAGAGGATGCGAGAAGGACAAGAGAGGCTCCTTTAACGGCCAAGAGATTATAATAGTGCTATATAGGGAGGATCTAAAGGAGATGGGTTGTTTTTGTGTCAAGAAGTTGAATGCGAGACAGCTTGGTTCTGTTCCAAGTTCTTTTTGGACGAAATTGAACACAATTATGGCTGAATCAGTAAAATCAGATTTCCTGGGTGGTCGGTTCCAATTTGTAGATGATATTCCATTTGAAGAAAGCAGTCTTCTGGGATTTGGCACCGTGTATAAGTGGTGTTAACCGACGTTTCGGAGGAACGTATCGCCTCCATCTTCAGGGTAGAAGAAAAATATAAGAATTCTGCAAGCGAAGAGACCGTGAGAACCGGTAAAAGCAGACCCGATATTCCATTTATTTCATGATCTAATTCTTCGGGTCTCTTCAGTTTTATACCTCTACCTACTTTAGAGCAAGTACACCCCCCCCCGATTAATGATGAATTGGGCATATGCTGTGGCATAGTCATGGTACTATCCCAGCACTCCCCTGCACGGACTGAGAAAAATCATGAATTATCTCGGGGTGGCCGCTGACCCCGCGCTGCAATCCACACCAGTAACAATTTTTCCGCTATGCTAACCTGCTCGGTTGTAGATGTTCCGTCACACTCCCCTCTCTATGGAAAACTGCATTTGTGATTTCTTTGAAAATGGGGAAGTGTTTAAGGACTCAGCCAAGATAGTTGCCAGGGCGCAGCTGTTCGTTAATATGAGCCCAAATGTCACTCAGCCATTGGTCAGCAGACTATCGTGTCATGCTGCGATTGGCCGAGAAATCGACTCGTCACATCCTGCTGGAGACTTCTGTTTACTGCGCGGTAAATTTGGACACCTTTTCGTCGGAAAAGATGAGTAATGGCAAAATGCTGAAGCTCAGACTGGAATTCAGTGCATTCACGTGTATCAGAATCACGTATATTTTATATTCTCCTTTTGAAAAAATGAAAGTGAGCGTATGTGATCACCATGCTGTCTGTGTGTCTCCGCCCCNTCTTTGAATGACTGAAACTTGGTGTTTATATCATGGCAACTGAGCCCATCTCAGCGGCGTACTTCATAAATCCCTCCGATCAGTCTGTATATGTTCCCCCCGCATATCGTTGCTAGGCAACAGCTCGATAAAGACGTTACCGCCTCGAAGAATACACACGCAGGAGTAGAGGTATTGTTGGACACGTCGTTTTCAATGCGGTCCGTGTCGTATCAAGGAAAGTATAGTATTAGTTCTTCCCATAACTTCTTGTATAAGTTAAAGTATAATGGTTCATTTGAAGGCCACATCTGAATGTGTTTCTCTTCGTCTGTCCGTGAACATTAAACAGATGCGCTTACAAATCGATATGGGTCACTTTCACCAGAAGTTGACTGCCTATTGATCCTTAATAGAACTTTACTTTCACGCGACCGTGACTGGACTTCGTCATCTGTTCCGCAACCCATTTCACAGATTCTGCTGAAATTATAGGTCGGGAAGTTTCACTGAAAGTTAGTGGGAAATTTCAGTTTTCAGCTGGGTTGGTTCATCATAACGTCTGGTTTCCATATGGTCATGTATGGACTTCTCCCTGTACCTGGCAATCCGTTTCACATATTTTGGAAGTTAAATTATTGATATTCTTAAGTGATCATGAAAAAGTTAAATAGTTCCGTCCAGTGTGACTGGTTAAGATCTTTTACTTCAATTATTCATGCCCTTACGTGTTCTTCTTCTAACTTCTTCTAACTAGTGGCTTCTAACTGTATTGATGTAAAGGTGTCCATCTGAAGATGGTCTCTGAAGACGGAAACATGTAAGGGCATGAATAATTGAAATAAGAAAAAAATCTTAACCAGTCACACTGGACGGAACTATTTAACTTTTTCATAATATTAGCGTGGCGAACCAGAATGAAACAAATCAAATTCTTAAGTATTATTATTATTATTATTATTATTAGAGAGGGTGGGTTTCCCCATGCACTTAGACCAGTTATTGGTCCATTGTGCGTCCCCCTTTAATTTCTACTGTCGCCATACCCTACCGGTACTGGTGCGTGCTATCAGCCCCGTTCAGCCAACGAGGTCGGCCCTCGGTACCTGATATTTCCCCCATCTACCAGAGGCATTGGAAACTACTTGGGCGGGAAACTTGTTGCCTAATTTTGCTCAGAAGTCTCCTAGAGATATGTCGATCTTTTACGTGCCGTAAATCTACGACACGGGACCCATGACTTAAAGTCCCTCCCGGAGGACTTGTTCCCTGAATTTTTCCGCCCTTAAAAATTCCACGACCTCCGCCGGGTTTGAACCCGCGTACCTTGAGTCATGAGGTGGGAACGTTACCCCTAGACTACGGAGGCCGCTAACTTCTTAAGTAAGGCTATTAGCAAACTTCAGAGAATGCAGTTGGTAAAATTGTATGGTACATTACAGAACATTGTTGCTCACAGAAAACAGCCGGACGCTAAACTGTCAATGTGAATTCTGCATACAGAATATTGCGACACGTTAGCCGTTTTTAGGAAACGAATGAGCAAACAACTTTGCCACGGAGAAATTGATTCCTGGAAACCAGCTAATTTCGAAACACGGTTTCAGTGGATACAGACACGGAAAATTGTAAACACTGAGGGAACCAGGCCGTTGCTTGGGAACAGTTACACAGTTTCTGACAGAATGCATTCATGAAACACTACTGGAACCCTTAGAGGCCGTGATCTCAGTTAGGTTCTCAGGCAATTAATTATAAAACGCAGTGCATTCGTCAGTATTGGGGTATTCAGTAGTTGAAGTGTTAACCAGGTAAGATTCGTTTCCAAGCAACGACTAGTAAGCAGACGTTAAAGACTTTATTTTGTGTGCTGTAGTTACAGAAATGTTTAAGAGTGTCGTAGTTATTTGTAGTTATGACGTGTGAGTGTCCAATAAACCTCTTCATCTAATCCATAACCCATTATTACTAGTCACACAAACACCATACACGTGAAAATATTAATAGGATATAAAATCCTGTAAAATACAGGCCGATTCTGCAGTGTTGTCGGGGTTTCCGTGGCCTATAAAAGGAAACCCCGACAATAATATGGAATCACCCTGTACTGTGCGTTACCAGGAAAGAAATGGTATCAGTGACAGTTCAGATATGTGTTCCTATCGCGGGAATTGATTACCAGTTTAGAAGAAATTAGAGACGAAGGTGTACGTAAGGAACTAGTTAACCAACTCCTTCTTGACAAACTGATAGTCGCTCACCTACTCTTTATGGAACCCGAAGGCTCATCACCGTGCTCACAACAGCCTAATACCACTCACTATCCAGAGCCAGATGAATCCACTGAGAATTACTGGTATTTTGGACTTTGTCCATCGTCCGGTTTTCTACAAACTAGAAAACACAATGTAAGATTTGAGGCTTTCACGGCAGTGACTATGAAAAAAGCAGTCTTCTGGGATTTGGCACCGTGTATATGTGGTGTTAACCGACGTTTCGGAGGAACGTATCGCCTCCATCTTCAGGGTAGAAGAAAAATATAAAAGCTTTTACCCGTTCTCACCGTCTCTTCGCTTGCAGATTTCTTATATTTTTCTTCTACCCTGAAGATGGAGGCAATACGTTCCTCCGAAACGTCGGTTAACACCACATATACACGGTGCCAAATCCCAGAAGACTGCTTTCTTCATAGAAAACACAACGTTTCGGAAACTGGATCTGTTTCTGTCCTCAGGTGAAGGGGAAGACACCTACTCTGTTGGGTCCCTTAGAAAGAGCTAACCTCAATCACTGGACAAAGTCCCAGAACCCAGTAATTCTGAGTGTGACACGCCATCGTCAGAGCCCTTTACAATCCAGACGAATCCAGTCCACACCCTCTCATCCTGTGTCTTTGAAATCCTTTTTAATACCGTCCTCCGATCTACATCTTGGTCTTGAAAATTATTTCTTTCCATCAGCGTTCTCCAGTTATATATGACATTAGGAGATTAATATTTATTAAACGTTTAAAAGAATACATGATGAAGGTTTCTGGTCTACCAGACGTAACAAATGGTTAAAAATGATAGACGTTTCAGGGACCTTCTCTGTCCCCATAGTCAGATTCCCGAAACGTCAGTCATTTATGAATGACGAATTGAGACGGCTGATAGCCCGAGGAATTGCTATTAATTCCAGGCGCCATGTAAGTTCCACATGCAGTTAACACAAATATAAGTGTATGTACAGGATTGGACTGTGAAACTGCCTCTCAGGGCGGAGCAGGTTACATGGCAGTAAGGCGTGAAATGGAGGTGAAGTAAAGGGGTATGACATTGGCAAGGCATGTAGCTCGCATGAGGGAGAAGATGGATGCATGAAGGGTTCTGGTTGGAAGACCAGGAGGAAAGAGCCCACTAGGAAAACCTAGACATAGGTGGGGGGATGATATTGAAATGGATCTTAGAGAAATTGGATGTGGCAGTATGGACTGTGTTGGTCTCGCTGAGGATAGCGACCATGAAAACTGCAATGAATTTTTAATTCCGTAAAATGTTGGGAAATTCTTGAGTTGCTGAGGAACTGGTGGCTTCTGAAGAAGGACTTAACTCCATGGAGTTACTTTGTTACTTAGTGAGATGGGGGTGAGTGGTGAGCTTCAAAACCCAACCTCGTTGTACCGAAAGAAAGAGCCCCCAGTACCCATTGTATAGGAGCTGAATTGACCCCAGAGACGGTCGGGACACTGTGGAGTAGATGGAAATCCCCAAGTTGAAATGGTCCTCGCCAGCACAGTCATTCGTGGCTTTAGGTCTCGTCGAGATTTATGGCCAAGATTTGTCTTGTCTCCTAGACATGCACATGTTCAGAAATGGAGCGTCCTCTTCGACGAGGACAGGGGTCGGCCTTTCTGTGTAGGAGGTACGTTTGTTGCACCGTCTCCTTTTACCCTTCCTTGACGGGTTAATTGCTGCTGGCTCTCGCCAGCACAGGTATTCTTCGTTCCAAGTCCCTCTGACTCTTGACCATATTTTGCTATCCGACACAGACACCATAGAAAACGCCTCGTCCAACAGTTATTTTATTGTTGCTTGCATATTCATTGCCACGGGAAGGTGCTTGCCAATCTGTTGTTTAGCAACGGCCTTTTCCTCTTACTCCTCTATTCCTGCTTTCAGGCTTTAGGGGAGATACACAGTGCGATTTGTTAAGTCTGTCTATTTTTTCTTTTCAGAATAAGGCAGGTAGGCAAAAATTGACAGAACTGCGTGCCACACGTTGTTTTCGAATATTGCCTGACTTACTAAATGTCTCATCCACATGTGACCCTAGTGGCCGTTAGGTCGTTTTCTCTAGAAGCTAGGCTTGTACTTGCACACATAAAGTGACTATTCCGAGTTTAGTTTTGAATATGCTTTTTGGTTTTCTCGCATCATGGTCCATCACAAAGAAATCTTGAGGTAAAATATATTGAGAACAAATTGAGGCAAGGAGCTCCACTCTCTGGTAGAGGGGCAGGTAGAAGGGAATTGAAAGAGGCTAATTTCATGGTATACATTGCCCTCGTTCTCATTTGTCTGCTCTTGTTTTTAGTTCCAACTTGTATGGTATAAAGAACATTTCTTGGAGCCCTTTTTCTCTTGTCTGCAAGTACAATAACTTGACAGTAAATTTAGATTATCGAATTCCATACACTTCTGGATTCTCTGCCCGTTTATCCGTGAACATCTCGTTGTCTCGCAAGGAAACAGGGCAGGTTTAGTTCAGTTTAGTGGTAATTACGTTTCGTTGTCGTTTTAGGGTCCATCCTCCGAGCAAGTGTTATGGCGCTAACGTTCTAGCATTGTTGCTCATGGAATCTTACCCAGGACTCCGTCATGATTATCCTCAGTCCCTCCAGGGAAATACTAGGACAGCAGTCCGGTTCTCAGTTCTTCATTCGTCGATCTCCATATGGTTGGGCGATGTAATGTTGTGTTTATTTTTTAATTCGATAGTGGGGGGTGGAGTCCAACTGGGTCCACTCGGCACGTCGGCCACTGATTGGCCTATTGTACCTGTCCCGGGTGATTATGATGATGGAGAATTTTGTGGAATGAAGATTGGCAGGGGAAACCGAAGTACTGAGAGAAAACCCGCCCCAGCGCCACTTTGTCCACCACAAATCCCACTTGAATAGACCCGGGATCGAACCCAGGCCGCCGCGGTGGGAAGCCAACAACTAACCTCTTGAACAATGACCTAATGTTATGGGTTACTGGAAGAATGGCACAAGATCGAAGCCATGTACCCTCCTGTTATTTCAGCATCCGGGGTCTATTTTACAGGAGGAAAGCGGAGGCAGCGTAAAGATGGCTTTTAACCTCCGTCTATTGACGAAATTAAGAATGTCTGGAGCTATACTTCCACTTCTCCATTCGCCTACATGATGTAGTGTTTAATTAAATAAAGGGGACGTTTTCGCTGTTACTTTTAATAAAGGCCTTCCGTTTACACAAGACCCAACGCTTTCAAAGAGGCACGAATTTCTTTTTTGAAATTGGCTCAGTACTGTGCTGATGATGTGAATCCACTGGGAGGCAGTGTACGTGTAGATACTGTAAAGAAAAACACAAGCTTTAATTGATGCCAGTAACGAGATTGGTCTAGAAGTAAACACAGAGAAAACTAAGTATATGTTGCTGTCTCGTCACCAAAATGCATGGCAAAATCATGGCTTGAAGATAGAAAACAGATGTTTTGAAGATGTGGCACAGTTCAGATATTTGGGAACGACGATAACAAATCAAAACCTGATTGAGGAGGAAATTAAGAGGAGATTGAACTCGGGTAATGCTTCCTACCATTCAGTCCAGAACCTTTTGTATTCTCATCTGTTGTCCAAAAACATAAAAATGAGAATATACAAACCTATATATTGCTTCTGGTTCTGTATGGGTGTAAAACTTGGTATCTGACACTAAGGAAGGAACATAGACTGAAGGTATTCGAGAACAGGTTATTGAGGAGAATATTTGGACCGAAGAGAGATGAAGTGACAGGAGGTTGGAGAAAACTGCATAATGAGGAGCTGCATAACTTGTGCTCGTCTTCAAGTATAATTAGAATGATCAAGTCACAGATGGAAAGAGACAACTATGAAGACCAAGGCGTAGATGGGTGGACAGTATTGTGGATCTTAGAGAAATAGGTTGGTATGGTATGGACTTGATTAATCTGGCTGCGGATAGAGATCAGCGGAAGGCTCTTGTGAACCTTCTGGTTCCATAAGATTCTGGGAAGTTGAGCAGCTGCACAATTGACTGCTTCTCAAGAAGGGCTCAGCTCCATGAGTGAGTGAGTGAGTGAGTGAGTGAGTGAGGCTCAGCCACTTTCCTCACATCTCTCACTCTGGTCTCCTACCTACAGGTCAACTGCTCGACCTCGTTTGCACATGACATTCAAGTAAGAGGCATTTTATCAGACTTCCGGTCTGAGGTTACTATTGAAACTGTCAGTGAATAAACTGCATGGCCTTAGAAGGATTCGAACTGGTGACACGTTTACGCAGAGACCGTTGGAAGTTCGCTTAGCAACGCAATCAACATCAGTTTTATTACAATCATTGTTATTATTATTATTATTATAAAATAGATAATTAGGTTTAATTGTCATTATATGTTTAATTAGAGCCACGACAGCTCAGTCAGTATAGCGACTGGCTTTGAGCTGGACTGCAGAAGGGCCCGAGTTAGATTCCTGGCACTGTTAAGAGTTGTCTCTTCCCCACAGCATCCAGACCAGCTCGGGGGCTCACCCAGCACCCTATTCAGTGTGTACCGGGGGCTTTTTCCAAGCGGGTAAAGCGGCTGGGGTGTGAAGCTCGCCACTGACCTCCAACTACTTCCCTATATGTCTTCATGGCGTAGTGTTTTTTGGTTAAGCACAGGGACAACTTTACCTTTTCTATTCAA